>NC_143193.1:16170000-16502500 GCF_051530095.1 Phoenix dactylifera
TATGGTAACCGGTCTCCCCGCATATTTTGCAAGTTGGACTGAAGGAGAGGGAGGAGGAGGAGGCTCTACACGTGTCTCACCTTGTGGAGGCACTGTAGAAGACTCTGTAGCATTTCTATCAACACGGGTTGTCCGTGAAACCCTCCCGAATCGCTTAGCCACGGCTCGCTTGGGTCCCATTCCTTCAAGATCTTGATCTAACGGCTTGGGAAAGCTTCCTTCTACTATTTGAAGATGATTGGAAGAGATTTGAGAGTGGGAAATAGGGTTTTTGGAAGAGGACAAGATGAAACAGTACCCTAGAATGCTCACGGGTCCCCCTTTTAAAAGTGAGGTCCCGTCGTTGGGTCGACCCCAGATTTTTCTTGGGTCGACTCAACGTTGGGTCGACCCCATTCTGGCTTGGGTCGACCCTAGTTCAAAAATTTTTCTTTCTCTTTCTTTTTCTTTTTAAAAATTCTTCCTTTCCTCCAAACCTTACAAATTCTTACTGGGACAATGATACATTAGTAAGGAATCTATAGATGACTAGTTTGACTAATGTTTTATGGGTTTTTTGAAATGGAAGGAGAGTATCATGAGACAACTTGCTCCTTTTTATATCTCCTTAATCAAAAGGATCACATATGCCTAATTCCCTCCTAAACATACAGAATCTATCTTCACTCAAAGGTTTTATGAATATATCAGCTAATTATTTTTCTGTACAAACATGCTTAATACATATGTTCCCATTTTGCACATGATCTCTAATGAAATGATATCTTATTTCAATGTGTTTGGCTTTAGAGTGCTGAACTGGATTTTTAGTAAGATTGATGGCACTAGTATTATCACACTTTATAGGAATGTTATCTAGTTTAACTCCATAGTCCTCTAGTTGTTGCTTAAGCCATAGTACTTGAGCACAACAACTGCCGGCAGTTATATATTCGGCTTCAGCCATTGACAATTCTACTGAATTCTGCTTTTTGCTAAACCATAATACTAAGTTATTTCCTAAAAATTGACATGTTCCACTAGTGCTCTTCCTATCTAATTTGCATCCAGCAAAATCTGCATCAAAGTATGCAAGCAAATCTAGACAGGAGTCTCTCGAGTACCATAATCCTATGTTTGTAGTTCCTCTCAAATATCTAAGGATTCTTTTAACAGCACTTAGATGTGACTCCTTAGGATCTGATTGGTATCTAGCACATATTCCCACACTAAACACTATGTCTGGCCTACTAGCAGTAAGGTAAAGCAAAGATCCAATTAAACCTCTATAAAGCTTCATATCTATACTTTTTCCTTTTTCATCTTTGTCTAGGTTACTAGTGGGATTCATTAGGGTCCCTATTCCCTTGTGATTTTCATTTCCAAACTTCTTTAATATTTTCTTTGTGTACTTAGTTTGATGAATGAAGATACTTTTTTTAGTTTGCTTGATTTGTAATCCGAGAAAGAAATTTAGTTCTCCCATCATACTTATCTCGAATTCTTCTTGCATTAAATTAGCAAACTCTTTGCAAAGATTATCATTTGTGGCACCAAAGATTATGTCATCTACATATATTTGTGCCACTAGCAGATTTTTGTCTTTTCTTTTGAGAAAAAGTGTTTTATCTACATTTTCTCTACTGAAATTATTATTCAGTAGAAATTTGCTTAGTCGATCATACCAAGCCCTAGGTGCTTGTTTTAATCCATATAATGCCTTATGTAATTTAAACACATGATTTGGCAATTTATGATTCTCAAAACCAAGAGGTTGCTCTACATATACTTCTTCCTCTATAAAACCGTTTAAGAAGGTACTTTTCACATCCATTTGATACAATTTGAAGTCCATGAAACATGCAAAAGCTAGAAGTAATCTAATAGCTTCTAATCTGGCCACGGGAGCAAATGTTTCCTCAAAATCTATCCCTTCTTCTTGATTGTATCCCTTAGCCACAAGTCTAGCTTTATTTCTTATAACTACCCCATTTTCATCTAATTTATTTCTAAAGATCCATTTTGTTCCAATTACAGAGTTATGCTTTGGTCTCTCAGTTAATGTCCATACATTACTTCTTTTGAATTAATTTAATTCTTCTTGCATAGCATTTATACAATTGGTGTTCTTTTCAGTTTCTTCATAAGTCTTAGGTTCTAATTGTGAAACAAAAGCAAGATAATCATTTAAATTTCTAAGAGAGGATCGAGTTCTTACCCCTTGAGATGGATCACCAATAATTAAATCTTTGGGGTGTCCATGTGCATACCTCCATTCCTTTGGCAAGTCTTGAGATTGTGGTGGCATGCAATCATTTTCTTTATCTTGATTTGGCACGTCATCAAGATTCAATTTTTCAAAGTCAATAATTCCTGCATCATCATCAAGAATATTTTCTCTCCTAGGAGAATCACTATCAGACTCATCAAAAATTATATTAACTGACTCTTCAACTACAAAAGTTCTTTTATTGAACACTCTGTATGCCCTGCTAGATGTAGTGTATCCTAAAAAGATACCTTCATCTGACTTGGCATCAAATTTACTTAGATCCTCCTTGCCATTGTTTAAAATGAAACATCTACATCCAAATACTCTAAGATATTTAGCAGTTGGTTTCTTATTCTTCCAAAGTTCATAAGGAGTTTTTTTGGTTATTGGTCGTATTAAAATCCGATTTAAAATATGGCAAGCGGTACTTATAGCTTCAGCCCAAAAGTACTTTGGAAGATTTGACTCGCACAACATTGTGCGTGCCATTTCTGCCAAGGTCCTATTTTTTCTTTCAACAACCCCATTTTGTTGAGGCATTCTAGGTGCTGAAAATTGATGTAAGATACCATTTTCATTACAAAATTCTTCAAATTGTTGATTTTCAAATTCAGTTCCATGATCACTTCGAATTGCTATTAAGGTGAGCTTCTTTTTATTTACGATATTTTTATAATATTTAAAGAATGCTGAAAATGCTTCATTCTTATGTGCAAGAAATGAAACCCATGTATAAAATATGACCTCAATGACTTTGTAAACATCAAAATCATACTAAGGTCAACAAAAAGGGAGGTTGAAGAATAAAATTTAGATTAGTTGTTTTGAGAAATTTTGAATACTTCATGTGAGGAGAGAATCCTCTTCCTTGGTGCGATGCCAAGAAGGCTGAAGGAAAGGTGAGATGCCAATCACCTTCAATGTCAACCCTTAGATTGGATGAGGGTGTGACTCTCTCATCCAAGCCATAGTTATCCTCCCTTGTTTCACGCCTCACCTTGCTCACGCCCTCCTTAGAATCCTTCTTCCTTTAGGATTCTAAGACTCCATCCACGTTCAAGCCCCTCCCCCCCCCCAACATTCAAACTCAAACTAATTTGGGTCCCAAGCCAACTCCATCCGCCCTAGCCCAAGGTAATACAATTTTCAAAATTGAGCCGCCAACCATAGACCCAATTGACAATAATTAGCCACCTTCTGATAAGTGCTAAATAATGCATAAATTAACTTCTCACTCATAGCACTTATCATTAGTTTTATGCACATATTTTAAATTAAACATAAGAAAATGCATTCCCCTTTATCACTACATTTTAATAAATTATTAAAAGTAATTCAAGTTTGATAGGTTTTATTGATCGAGTCTAATCTATGCAGGTCAAGTCAAACTCATTTGGGATGATCCCTGGACCCAAATCACATGCATCCCGCGAATTAGATCCTCTCAAATTCTGATTCAGCCATTGATCCCAATTTCCCTGCATCACATCTCAGCCACTCGCATACAATCTCTTCACATGTTCAACCATTAAAACAAGTCCCTTTCATTCCATATTTCAACCTCCCGTGTCATCCTAGCTATGCACATTTCTAGTTTCTGACCCACTCTACCAAACTAAACATAATCCTCTCATGTCCAGTCGCCCCCTTCGTAGATTCAAATTAAAGTCATCCGGATTCCTCCCGTGTCCCACGAATAAAACCAAGTCCCAAATTTCACGTGTCCGCCCGCGTGTATCCCAACATCTCTCCCCTGTTCCGCGTCACCAGATCATCTCCCAGCCATTTACACATCATCCCATGCGTCCACTGTCCGCATGGAACCAGAATAATCCATCCCAGCCGAGATCCTCTCAGCTTCACGCTCGTCTTGGCTATTCGCATAAGATCTTCCGCATTCCGGAGTCCTTTCTCCCACGGATCACTCCCTTCCGAACTCCCCCGCATTCACGGCATCCAAACAGAACCAAATCCAACTATTGCCTAAGAAGACAACCCAAGAGGGAGGGTGAATTGGGTTTGGATTAAATCTCGACCAATTAAAAACTATGATTAGTAATTAACTAAATCTATTGCAAGCAAACTAGTTAAGTTACTAGATGAAGTGAATGAAGAGAGATAGAGAGAAAGAGAGGACAGCAGCCAATACAAACACAAACCAATTTATAGTGGTTCGGAGCTAATCCTTGCTCCTACGTCCACTCCCCAAGCTTCACTTGGGAGTTCACTATAATTTCTTGGATTACAGCCGGTTGTTTTACAAGTTCACAATCCAACTTGTTGTTTTCGCGAGATCACAACGAACTCGGTTGGTTTTCACAGGCTCACCGACTAGAACCACCCGATTGTTTTTTCGGGATCACAATCGAACTCTTACACCGTTGGTTTTAACATTGGCTCACCAACAAACCTTACAACCCTTGATTCAATCCCCTGATTGAATCAAGTAAGAAAATAGTTTGGGAAAAGTTACAAGAAAAGCTTCTTAATAAGCAAATATTAACCAATATGAATAGAGTTGAGTTAGAAGCCCTCAAACATATTTTGGAAGAGGAAGAAGGGGCTTCTCGAACTCTGAGTCTCCTCTTTGAGTGCACTGAAGATCTGATGTCAGAGGAAGAGCCTTGAATGCGAAGGGAAGACTTCTAGAAATGTATTGAATGCATTTCTTCCTTCTTTTGCTTGTCTTTTCTCTCAATAGACTCTTGGTAGATGAAAAACACTTAATGCACAAATGGAGTGACTCTCTTGGTGTCTAGTACTGTTCACTCTGGCTATTTAAGCAGTCTCCTTTGAAAACTAGCCGTTAGACACTAATTTGTGGCCGTTCTGCACAGTCTGCAATTCCTGACAATGTATCCGTTGGGGTCGGAGTCGACTCGCTCGATCTGGAGTCGACTCTTGCTTTACTGGAGACGACTCGTCCACTGTTCGGGATTTGAATTAAAGTGCTGTCCCGTTCTGGAGTCGACTCGTCAATATCCGGAGATGACTCGGTACTTTTGGAGACAGCTCGTTCTCAGGGTTCCAGAGATCTATATTTCTGCATTTCTTTCTCGAGTCGACTCGGATCATCTTGGAGTCGACTCGGCTCTCAGAGCCCGAAAATCGATCCTCTGTCTTTGGAGTTGAAATGCCTTGGAGTCGACTCGGATTATATTGGAGTCGACTCGGCTCTCAGAGTCCGCAAACTGATCCTCTGTCTTTCGAGTTGCACTGCCTCAGAGTCGACTCGTACTTTGTTGGGGTCGACTCGGCGGACTTGGGGTCGACTCTCGTATTCTCGGAGTCGACTCGGTCACAGAGTCACTTTGTTTGGTTTTCTGCCTTTCAGTCTGCTTTCCTCTGAGAGTCGACTTACATGTTTAGGAGTCGACTCACCAAACTTCGGAGTCGATTCGTAATCTTCTGGAGTCAACTCGGTAACAGGGTCCAAAAACCATCGTTCTGTCTTTCTGTCTGTTACCCTTTGGAGTCGACTCGAAACTGTCGGGAGTCGACTCGGCAAGCATCGGAGTCGACTCGAAATCGTCGGAGTCAACTCGGTGACAGGGTCTGAAATTCATCTTTCTGTCCTTCTGTCTGTTCTCAGTCGGAGTCGACTCGAGCTTGTGCCAGAACCTCTAAAACACTTGGAGTCGACTCGCAAGCTTCCGAAGTCGACTCGAGCTTCAGACTTTGGCTTAATTGTGTTCAACACTTAGTCAAATAATCTTGAACAAAAGCTCGATGCTCTTAAAGAAAAATTCACATATATTTGCCTGAAATACTATATTGAATTCATTAGTACAACATGAAATATACTCAAATGCTTTGAGCTCATCAAAATCAAAGAGGGGTATAATTAATCACTCCACAATCTCCCCCTTTTTGATGATGACAAAACATTGAGTATTTGTAAAGTGAATTGCTCAACCAAAAGGAGATTTATAATAAAGTTTTGAAATGAATTCAAATGTCTAGTCATTTAATTTATCCAAAATTGAAAGGTATGAAACAGTAAATCCTGAAGTTAAAGCTCTCCCTTTCATTTGGAATTATATAAGCCTTCATATCATGCAATCAATTGTTTGGCTTATATGTGTTTAATGAATTTGCTTTCTTAAGATTTTAGATTCTCCCCCTCAACATATGCATTCAATTTTGTTTGGATTCTCTGAATTTTCTTTTAATGTCTTGAAGCTTTTGATCTTAAATTCTTACTTTCAGAGGAAAGATCTGACAATTTGTTCTTGAGTATGATTCAACTAATCTCCGAATATCCCTTGAATAGATTCTGGAGATAACTCCTTGAGGAGCCCCAACAGAGAGATAATGAGCCTCGAGGTATCGAATCCACTAAGAACAAATTACTTTTTGCTTTAAGGTTGTTCTTTAAGGTTGTTCTTTTTAGTGATTCCCTTTACATTTCAATTCATATTTTCTCCTCCTTTTTGTCATCATAGCAAAAAGGCACAAAACACAGAAAAGAACTCAAATTACACAGTTTTGAAAGGAAATTTCTACTCATTGTATTAAAGTTAGATTAGCGTACAAGTATGATTACATAACAGAAAAAGTCCTCAATGGACTGTACATCATAAAATCAGATAAAAATACACTAGGTTTTCTTTATAGTGGAGGATGTGGCTCCCGTACTCAGTCTAGTGTGTTTTATGACCATGCTTAGCCCCTCAGAGATATTCCCTAGTTGTGCGATGATTTCCGAGGTGGCCCTAGACTGTATCGAAGTGGACTGGGTCAGACTTTCTTGGAGGGTGTCAAGTTTGGAGATCAAGGCATATGCTAGCCTTTCTGCATCCTGACTTTGGCTACCAAGTTCATTTTTGATGCTATCTCGCATTTTCCTTGTGTCATCCTTTACGTCGCTCATATTCCAATATTGAGCTTGGACAAGGCTCCTGATGTTGTAGATTTCTTCCTTTAGGTCTGCAACCATCTTGGATACGGCTGCTAAGGAGGGAACGATGTCAGTGGAAGGAGTAGTTAGGGGACCTCGGAGCTCTCTCAACGAGTCATCTCTCAGCTCCCTCACAATCTCCTGTCTCATCTCCCGGAGCTGCTCAGAGCTGATCCGGACTTCCAGGGGCTGCTGAGGTGGTGGTACAGTAGAGGGTCCGGCTGAAGTGGATGGGAATGAAGGATCAGAAGTGGAAGAAAAAGTGGGAGGAGCTATGTCATGATCCTGGTCATGATCAGGACTGGGTGAGTGATGAGTGGTAGGGTCAGATAGTGTGGATGTGGATGGTCTCCTAACCCAGACTCCCTCGACTCTATGGAAACCCATACGATGGAAGTTCCCTCACCCATGCGATCTGTATGACGCAGTGAGCGAGAGGGTTCCCCCTCAGGGATAGGGACCTCTAACTCCCTAAAGATAAGTGTGAATAGCATGCCATATGGGAGACTCAACTTAGGTTTATCTAGGGGTTCACAGATATACTTGTAAATGAGTTTAGGAAAGTTGATAGGAGTGTCTTGGAGTATGTGGAACATCAATGCTAGGTCTCTCTCAGAGATAAAGTCAAATCTACCAGTTTTGGGAAAGAGAGTCCTAGAAATGATACTTAGGAGGAGCCGCATTTCAGTTGAAAGCTGATTTGCAAACACCTCCTCTATAGGGGACTGAGGGGGACTCTCTAAGACGGTCGTAAGGGCCTCGGTCCTATTATGAGGATGAGTGGGAAAGATCCCCTCTCGGGAGAGAGGACTCAAGCAATGAAGTCCTCCGAGATAAATACAGGGACATCCGCTACGGTTCCCTGGATACCACCACTACCTCGGGCTACTGTCCCATAAAATTTCCTAACTAACCCTGGGTAAGTAGGGAGGTCTAAAGAACAGAACAACTCTAACCCTTGAGCCCTAAGATGATGCCCTAGGGTGAACCCTTCCCGGGAGAGAAAGTCAAAGTTGACTTTCCTCCCGGTAGAGACTGCCCTTCCGGCGCACGGACGTGAGGGAACCGGCCTAGGTGGGGAAGGAACCAGAGGTGGTGGCCTCACGGGTTCGTTCCGTGCCTTGGACCGTCGTTCGGTGCCGCTCGCGGAGAGAGGTCTCTTCCGACTCGGGACAACGACTTTTCTAGGCATTTTGACCTACAAACCGAGGGATGGACAAGAGAAATGGAAGAAAACTCGAGGGAGAGGACCTAGAATGGGTCGGAGACGAGGTCGGAGACGACTCTAGGGTTTTGGAATAGTGGCGGCCGAGAATAGAAGTGAGGAGTAAACGTTTCGATTAGGGTTAAAAATCGGATTCCTGGCCTCGAGTCGACTCCGGTAAGTTGCGAGTCGACTCGACTTCGAGTCGACTCCTAAATATGCGCGAGTCGACTCGCCCACGAGCCGACTCTAAAATCTATTCGAGTCGACTCGAACTCTGGGACATAACCAACAAACTTGTTATTACCGTGCCAAAGAAGAGAGCTATGGACATATCTAAGATTTAAGAACTGATTTGATGACCATAGATAAGATATCCTATGTCTAACATAACCTAATCATCAAAATCAATCAATTAGAGGGGAGTATCATAAGAATGGATCAATCACTCCTATCCCTCTTCTAAGAATACAAAATCGATCTTCACATAAGGATTTAGTGAAGATATCAGCAAGTTGATCATCAGTGCAAATAAATTCAAGCACTACATCACCATTTAACACATGATCTCTTATGAAGTGATGTCTTATCTCAATATGTTTAGTTCTTGAGTATTGAATTGGATTTTTAGTTAGATTTATGGCACTTGTATTATCACAATTTATGGAAATCTTATCTTGTTTAATGCCATAATCTTCAAGTTGTTGCTTGATCCATAAAATTTGAGCACAACAACTCCTGGCAGCAACATATTCGGCTTCAGCCGTAGATAGTGCAACCGAGTTTTGTTTCTTGCTAAACCACAAAATTAAGTTTTCTCCTAAAAATTGACAAGATCCGCTGGTGCTTTTTCTATCAAGTTTACAACCAGCGAAGTCTGAATCAGTGTACCCTATTAAATTTATACTTGATTCTTTAGAGTACCATGGACCTATGTTTTTTGTTCCTATGAGATATTTAAAGATTCTCTTAACTGCAATTAGGTGTGATTCTTTAGGAGTAGATTGATATCTAGCACACATGCATACACTAAACATAATATCAGGTCTACTTGCTGTAAGACATAGTAAAGATCCTATCATACCTCTATACAGCTTTTGATCAACTGATTTATCTGATTCATCTTTGTCTAGTTTGCATGATGAGCTCATGGGGGTGCCAATTGCCTTATGTCCATCCATATCAAACTTCTTTAGCATTTTCTTGATGTATTTAGCTTGATTGATGAAAATCCCTTCCTTGGATTGTTTGATTTGAAGTCCGAGGAAGTAGTTCAATTCTTCCATCATGCTCATCTCAAATTCACTCTACATTAACTCAGCAAACTCTTCACAAAGTTGATTGTTAGTAGTACCGAAAATAATATCATCTACATAAATCTGCACTACCAACATATTTTTGTTTTTCTTTTTCAAAAACAGAGTTGTATCAATATTTTCTCTAGAAAATTCATGGTCTAATAGAAATTTGCTAAGTCTTTCATACCATGCTCTAGGAGCTTGTTTTAGACCATAAAGTGCTTTGTTTAGTCTATAAACATGATTGGGGTATTGATGATTCTCAAAACCAGGAGGTTGTTCTATATAAACTTTCTCATTAATATACCCATTCAAGAAAGCACTTTTTACATCCATTTGGAATAATTTAAAATCTTTATTGCATGCAAATGCTGGTAACAATCTAATTGCCTCAAGTCTAGCTACAGGAGCAAAAGTCTCATCAAAATCTATACCTTCTTCTTGATTATAGCCCTTTGCTACTAGTCTAGCCTTGTTTCTAATCACAATTCCATTTTTATCAAGTTTATTTTTGTATATCCATTTAGTTCCTATTATTGAATATTCAGTTGGTCTTTCAACTAAGTTCCATACTTTATTTCTTGTAAATTGGTTAAGTTCCTCTTGCATAGTATTTATCCAATTTACATCACTTTCAGCTTCTTCTATGTTCTTAGGTTCAAAGTGTGAGACAAATGCAAGATGATTATTTAAGTTCCTAAGAGATGCTCTAGTTCTAATAGGTTGAGATGGATCATCTAAAATTAATTCTTTAGGGCGACCATGAGCATACCTCCAAGTCTTAGTAAGCCCATGTTCAACAATTGCCTCTTGGTTTGTTGATGTATCTCCAATCTATTTCGGTTCATTTTCTTGTAATGTCATGTCATTCATCTTTTCCTCAAGTATCCCTGCATCATCATCAAAAGCTACTCTCTTGCTAGAAGAGACATCATTAGTATTATCAAAAACAACATGTATAGACTCTTCCATAACAAGGATTCTTTTGTTGAAGACTCTATATGCTTTACTTGATGTAGAATATCCCAAAAAGATACCTTCATCAGATTTGGAATCAAATTTGCCTAAGTTATCTTTGCCATTATTATGAATGAAACACCTACACCCAAAAACGTGAAAATAGTTTACTTTGGGCTTTCTATCTCTCCAAAGTTCATAAGGTGTTTTCTTTATAATTGGTCTCAATAAAACTCTATTTAATATATGACATGATGTGTTAATGGCTTCTCCCCAAAAATACTTAAGAAGGTTACTTTCACACAACATGGTTCTAGCCATTTCCTCTAGGGTTCTATTCTTTCTTTCCACAACTCCATTTTGTTGTAGTGTCCTAGGTGCAGAGAAATTATGAGTTATTCCCTTTTTACTACAGAATTCATCAAATAGATGATTTTCAAATTCTGTTCCATGATCACTCCTAATAGCTATAACTGAAGTATTTCTTGAGTTGGTTACTTCCTTATGAAATTTCTTAAATACAGAAAATGCTTCATCTTTATGAGCTAAAAACATGATCCATGTGCATCTAGAAAAATCATCTATAATGACAAGATCATACTTGTTTCTACCAAGGCTTGTGGTTCTAGTTGGTCCAAAAAGATCCATGTGAAGTAGTTCAAGGAGTCTTGTAGTAGAGATACAATTTATGGATTTAAAGGAACTTCTAGATTGTTTGCCATATTGACATGCTTCACAAATTTTATTTTTCTCAAATTTTAGCTGTGGCAAACCAATCACGGAATCTCTTTTAACTAATTTAGATATTGTATCCATACTTGCATAACCTAATTTACGGTGCCATAACCAACTTGCATCACTAACCTTAGTATCATTGGCCACTAAGCAAGGACTATTTTTAGCAAGATCTTCAAGATCTACTACATAGACGTTACCACGTCTAATTCCTTTAAATACTAAGCCATTGTCAACTGAGTTGGTTATGATGCATAAAGATGGCTTAAACAAAACATCAAAACCTCTATCACATAATTGACTAACGCTAAGTAAGTTATGCTTAAGACCATCAACAAATCGTACATTATCAACGAAGGTTGAAGAGGTGATTTGTACTTTACCTATACCAACGATGTGACTTTGGTTATTATCTCCAAAAGTCACAGCACCTCCCTTTTTAGGTTCTAGGGTGAAGAATTGCTCCTTGTCACCCGTCATGTGTCTTGAGCAGCCACTATCCAAGTACCAACAGTTTTTGTCGACCTTGGCTGCAAGACACTCCTACACAAGGAAATCATACAATTTTAGGTACCCAAGTTTTCTTGGGTCCTTCAAGGTTAGTAATGTTGGTTCCTTTTGGAACCCAAATCTTTTTAATCTTTTTTTTAATTTCAGGGCTTTTGTGGTTACATACATTGGCTATATGTCCTACTTTACCACAACGAAAATAAGTTGCATTTCTGGTTTTGCTTTCTCCGGCTTTTACAAAGAAGTTTTTAAGAAATTTTTGTTTGTTGTTAGGCTTATACCCTAAGCCGGCTTTACTAAATACAGCTCTTTGACTATTAAGTATCATATCTAGTTTTTCAGAACTAAAGGTAAACTTCTCAACTATAGGTTTATACTTTTCAAGTTCTTTTGTTAAGTTTAGTTTTTCTATTTTTAGTAACTTTAGATCTTTTGTAAAGTTATCTTTTAGAGTTCGGTTACTGTTTTTAAGTTCTGAAACTTCCTTAGTTAGTCTTTCGTTATCTTTATTTAAGGTATTAGTTTTTTGAGTTAGCATTTGGTTGCTTGTTTTAAGTTCTAGGTTTTCTTTGATGATAGAATTCTTGTCCTTAATTAATTTATCGTACTTATGAGTGTGAGATAGATTAGTTAGTTTTAATTCTTTATTTTTAAGATTTATTATCTTATATTCATTCATTAGTTCATTAAAGGCATCATACAATTCATCAAAGGTAAAATCTAAATGTATTTCAGATATTACCTCATTATCATTTGCCATGAAGCAAAAATTTGTTTTTTCCTCTTGTTCCTCATCTGATGATGATGAAGATTGATCGGAGTCTGTCAAGGTGGAGACAAGAGCTTTCTTCTTCTTGTATTTGCTGCCCTTCTTCAGCAAGAGACAGTCGATTCTGAAATGTCCCGGCTTTTTGCATTCATAGCAACCGATTTCCTCACTTTTCCTTTCCTTACCTTTGTCCTTGTTGTAGGAACTTGAGGAACCTCTCTTCTGATGAAAGGACTTCTTTCGGTTGATGAATCTTCTGAACTTTCATACAAGAAGTGCCTCATCTTCATCTCCCTCATTGTCTTCTTCTTCACTGCTGCTACTGCAAGAGGGATTCTTGTTAGAAGAAGTAGACTTAAGGGCAATTACCTTTTTCTTGTGGGAGGACTCTTCTTCACTGTGTTGTTTCATTGTGAGCTCATGTGTCATCAAAGATTCAAGGAGCTCTTCGAGTGCCAGCTTGTTCAAGTCTTTGGTTTCTTGGATCGCCGTTACCTTGGCTTCCCATGATCTTGGTAAAGATCGAAGAACTTTCCTGACAAGGTCACTGTTAGGATAACTTTTGCCAAGGCTTTTTAGGCCATTGACAATATCAGTAAATCTAGTAAACATGCAAGTGATAGTTTCATTAGATTCCATTTTGAATAGTTCATACTTATGAACTACCATGTTTATTTTGGATTCCTTGACTTGATTCGTGCCCTCGTGGGTCACTTCAAGTCTATCCCATATCTCTTTTGCAGAATTGCAAGTAGAGATTCTATTGAATTCATTAGGGTCCAAGGCACAAAATAGCACATTCATTGCTATGGCATTTAGTTGTGCCTTCCTTCTATCACAATCATCCCAATCTTTTTCAAGCTTGGGTATAGAAATGTTATCTACATAGATAGAAGAAATATATGGTCCATTAACTATGATACTCCAAACATTATAGTCTTGGGCTTGGATAAATATCCTCATTCTAGCCTTCAAATTTGTGTAGTTAGTTCCATTGAAGAATGGAGGCCTATTGGTGGATTGCCTCTCACTAAGAGAAGATCCAAAGGGGGTTGTCATTTTGATCTTTTACTCTTTTAATATAAGAGCTCCGGCTCTGATACCACTTGTTGCCCAAGAAGACAACCCAAGAGGGGGGGTGAATTGGATTTGGATTAAATCTCAACCAATTAAAAACTATGATTAGTAATTCTATTGCAAGCAAACTAGTTAAGTTACTAGATGAAGTGAATGAAGAGAGATAGAGAGAGAGGACAACAGCCAATACAAACACAAACCAATTTATAGTAGTTCGGAGCTAACCCTTGCTCCTACGTCCACTCCCCAAGCTTCACTTGGGAGTTCACTATAATCCCTTGGATTACAACCGGTTGTTTTACAAGTTCACAACCCAACTTGCTGTTTTCGCGAGATCACAACGAACTCGGTCGGTTTTCACAGGCTCACCAACTAGAACCATCCGATTGTTTTTCCGGGATCACAATCGAACCCTTACACCGTTGGTTTTAACCTTGGCTCACCAACAAACCTTACAACCCTTGATTCAATCCCCTGATTGAATCAAGTAAGAAAATATTTTGGAAAAAGTTACAAAAAAAGCTTCTTAATAAGCAAATATTAACCAATATGAATAGAGTAGAGTTAGAAGCCCTCAAACAGATTTTGGAAGAGAAAGAAGGGGCTTCTCGAACTCTGAGTCTCCTCTTTGAGTGCACTGAAGATCTGATGTCATAGGAAGAGCCTTGAATGCGAAGGGAAGACTTCTAGGAATGTATTGAATGTGTTTCTTCCTTCTTTTGCTTGTCTTTTCTCTCAATAGACTCTTGGTAGATGGAAAACACTTAATGCACAAATGGAGTGACTCTCTAGGTGTCTACTACTGTTCACTCTGGCTATTTAAGCAGTCTCCTTTGAAAACTAGCCGTTAGACACTAATTTGTGGCCGTTCTGCACAGTCTGCAACTCCTGACAATGTATCCGTTGGGGTCGGAGTCGACTCGCTCGATTTGGAGTCGACTCAACTGTTGCTGGAGTCGACTCTTGCTTTACTGGAGATGACTCGTCCACTGTTCGGAATTTGAATTAAAGTGCTGTCCCGTTCTGGAGTCGACTCGGCCAAACCTGGAGTCGACTCGCCAATATCCGGAGATGACTCCGTACTTTTGGAGATGGCTCGTTCTCAGGGTTCCAGAGATCTATATTTCTGCATTTCTTTCTCGAGTCAACTCGGATCATCTTGGAGTCGACTCGGCTCTCAGAGCCCGAAAACCGATCCTCTGTCTTTGGAGTTGAACTGCCTTGGAGTCGACTCGGATTATCTTGGAGTCGACTCGGCTCTCAGAGTCCGCAAACTGATCCTCTGTCTTTCGAGTTGCACTGCCTCGGAGTCGACTCGTACTTTGTTGGGGTCGACTCTCGTATTCTCGGAGTCGACTCGGTCACAGAGTCACTTTGTTTGGTTTTCTGCCTTTCAGTCTGCTTTCCTCTGAGAGTCGACTCTTGCATGTTTAGGAGTCAACTCGCCAAACTTCGAAGTCGACTCGTAATCTTCTGGAGTCGACTCGGTAACAGGGTCCAAAAACCATCGTTCTGTCTTTCTGTCTGTTACCCTTTGGAGTCGACTCGAAATTGTCGGGAGTCGATTCGGCAAGCATCGGAGTCGACTCGAAATCGTCGGAGTCGACTCGGTACAGGGTCTGAAATTCATCTTTCTGTCCTTCTATCTGTTCTCAGTCGGAGTCGACTCGTAGTGAACCGGAGTCAACTCGAGCTTGTGCCAGAACCTCTGAAATACTTGAAGTCGACTCGCAAGCTTCCGGAGTCGACTCGAGCTTCAGACTTTGGCTTAATTATGTTCAACACTTAGTCAAATAATCTTGAACAAAAGCTCGATGCTCTTAAAGATAAATTCACATATATTTGCCTGAAACACTATATTGAATTCATTAGTACAACATGAAATATACTCAAATGCTTTGAGCTCATCAAAATCAAATAGGGGTATAACCAATCACTCCACAAACACCTGACCAGCTATTCTGTTCGGAATAGAGCTCCATCGCCAAGCTCCTCCTTCATTTCATTTCCTTCCACGTCATTTGCATCACCAGATCCTTCTCCGAACCTCTTAGCTCCTTCCGCAAGATCTCAGCCAAGATAGAGCCAAATCCAAGCTTCCCAACGTCCGGATTAGCTCCATCTCCAGCATTTCTTCCTTCCATAGATAAATCCCAGCTCATTCCTCCCATATCTTCATCTCTAATCCTCCTAGCGAATCCCTCTCATCCTCTTCCCCGGATCATGCCAGGAAATCTTCCACCTGCGATCGAGTTTCAGAATCCATGTCATCAGATTCATTCTCTTCCCCTATTTCGGAACCACTCCCAGCCGAATCCAAACTCTCCTTATCCATGGATTCATCCCAGCATCCGTGAGTTCCTCCCAGAGCCTCTGAGATCCTCTCAAACCCACTGTTTTTCCATGCGTCGGAACGGAGCAAAGACCTTCTCAACATCCACCGTTCGCGATTCAAGGCTTCCTCCATCCACGGATGAGTTCTTCTCCCTTGCTCCACATTCACAGCCTTTTGTTATCCACGAATAAGCTTCAAACTCCAACAATCTCAACATCCCCAGTGCATCCGTCCTCATCCAGTGGCCAGCCAGCAGCCGTCCGAGATCTTCTCCATGTTGAAGCCCTTCCGGATTCCTCGCAGCCATAAGCGCCATTCCGTGTTTCCCACGTCTTCCTCTGCTTCGAAATAGAGCTCCCAACCTCCTCCAGGATCTTGTCATTCATCCCGTTCGTGATCCATTCCTATCAGCCAGCCGCAAGTCAGTATCCACCGTTCACGAGGATAAACGTCATCCCCTACTTCCCAGCAGCCTTGATTTGAAATTATCCGCTGGTAGAAGACTTGGATAGAGCCGTGAGGAAGATGTTGGCTATAAAAGGCCATCAGCCTTTGGCATAGGGGGGCATCGAAGGATCAGCAAGCTTCTTCCATCCAAAGCTCCCTCTGTCATCATGTCATCTTCCTCTCCTTTCTCACACTGAGTTCCCATAGTAGCCAGAGGGAGGGATGATCCGAGATCCTGAGAAGTTCCACTGAGCGTGCCAGGGAGCATTTTTTCATTCTCTGGAGGAAGCTCCACCGGAAGGGAGAAGACGAGGAAAGGAAGAAGGCAGTCGTGATGGGAGTCCTTTGCGTTGCTGCTACCATTCCCTATCGCATGGAAGCTTAAATTCTTTCCTAGGGCTGGATGTAGCCCTAACAAAGGGACACGGATTTTTATATCTTTAGTTTCATGTTCTCGGAATTGTATAGACATTCTTGCTTTTAATGAATATCATTTTATCTTATGCCTAGATTCTGTGATTTTAAGTATAATGTCTATACAAATATTCTTCATGATCATTAAAGTACAAGTAAAATAGTTCATGCTTAAGGAAGATGCGATGTGCTACCACCTCAGATTAGGATAGACATCTCATGCTAACTAAAGATGCACTATGCTTAACCTACTTTTGTGAGATCTTATTTGAATGCTTATTAGGCTTGTAGTCAGTTTGCATAATAACCTGAGAACAAAATAAATTACAAATAACCCTCATTCCTTTGTTAGTGGTGAATTCCTTGCTCTAGGCTCTTCTACTTCAATTGCATTTTCATTAAATTTCTTAGTTTAATTTTCTTCACAAATTATCCTTTTTAAATATTTTTAAGAAAACAATTGTACCCCAATCCCTATGGATCGATATCCATAATCACTGTCCTACCAGATACGTGCTATTGCGTGGTCTTTAAAGTTGACTATCAATTTTTGGCGCCGTTGCCGGGGATTGCTAGCATAGTTGTTTTTCTTTTCAAAAAAAAAAAATTCAAATATATATATATATCTAAAATAAAATAAAAATATTTTTTATTTTTGTTACTTTTTTTATCTTTTTCTTCTCTCTTACTAATTTTTGATTTTTCTCTTGGTATTATTTGATCAGGAATCGAAGAGAAAATCTGGGACGATCAAAAAGGGAACTGCTGGAAAAGGAATGCTGTAGAGGTTTGCCTAAAAATAAAAAAAAATTGCTGGAAAAATTTTCTTTGGTAACCTCTAAACTTTTCTTATTTAAATTGATTCCCAATTAGCTTGAAATTTTGTGGTGATTGTTTGATTTTAATTTCAACAAAAGTGTGAATGCATGCTTGATACACATACACCAATTAATCCGCACATAGTAAGGGCAATCACCCCAACAAGATAAGAACTGAATTTCATCACCGGATTCTTGCCCAAATTAGGTGAATCAATTCTCACATAGCTAACACTTTAATTAAAATCAATTAGACATTGGCCCCTAGGGACATTCGAGCTCAATAGGATGAAGATCACCGAAAGTTGCACCAATTTCGCTCTATGGCTCAGTTGATGTCTAGACAAGCTTTATCCCTATAAGGAAGATAGTTCATCTATTCGAGGCAAGTGGTTTTTAAGTGGGACCTTTGCAACGCATCGTGACCCCCCCACTTACTTGGGAGCTTATCTGGTCAACTCAGTTCATTAGACCGGATTGGAGGCTTAGGTGCCCTCTTCAAACTAGTTAGGAGCTGTCTAGTGATTTTAGAGCAAATACAAGGATTTGATGTGTTTCTCTTTTAGTGCATGCTTGACTGTACTTGACTGATCAGAAGAGTATTAGTGTATGCTAGGGTGTCATTCCAGATCTTCTGAATTAGTACCTTTTGATTCTGAAATAGAGCGTTCTATTAGGGCCCTTCGAGCCGAAATCTGCACCTATAGAACCATAGGATCTGCTCCACCTATCAAGATGGCTGAAGAACAACCCAAGCTGTTAAAGGAGTACTTTACTCCTTCCATTTATACCTCTTCATCTTGTATTCGACTACCTGATACCACGGCAGCTGTACAATTTGAAATTAAGTCTAGTGTCATCCAAATGCTTCCCTCTTTTTATGGACTCAACAATGAAGACCCATACAAACATTTAGATGAGTTCCTTGAGATCTGTACTACTGTCAAAATTTAGAACTTCACTGATGATGCTCTGAAACTTAGGTTGTTCCCTTTTTCTCTTAAGGACAGAGCTAAGCAGTGGCTACATGCATTAGAAGCCAATTCCATTCTTTCATGGGCCCAAATGCAACATGAAGTTCTGAAAAAATATTTTTTCATAGGAAGAACGAACCAATTTAGGCGTGCTATCACGAGCTTCTCCCAATATGATGGGGAAGAATTTCATGAAACTTGGGAAAAATTTAGAGACTTACTCCGAAAATGCCCACATCATCAAATACCCAAATGGCAATTACTGCAATGCTTTTATGACGGGTTATCTGAACGAAACCATCAGATGGTTGATGCTTCTTGTGGAAAAACTTTCATGCTTAAGAGTGAGCATGAGGCATGGCAATTGTTTGAAAATCTTAATGAAAATTCTCTCCACCATGCCTCCTCCGCTTGTCAAACACCCCCGAGTTCTCAAAGAAAAGGGACCATATATGAAGTTAGCCAGTCCATAGGTCTATCTGACAAAGTAGATGCATTGTCCCGCAAATTGGACCAGCTAATGTCTAGAGAACAGCTTCCAATTCTTCCCCAAGCACAAGTGTGTGATCTCTGTTCTAGCCCGGCTCACCCTATTTATGAGTGCCCTTCGGCAGCTCAAATTTTTGAATTTGTGCAAGAACAAGTTAATGCTGCTCAAGCACAGTTCCGACCGAGTAATGATCCGTATTCTAACACTTATAATTCGGGGTGGCGCAACCATCCAAACTTCTCTTGGAGGCAGCAGACTCCCAATACCTTCCAACCTTATTTCCAAAACTTTCAACCGTTCCAGAATATTCATCCGAACCGTCCTCCTACTCACTATTCACAATTTCAACATGTCCCTCCTCCAGCACCCCAAAGAGATATGGCTTTTGAGCAAAAAGTTTTGACGGCCCTTCAAGGACTAGAGGCCAATACACAATTGTTGCACTCCCATACCCAGTCTATTGCCAAATTAGAAACCTAGCTAGGGCAGATAGCTAGTGCACTGAATAAGAGAGAGGAAGGTAAGCTTCCAAGCCAACCAGTGAGTAACCCGAGAGGGCAGTACATGGCTCAAGAGACTCACCTGAATGATGTTCACCATAAACAAGCTAATGCCATGACTACCTTAAGAAGCGGACATACAGTGGACAATAAGGTTGGAGAAAAAGAACATAAGAAAAATGAAGATAGGAGTATGATTGTGCCTAAAGAGAACCCAAACTCCTCTATGTCGCTATCAAACCCAGTACCGACCACACCTTTTACACCGAAGGCCCCTTTTCCTTAATGTCTGAATGCACCTTCTCCCTTTGGCATGAAAGGAACTTTGTTGGAAGAAATAATGGAGGTTTTCAAACAAGTCAAAATTAATCTCCCTCTCCTTGATGCGATAAAATAAGTTTCATCCTATGCCAAATTTCTCAAAGATCTTTGTACCCAAAAACAAAAATCTAGGACACATGTGCATAAAAAGGTCTTTTTAACTGAACAAGTGAGCTCCATCCTCCAGCACAAAACTCCTCCTAAATTCAAAGATCTTGGTGCTCCCACCATCTCTTGTATCGTAGGAGATAATCTTATTGATCAGGCACTCTTCGATTTAGGAGCCAGTGTTAATATTCTTCCTTACTCAGTTTATATGAAATCTGGACTAGGTGAATTGAAGCCTACTTCGGTGTCCCTACAATTGGCTGATAGATCCGTAAAAATACCACAAGGAACAATTGAAGATGTCCTAGTCAAGGTAGACAAATTTTATTTTCCAGTCGATTTTATCGTCCTTGATATGGAACCTGTGCCTAATCTTAAGAAACAGATCCCTATGATTCTAGGTCGTCCCTTTTTAGCTATAGCCAATGTGAGTATAAATTGTAGAACTGGGGTGATGAATATATCTTTTGGGAATATGAAGGTTAAGTTAAATATATTTCGTGCCTCTGATCAACCCTTAAAGAAAGTTGAGTGCTTCCTAATAGACAAAATGGACAATCTTATAGATGAAACCCTTCCCTATATTTTGGTAGATGACCCTCTGAAAACATGCTTGGCCCATTTTAACTAGACAAGGTCATAAAAACAGTCAACTTCTTGCCCGACAATCAATCTCCCACAAATTTTCTTCCTTGGAGAACTCGGCATGAACCCGGTATGATTTGATAAGGATGCGCTGCGTCTGGCTGAAGACGTTAAACTTAGCGCTTGTTGGGAGGCAACCCAATTTTCGTAGGACATTTTTGCATTTTTTAATGTCTTGATAGGAGTCTTCATATCACTGATGCAACTAAGGTAAAATGCTTCTATCCTCCATATGCATCATATTTTCGTCCAAAATAAAATAAAATAAAATAATAAAAAAATAATAATATAATATTAATAAAATAAATAAATTAAAAAAATATTGAGGACAATGTCTTGATCTAGGTTGGGGGTATCGGATTCGAATCTTTGAAGAAATTTTTCGCATTTTTGAATAAGCTTTTATCTCAAAAAAAAATCTAATTTCTATGCCTTAGTGCTGAAATGATAAACACACAAAGTATATAAAATCTAAAAAGCCCAACGACTAGTCATGAGTAATCAATATGAGTTCTTTTTATTAAAAGTTCTTTTAGTGAGTTGTAAGATAATTTTTACTTTAGAATTTCACAACACACATGGCCTACACTTCTAAGGGTTAGGTTCAACATTATGTTGTTAAGTCTGGTAGCAACCATGAGTCCCGATGAATCATACCTATCTGATTCACTATTATCTCATATTAAAGAAAGAAAAAAAAAGAAAGAAAAAAGAGTGAATTTAGTCAGGTACATCGAAAAGAGCTACCTATCGTTAAAGGTCAGTGGGCTTGTGATGATGAACCCGAGCATAGGTCCGTAGAGGAGTCTTGATGCCCAACACCTTATGCCATCTGGTGTGGGAGTTGTTGACTGAATGTTCGCTACACGGAGGAATCATTACAAAAGTAAAAGTGCATAATTATTTATAAGTACAAAAAAAATAGAGAAAGAGAAAATAATATTGACCTTGAAAAAGACGATAGTGTGAAAGCCGTCGTTGTAGAAATTCGAGTAAACTGAAATATTACAGATAAAGCCCATGAGGTATTAAAGTAAACATCCACAACTCTTGAAATCCTGCAAGATAGGATTATTTTGAATCAGTGATTAGGTCTGACCAATTCTTGGAAACTACTAGTTTTAGCAGTATTTTGGGGGATCTAAAGTCTTAGCTTGTGTATAGTCCAGATATCACCAAGCACCCAAGTATAAATAAGTCTTACAACTCTTTAACAGAAACTAACTTCAACTTAAGTTGCGTACTGACCTAGAATTTGGGCTGACTTAGTAATTAAAACTTTGTATGCTTTTGAAATTATTGGTACTTATGCATTGGAAATTAGATTTTATAAGGCAGTAAAATAAATTTTTTAGGTAGAGACAGCAGTTTGTGGATATCTGAGTCAGAAACCCTCACGAGACAAAACTCGTCCACTAGGGCCATCTAGGGGTTTAAAGCCTTATTGCATACGGTAAACGCAATCGCGATTCTTGCGAAAGTGAGTTAGTTTTTATTTTGCTCGAGGACTAGCAAAATATAGGTTGGGGGGTGTGATAAGTGCTAAATAATGCATAAATTAACTTCTCACTCATAGCACTTATCATTAGTTTTACGCACATATTTTAAATTAAACATAAGAAAATGCATTCCCCTTTATCACTATATTTTAATAAATTATTAAAAGTAATTCAAGTTTGATTGGTTTTATTGGTCGAGTCTAATCTATGCAGGTCAAGTCAAACTCATTTGGGATGATCCCTGGATCCAAATCGCATGCATCCCGCGAATTAGATCCTCTCAGATTCTGATTCAGCCATTGATCCCAATTCCCCTGCATCACATCTCAGCCAGCATTCAATCTGTTCACGTGTTCAACCATTAAAACAAGTCCCCTTCATTCCATATTTCAACCTCCCGTGTCATCCTAGCTGTGCACATTTCTAGCCTCTGACCTCCTCTCCCAAACTAAACAGAATCCTCTCATGTCCAGCCGCCCCCTTCGTAGATCCAAATCAAAGTCATCCGGATTGCTCCCATGCCCCCTTAGTAGGGGTGCTGTCATGTTCCTCGTACTGTACGTGGATGACATCCTCCTAATAGGGAATGATATTTCTATGCTAACCTCGGTCAAGGTCTGGTTATCAAAAGAGTTCTCCATGAAAGACCTTGGGAAAACATCCTACATTTTGGGGATTAAGGTCTATAGAGATAGATCTAAAAGGATGCTTGGACTATCACAGAAGATGTACATTGAGAAGGTACTGAAGAGGTTCAGTATGGAAAACTCCAAGAGGGGTCTATTACCCCTTAGGCATGGGATTCATCTCTCCAAAAAGATGTGCCCAACACATCTGAAGAGATTCAATGCATGAGCAAGATCCGTTATGCTTCGGCAATAGCGAGTCTCATGTATGCCATGCTGTGTACACGACCTGATATAGCCCTTGCTGTGAGTGTCACTAGCAGATATCAGTCGAATCCAGGCGAAGAGCACTGGACAGTTGTGAAGAACATTCTTAAGTACTTGAGAAGAACTAAATATTTGTTCTTGATTTTTGAAGGATCATCAGAGTTAAAGGTAGAAGGATACATAGATTCAGATTTCATGACTGATATTGATGATAGAAAGTCTACATCTGGATATGTGTTCTTGTGCAATGGTGGTACGGTAAATTGGAAGAGTTCCAAACAACCTATCATTGCTGATTCTACCATGAAAGCTGAGTATATTGCCGCCTCTAAAGCTGCAAAGGAAGCCTTCTGGTTCAAGAAATTCATTATAGAGTTAGATGTAATGCCATCAGATGCCATCACACTCTACTGCGATAATAATGGCGCCATAGGTCTTGCTAAGGAACCAAGGTCTCATCAGAAGTCCAAGCATATAGAGCGGCGCTTTTACCTCATATGCGACTACCTCGAGAAGAAATATGTCGAGGTACAGAGAGTAGACTCCGCGGACAACGTGGCAGACCCACTCACTAAGCAGTTAAATCAGCAGAAGACTGAATGATAGTCAACTTTAAAGACCACGCAATAGCACGTATCTAGTAGGATAGTGATTACGGGTATCGATCCACAGGGATTGGGGTATAGTTGTTTTCTAAAAAAAAATTAAAAAGGAGATTTGTAAAGAAAAGTAAACTAAGAAATTTAATGAAAATGCAACTGAAATGATATCGTGTGAGGGGACCTAGGGCAAGGAATTCACCACTAACATCGGAACAATGGTTATTTGTATTTTAATTTATTCTTGGATTACCATGCAAATTGGCTACAAGCCTAATAAGCATTCGAATAAAATTTTACAAAAATAATTTAGGCATAATCCATCTTTAGTTAGCATGAAATGTCTACCCTAATCTAAGGTGGCAGCACATCGCATCTTCCTTAAGCATGAACTATCTTATTTTTACTTCAATGATCATGAAGAGCAGTTATACGAACAACATATTTAAAGTCACAGAGATTAAATATGAGATAAAAGAAAAATATTTATTTAAGAGTAAGAGGGTTCATACAACTCCAAGAATATAAAAATTAAATACATAAAACCCGTGTCCCTTTGTTAGGGCTGCATCCAGCCCTAGTGAAGAGCTTAGGCTTCCATGGTACGGAGAGTAGCAGCAGCGATGTAGAATACCTTCATCACGACTCGGTTCTCCCTCCTTTCTCCTGCCGGCTTCTTCTCCCTCCTGAACTTCATTAATTTTTTCTTTGGGAAATCATTCCCAAAATACCCAAAACTACTCTTGAAAGAGTAGATGCCCTATAAGCCAATCATTTGATGGGTTTCTCTTTGTAATCCTCCAAATCATGTACTTTGACACTCGATATATATCAATAAAGGCATTGTGTTTCATCATTTGCTGCTTATCTATTTTATTATTGGATGATGAACCCCATAAATTAGGACATTAGTTTTAGGGTTATGATGAGATCATACCAGTGAGACCTAAAATCTTAAAATCCTAATTTAGAATATTCCCAGTCAAATTGGTATATTGAGTCGGGGATCAATATTACCGGAAAGACTGGCACATCTTATGTATGCTCAATGTAGAGGGTGATTGATATCACAATCACTTGTGTGAGATACTAATACAAAGATGTGGGTGCTCATTAGAGGAATGAGTTCACTGAAATGACCAGCCATGAGAACATCTTATGGTTTCTTACTTAATTATCAAAAGATGGTTCTCATAGTGGGAGTTGTGCAAGTGATCCTTAGACCTGAGATCACCATTGTACCTTGTGCACTTGAAGCTATGTTTTGGTTTACCCTCATTCACGACATTGCGTTGTGTACGGGGTATTCTGGATATGGTGGATTTTGTACGAAGGTTGTGAGTAGGTCAACAAGGAATCAGTCACTTCTAGTAAGAGAAGGTAACATCCTACTTACTCTAATCTTATGATGATTTAAAAAGCCTTTGATCAAAGCAAAATGAATATTAGAAAGAGTTTCTAATGTTTCATTGTTTGAATTATCATATAAAAGATTGAGAGAGACATGAATAAGTGATTGAGTTTGATATTGATCCATACTCATGCACTTATTCAGGATGTAGTATGACTGAGTGATTAAATTGCACAGTAACTTGCCACTGAAGGGTATGTTTGGATTTGTCCAATACATTCCTCATCTTCCGGGTAGACATGATACGTTGCTAGACGTCAATCATGTCTTGTGGGTTGATCGGATCAAAGAGTTTGATTAGATCAAAGCATCAGAAAGGTTCTGATTGCTAAGTCAAGTTTAGCACTAAATTGAACCTAAATTGGATTAGAGGTATTCTAATCAGGTTAGGTCAACTTGCACCTGCACCTACTGCTGGCTAAGATAAGGAACCCAATGGGTCACACACAAGGGAATTGATCAAGGGTCTAATTGGATTAGTTCATGTTTGCAAGATGAACATGCTAGCACGTGTTGCAAACCCTAGCTCCTGATTCAAATTAAATTCGAATATGATTCTTAGATTAGGTTGATCTAATATGATTAGATCATGACCTAATATGGGTTAGCCAAGAGTTGAAACCCATTTGGCTTTAATTAGACCTGATTTGATTAGGTTTAATATTTTCTTTGAGTTGGTTAAACCCAATTGGATTGGGTTTGATAGGGCCTTCACTTCTGGACCATTGGATCGCTTCCTGGATGAAGGATCTGGTCCACTGGTTGGCGCCTTCATCTGGACCATTGGATGGCTTCCTGGATGAAGGATCTGGTCCACTGGTCAGCGCCTGAATCTGGACCATCGGTGATGGCATCTTACTTCTGGACCATTGGATGGCACCATGGATGATGATGTCTTGATCTGGACCATTAGATGGCACCTAGATCTGGACCATTGGCTTTGGTTCACTGCATTTGGGCCCTTGGATCATCAGGATTTAAGAGGAAGATGTGAGAAAGAAGTTGATACACCCTTCTCCTTAGCACCTCATCATGATGGGATGCATCTCTTGGCACATGCCTCATCATGATGAAGTGTGTGGATGGGATGCATCCCTTTATGATGCATCCCTCCATCTCTTATAAATAAGGAGGTGCCTTGGGGTTCTAAAGATCATCCAAGAAAAAGCCTCTCCTTCTCTCTCCCTTATCCCTTCTTTCTTACAAGCCTCTCTCTTTTGTCCTAACCCAAGACAAGAGGGTCTTCTTTAGGACAAAAAGGCTAGTGAATGTTTTAGAGGTAGAAAGGAAGAAGGAAGTGAAGGAAAATCAGCCAATTAAATCCTTTGGAATGATTGAACAATTAGAATCAAGTTTTGGTGGAGCTAGAGTCTTGAACCCATTCCTGTGTGGATCAACATCGGAGGGTGAACATTTGGGCACCTTAGGACATCTTCAGATATATTGGATATAGCGTGATAGGTATTCTTCTATACCAAGATTATATTTTCTACATTATTTGGTTATACTATTAAGGCGATCTTGGCTTATTAGGGTTTCATATAATGGGTTTTATAAGAAAATTTTATAATCCCGTATCTTCCGCTGCGCCCTAGGGCACTGGGAAACCCAACAGTGGTATCAGAGCCACCCTTAATCAGTTTAACCAAATGATAATACATGCTATTATCTTGATGCTATGAGATAGCTAGGTTGTTTGTATGCATGATTAGTTTATGCTATGAGATAGTGTTATATTCATGTTGTAGCACAGTATAATTGCTAGTACTAAATTATAGAATGTGCAATGAGACCAATATAGTAGTATGAAAACTTTGGGCTGACCTATTATGGAACAATCGACTCAGTTGGTGTCTAGGAAGGAAGCCACAGGTGGTTACTTAATTAGGACCTCACTCTCTGAGTGAGGGGTGCCTCCCACCTGCTTTCCTGGCCAATTATTTGATTGTCCTTTATGGTTGAGCTTAATGTTAGTAAGATACTACTATTTGAAAGCCCTCACTAAATTCATAATTAAGTCGTAGTGTTAATTGCTTTAAGCTGAGCCATTCTGAATCAATTGACTAAGTTGGTGTCTAGGAAAGAGGCTACAGGTGGTTATTTAATTAGGACCTTACTAAGTAAGGAGAGCCTCCCATCTGCTTACCTGGCCAACTATTTGATTGACCTCCATGGAAAAGCTAATTGCTGATATAACACTATAAAGGTCCTTCCTTCATGCTTAGATATTATTATGTCAATATCTACGCTAGCTTGTTGTGATTCCCACAAGGCTAGTATTAGGGATTGATATTGTAATATCTTGGTGCATATGATGCATATGGCATATTTTAATATGTTGCCTTGTTGTGATTCCCACAAGGGCAGCATTATTCAAATATGACTGTATAAAAATGAAGGGTTTGACTTAACTAGACACAATAGTTTGTTGTGATTCCCACAAGACTATATGTGTGCTAGAGGACAGAATAAAGTTGGGAATTGCATGGGATGCAATTGGAAAGAGTTTCCTACCTTTGAACTTATAAGGGCTTGTTGTGATTCCCACAAGGTCTTTTATAAGGAATTTGGATCTCAACCCCACTAAGAAAATTAGTATTTTCTCGTTCATCATACTTGAGGGTTATGATATTCGATAAAAATAGTGGGAGTAACAATTAGATAAAAGTCCTTGTCTGATTGAATACATGTCATCATGATTGGTTATATTAGTGTTCTTTGTAATTATAGATTAATTCTGCAAAAATGGCATCTTCACTCTCACTTAGAGGTATCTTAGATACAAATAAATTGATTGGTCCCAACTATGTAGATTGGTTGAGAAATTTAAAGATTGTTCTCACACAAGAAAAACTTTCCTACATTCTTGAAACCCCTGACCTAGGGTCAGCAGGGGAAGATGCAACTGAGGAGGAATTGGCCACATATCGTATGTGGAAAAATGACAGTTTGACTGTCAAATGTATCATGCTTGCTTCTATGAATAATGAATTGCAGAGGCAGCATGATAGCATGGATACTCACTCCATACTCCTTAACTTAAAGAAGTTATATGGTGAGCAGAGCAGAACTGCTAGATATGAAATATCTAAACAGTTGTTCCGTGCTAGAATGATCGAGGGATCGTCTGTGCAAGACCACTGTTTAAAGGTTATAGACTTAATCACTCGATTAAGTCAACTTGGTTTTGCTATGGACAGTGAGCTCAGTCAGGATTTGATCATGCAATTACTACCCGACTCATTCTCGCAGTTTGTCGTGAATTATCACATGAACAAACTGAATTCCTCCCTGCCCGAGCTTCTAAATATGCTGAAAACAGCAGAGTCTCACATCAAGAAGGACAAGGGTCCGATCCTTCTTGTTGGTGAGAGCTCAAAGAAGAAGTCGGGCAACAAGGGTTCAAAGAAAAAACTAAACCCTAAGAGTCGCATCAAAAAGAAGAAGGGAAAGAAAATCTCTGGACCCGGTACCTGTTTCCACTGTGGCAAGATGGGGCATTGGAAAAGGAACTGCAAGAGCTTTCTTGCAAGTGTGAAGCCTGATGCAAGTGTTGCATCAAAAGGTATGTTTTTATTACATGCCAATATGACATTAAGTTCTTCTGATTCTAATTCATGGGTATTGGATACCGGTTGTGGTTCTCACATATGCAAATCTTTGCATGGACTGTAGAAAATTAGAAGACTGAAGAAAGGTGACTTCGAGCTATATGGCGCTGGAGGAGAATCCATCCAGGCTGAAGCTGTTGGCACCTACATACTGGAGCTACCCTCCGGAAAGTTCTTAAAGCTAGAAGACTGTTATTTTATGCCAAAAATCATTAGAAATGTAATTTTAATTCCTTTGTTGCTTAAGAAAGGATTCGAAATAAATGGAAAAAGCAATGGTTGCTCTATTTCTTTATCTAATGAGTATTATTGTCATGGCACTATGGAAAATGGTCTTTTAGTATTATGTCTTAATAATGTTATGTTTCATATTAGCAAAGATAATAAAAGAAAAAGAGAAAATATTAATAATACCCTCCTCTGGCATTACCGATTAGGTCATATTAGTGAGACAAGGTTACATAAGTTGTATAAAGATAAATTCTTTGACCCTTATGATTTTGAATCATTAAGAACTTGTGAATCTTGTCTTATGGCTAAAATGACCAAGTCTCCATTCTCGGGACATGGAGAAAGGGCAAGTGAGTTGTTAGAACTCATACACACTGATGTGTGCGGTCCTATGTCAACTCAAGCTAGAGATGGATACTCTTACTTCATCACATTTACTGATGACTTATCAAGGTTCGGTTTTGTGTATCTAATGAAACATAAATCTGAAGCCTTTGATAAATTTAAAGAGTATCAAAGTATGGTCGAAAAACAAACTGGAAAGTGTATTAAAATCTTTCGATCTGATCGAGGAGGAGAATACCTTTCTAGTGAATTTTTAGACTATCTTAAATTAAAGGGTATACTCTCTGAATGGACACCTCCATATACGCCACAATTAAATGGTGTAGCTGAAAGGAGGAATCGTACCTTATTAGATATGGTATGGTCCATGATGTGTTTCACAAATCTTCCAATTTTCTTCTGGGGACATGCCCTAAAAACTGCTACATTAGTATTAAATAGAGTACCATCTAAGTCTGTATCTAGCACTCAATGTGAGATATGGAAAGGAAAGAAACCTAATCTTAAGTATCTTAAGATATGGGGTTGTCATGCTTATGTCAAAAGAAATTTTGGACATAAGCTAAGTGCTAGATCGGACAAATGTATATTTGTAGGTTATCCTAAAGACAGTTTAGGATATATCTTCTATAATCCTACCGAACAAAAGGTATTTGTTGCTAGGCATGCCACTTTCTTGGAAAAAGAGTTTTTTTTAGAAAAGGGCAAGGATAGAAAAATTGAACTTAATGAAGTTCAAGACCTACAAGGTGAGACACATAATAATCATCAACCAGATGTACCCATGGAAGAGGTACAGCCACTACACACTACTCCTTTTCGAAGGTCAGAAAGAGTGCGAAATGCTCCTGAGAGGTATGGATTTATCAGTGAGAATGATGAAGCCCACATCGTTGATAACGATGACCCTCTGACCTATTCGGAAGCTGTCAAGAGTAGGGACTCTGACAGATGGTTGGACGCCATGAAATCCGAGATAGATTCTATGTATACAAACCAAGTGTGGACTTTGGTTGATGCACCTGAGGGAGTGATTCCAATAGGGTGCAAATGGGTATACAAGAAGAAGATAGGAGCTGATGGCCAAGTAGAAACCTACAAGGCCAGGCTAGTGGCAAAAGGTTTCAGGCAAAAACAAGGCATTGATTATGATGAAACTTTTTTGCCAGTAGCTATGCTCAAATCTATTCGGATTATACTTGCTATAGCTGCATACTATGATTATGAGATCTAGCAGATGGATGTCAAAACCGCCTTCCTTAATGGTCACCTTGAGGAAGAGGTCTATATGACACAGCCAGAGAGATTTGTCTCAAAAGGGAGAGCAAATCAAGTATGTAGGCTTAAGAAATCCATTTATGGATTAAAGCAGGCATCTAGAAGTTGGAACATCCATTTTGACATGATAGTCAAAGAGTTTGGCTTCATTAAAAATATAGATGAACCTTGTGTGTACAAGAAGACTAGTGGGAGTGCTATTGTCTTCTTGATATTATATGTGGACGATATATTGGTCATTGGAAATGATGTTCCAATGATGCAATCGGTCAAGACTTGGCTATAAAAGAAATTTTCCATGAAAGACTTGGGTGAAGCATCCTATATACTTGGTAGAAGGATCTATAGAGATAGATCTAAAAGGATGCTAGGTTTGTCCCAGTCTAGGTACATAGATAATGTGTTGAAGAGGTTTAGCATGGATGGAAGTAAGAAAGGTTTCTTACCCATAGGACATGGCATACAACTCTCTAGGAAGATGTCTCCTAAGACATCTGAAGAGAGGAATAGAATGAGTTCTATTCCCTATGCTTCAGCAGTAGGGTCGATCATGTATGCTATGTTATGTACCAAGCCTGATGTAGCTTATGCCTTAGGTATGGTAAGTAGATTTCAGGCAGATCCCGGGGAGGATCATTGGAAAATTGTGAAAAGCATTCTCAAATACTTGAGAAGGACTAGAGATATTTTTCTGATTTATGGAGGATCAGAATTGAAACTAGAAGGCTATTCAGATTCTAGCTTTCAATCTGATCCAGATGATAGCAAGTCAATCTCTGGATATATCTTTACTTTGAATGGTGGGGCTGTGAGTTGGAAAAGTTCCAAACAGCAAACTGTAGCTGACTCAACTACTGAGGCAGAATACATAGCTGTTAGTGAAGCTGCTAAGGAAGCAGTCTGGATGAAGAAGTTCATCACAGAGCTGGGTGTAGTTCCTGAGATTGCCGGACCAGTCCCAGTTTATTGCGATAACACTGGAGCTGTTGCACAGGCTAAGGAACCAAGGTCTCATCATAGATCCAAGCACATTTTGAGACGCTTCCACCTTGTTCGAGAGATAATCGAAAGACAAGACGTCAAGATTGAACGAGTAGACACAAAGAACAATATAGCAAACCCATTTACTAAAGCTCTACCACAGCAGCAATTCAATTGTCACCTCGATTGTATGGGGTTAAAATATAAAGGCAATTGGCTTTAGTGCAAGTGGGAGATTGAAAGAGTAGATGCCCTATAAGCCAATCATTTGATGGGTTTCTCTTTGTAATCCTCCAAATCATGTACTTTGACACTCGATATATATCAATAAAGGCATTGTGTTTCATCATTTGCTGCTTATCTATTTTATTATTGGATGATGAACCCCATAAATTAGGATATTGGTTTTAGGGTTATGATGAGATCATACCAGTGAGACCTAAAATCCTAAAATCATAATTTAGAATATTCCCAGTCAAATTGGTATATTGAGTCGGGGATCAATATTACCGGAAAGACTGGCACATCTTATGTATGCTCAATGTAGAGGGTGATTGATCTCACAATCACTTGTGTGAGACACTAATACAAAGATGTGGGTGCTCATTAGAGGAATGAGTTCACTGAAATGACCAGCCATGAGAACATCTTATGGATTCTTACTTAATTATCAAAAGATGGTTCTCATAGTGGGAGTTGTGCAAGTGATCCTTAGACCTGAGATCACCATTGTACCTTGTGCACTTGAAGCTATGTTTTGGTTTACCCTCATTCACGACATTGCGTTGTGTACGGGGTATTCTGGATATGGTGGATTTTGTACGAAGGTTGTGAGTAGGTCAACAAGGAATCAGTCACTTCTAGTAAGAGAAGGTAACATCCTACTTACTCTAATCTTATGATGATTCAAGAAGCCTTTGATCCAAGCAAAATGAATATTAGAAAGAGTTTCTAATGTTTCATTGTTTGAATTATCATATAAAAGATTGAGAGAGACATGAATAAGTGATTGAGTTTGATATTGATCCATACTCATGCACTTATTCAGGATGTAGTATGACTGAGGGATTGAATTGCACAGTAACTTGCCACTGAAGGGTATGTTTGGATTTGTCCAATACATTCCTCATCTTCCGGGTAGACATGATACGTTGCTAGACGTCAATCATGTCTTGTGGGTTGATCGGATCAAAGAGTTTGATTAGATCAAAGCATCAGAAAGGTTCTGATTGCTAAGTCAGGTTTAGCACTAAATTGAACCTAAATTGGATTAGAGGTATTCTAATCAGGTTAGGTCAACTTGCACCTGCACCTACTGCTGGCTAAGATAAGGAACCCAATGGGTCACACACAAGGAAATTGATCAAGGGTCTAATTGGATTAGATCATGTTTGCAAGATGAACATGCTAGCACGTGTTGCAAACCCTAGCTCCTGATTCAAATTAAATTCGAATATGATTCTTAGATTAGGTTGATCTAATATGATAAGATCATGACCTAATATGGGTTAGCCAAGAGTTGAAACCCATTTGGCTTTAATTAGACCTGATTTGATTAGGTTTAATGTTTTCTTTAAGTTGGTTAAACCCAATTGGATTGGGTTTGATAGGGCCTTCACTTCTGGACCATTGGATCGCTTCCTGGATGAAGGATCTAGTTCACTGGTTGGCGCCTTCATCTGGACCATTGGATGGCTTCCTGAATGAAGGATCTAGTCCACTGGTCAGCGCCTGAATCTGGACCATCGGTGATGGCATCTTACTTCTGGACCATTGGATGGCACCCTGGATGATGATGTCTTGATCTGGACCATTAGATGGCACCTAGATCTGGACCATTGGCTTTGGTTCACTGCATTTGGGCCCTTGGATCATCAAGATTTAAGAGGGAGATGTGAGAAAGAAGTTGATACACCCTTCTCCTTAGCACCCCATCATGATGGGATGCATCTCTTGGCACATGCCTTATCATGATGAGGTGTGTGGATGGGATGCATCCCTTTATGATGCATCCCTCCATCTCTTATAAATAAGGAGGTGCCTTGGGGTTCTAAAGATCATCCAAGAAAAAGCCTCTCCTTCTCTCTCCCTTATCCCTTCTTTCTCACAAGCCTCTCTCTTTTGTCCTAACCCAAGACAAGAGGGTCTTCTTTAGGACAAAAAGGCTAGTGAATGTTTTAGAGATAGAAAGGAAGAAGGAAGTGAAGGAAAATCAGCCAATTAAATCCTTTGGAAGGATTGAACAATTAGAATCAAGTTTTGGTGGAGCTAGAGTCTTGAACCCATTCCTGTGTGGATCAACATCGGAGGGTGAACATTTGGGCACCTTAGGACATCTTCAGATATATTGGATATAACGTGATAGGTATTCTTCTATACCAAGATTATATTTTCTACATTATTTGGTTATACTATTAAGGCAATCTTGGCTTATTAGGGTTTCATATAATGGGTTTTATAAGAAAATTTTATAATCCCGTATCTTCTGCTGCGCCCTAGGGCACTGGAAAACCCAACAACTCTCTCACCCTTTCCTCTTCTTCCCGTGAGAACTTGGCCTGTGAGAGATGGGTTCATGGGGTCCGTCTCCTCCTCCTTTTATAGCTTTCACCAGCCCTCTCTCCTCTGTTTTCGTGGCTCTTCCGAATGGGCAGATAAGGCATGAGCTGATCCGGGTGTTGAGTTTAGAGCTTATCCGTACTCTATTTTAAAGCAGGGAATGTTTGGATTTGCTGGTGATGTGGATGTAGTGGGAGAGAAGAAGCTGCTGGGATAAGGATGATCGCAAGCTGGGAGATGTGATCTATTGCGAAGCAGGGGAAGATGTGGAGAGCGCCGGATGAACTGAAATGCTTCGGTTGAAAGGCTGAGATCCATTCGTGATGCTCATCCCGGCTGGACACGAGATATCCGGACGCGAGAGAGGTTGGAGCTGGGGCGGAAAAATCCTTGAGACGTGTGGAGTGCATCGCGGAAAGCAGGAAATATTGGGAGGAATCCCGATTGATCCTAGGATGCAGAAGATCCCGTCTCTGTTCCGAAGTAGGGGGAGATCGTGGACGTTGAGAGAATTGCATGCGAACGGGCGGACGTGGAGCAGGGTCTAGGCTTGAATTCATCCACGGATAGGAGCGGGATGACTGGATTGGTTTAGGAGGTTAAGGCATTGAAGATTTGCTGGGAACCACCGCACGGGATGCTGAGATTGGAGCTTATCCTGTGGATGATGGAAGCTGCGAACTGAAGGAAGATTGGCTTGATTCGGGAGGTGAAGATAAGATGACATGGGACGTTGGGATGCTTCGGCTGATGGTTGATCCGTGGGATAAGAAGTTTATCCGGAAGAGGATGAGAGTTGGGAATCTAGTTGGGATAAGCTGGGATGGAATCGGTTCGTGGGAGAACAACGGGCGGATGGGAGCAAAAAGGCTGGGAGGAATCCGTCGCGATGGAATGGATCTTGGCTTTGGGATAAGAATGAAGTCGGATCACGGAGGAATCGCTGGGACTCTGTTTCAACACAGGGGAATCCGGAAGGAAAGAAACCTTTGATGCGTGGAACCTTTTGCATGCATCACAGGTGGACTGCTGGGAAGATGGGTTCTGTTTTGATTGGTTTTGTTCATGGGATACGGGAGGAAAGGAAACTGCTCTGCTTTGTTTTCGTGAAGGGAAGTTGAAGAAGAAACGGATGTGGTCACGGCTAGGGAACTCGGAAGACGCAGGAGTGAGAGGATGAGGATGAATCGAGGGATAAAAGGGATTTGATACATGGGGAGACTCTGTTCCTTGGATTCAGAAGGGAAGAAAGACGCGCGTGAGATTAGCGGAAGATGCAGAAATGAGTGTAGGACATTGCGAGATGATCATGGACGCATGAAAATATGGACGTGGGAAGCATGGCAAGGCGTGAATAGAGGAGTTGGTTGTTTGAGCTCAATGTTGGGAAAGAAATAAGGGAATTGGGATGGAAGAGAGAGCTAGAATCTGCTGGGAGTTGATCTTGCAAACGGAGAGAAAGTTACAGAAAACTGGATTGGTTTGGACATGGGGTTTTGAGTGGCTGATCACAAATGGGATGATTGCTAACTACGGCCGTGGTATGGGTTCAAATAGTGCACCGTGGAGAGGATGAAACTAATCTTGAGAGATTGAACTCAATTGGATGCGGGAGAAACTAAACCACAGTGGATGACTTGAGAACTATTGGACTGGACCTCCACACATTAAGCTTAATCAGTAAATAAATAAGTAAAACTCGAATTACCTTTAATAATTTATTAAAATGCAATGATGAAGGTAACACAATTTTTTTAGTTGAATTTACAAAATATGTGAATTAAAATAATGATAAGTGCTATGAATAAGATATTAATTTATGCATTATTTAGCACTTATCATTGAAGCCCACCTTAAGAAGATGGGACTTAGATATATGACTGATTGGCTTTAGTGCAAGGGGGAGATTGTTAGATGTATGCCCTAGAAGCCAATCTGGCGGACACATTATTAATTTTGGAAAATAAATTTGTACTTGACTTTATTATTAAATAATAAATGGGCATCTTTTCATTCATATTGTTTATGTGTCTATGAATTGTCCAAAGGAATTAATAAGATGATAATATATATTCTCAAGAGTTGAGAATTTGAGCCATGTATCATTAGTGATTAATTTCTAAATGCTTCTGATCAATGGATCATCACGAGGATGGTGATCGATCCGATCAGTGCACAGATTGCTTTCCATATGGATGGACGAGACTCGAGTCCACAGTGTAGGGACACTGAAGTGATAGTGCAGGTGTTTGTTAGAGAACAAGGGTACTGAGCGTGACCAAGACAAGAAGTCACTTGGATGTCTATCCACTCGTCAGTGACTTGCTTGATGTTGCAGTAGTGTGACTGGTCTTTTGACCTGCGGTGCTTCGGCTACTCACAGTGAGGTTATTGTAGTTTGACTACACATATACATGGTCTCTAGTCATATGGATCCTTGTAGTGTAGATTGGCTGCAGTAGGTTCACTGTAGAAGTAGGGTATGCACTTACATGGAATCTATCGACCTTGATAGATGATAAGTGCTAAATAATGTACAAATTTATCTATTTTACATAGCACTTATTATTATTGTTATGCACATATTTTAAATATTAACAGAAGAAAATGTGTTTCCCCTCTCATTTCATTTTAATAAATTATTAGAGGTAATTCAAGTTTGGTTTAATTTTCTATATTGATTTAGTCTAATGTGTGTGCAGGTCGAGTCACCCCATTCACAAACTAGTCCCAATCTGTTTCATGTGTGGACTACTTTCTCCCACATGTGCATGAAGCTATTCATTCCTTTGTCCATGTCATATTTCCCCATGTGCATCAAGCTTCCCAACCTAGCAAAATAGAGGCCTCTCCCATTTTCTCCACGTGTCCAAACTTCCTTTATTTTAGATTCAAAGCCCTTCCAACCTACCCGAATGGACCCAACCACTTTTCTAAAAAAGGAAGAAGAAATATAAATAATAAAAAATTCACATATCCTACTCATTCCCGTATTCATCTTCCATGTCAATTTCTTTTATCTTCTCCTCCCCTGTTTCAGAACAAGCCGAATGACCACCGCATGCATGACCCGATCTTCCATTCCTTCCTTCCTAGATTTCCTCCAAGCATCCAAGCCATCCAAGATATCCTCCACATTCTCCCAACGTATCCCCTGCTCCACGGATTCCTCCCATCCGCGATGCAATCTCCCCCACTTCCGCCCAACTTCCAGCTATCCCGGGCTCACAGATCATCTCCCAAATCCTCTCTTTCCATTCTCCTTCCCAGCACTGAAACAGGGGAGATCTTCTTCCCAAAGCAGCCAGCCGGTGACTTCTTTCCTTCCCAGCACACCGAAGCAAATCGTCCCGGATTCCTCCCATTCAACCGCACCAGAGCATCCCGTGATCACCCTCGTCCTCCCAGATTTCTTTCTCCGGATTTGATCTCCTCCCGCGATGCAATCTTCCCAGCATCCACGGATCTCAACCGCATTCAACCCAGCTTCTTCCAATCCATTTGCAGCCACAGCCATTCCGGGATACGATCACAGCTCCTTCCATTTTCAGGGATCCCAGCACCCAATGCGCCCAGCCGTGTCCGAGATCTCCTCTACGTGCCAGCCTCTGCAAGGCATACCTACCACGTCCAGCTCCTTCCCCTTTGATTCCGACGCCAAACAGGGGAAAGAGGGATTTGATACGGGGTGCTCTTGAAGATATAAAAGGAGCTCGGTGGAGGAAAAACAGGGGAGACCTGTTTCGGAGGAGAAGAAGAGAGCCGAACCACAGAGAAAAGAAATAAAAAAAAAGAGAGAAGGGGGGGAAAGAGAATATTTTGTGATATTTTGGGAATGATGGGAGGTGAAGGCTTTCATTTGAAGATGGGAGGTCGTCCGGAAGCCATGCTCGGCTAAACGTCTAGTCTAGAGCTGGATGAAGCCCTAGCAATGTTACAGGACATTATTTTCTTATTTTTTTTATTATTTTGGAGCTTGGTTTAAATTCTTATTATCAATGAAAAATCCTTTTATGATGTTTAAACTTTGAGCATGCTATTTATTATTCATGTTTGCTAAAGTAGTCTAAGATGATCCATACTTAGGAAGATGAGGTGTACTGCACCCTAGATTAGCATAATTAAGTAGACACTTCTTGCTATACCGAAGATGGATTTTCTTAAAACTCTTTATGCTTTTATTTTAAAAGGCTTGTAGCCAATTTGCATGCCTCTCCTAAAGATAAAAATTAAGAACACAGTCCCTAATGCAATGCTACGCGGTGGATTCCAAACCCTAGATCTATTTACTTTGATAAATTTCAATTCGTACTCATAGATTAATTTAGTTAAATCAAGTTAACAAATCCTTCTTCTTGATTTATTTTTAAAAGAAAAATAGCTTATTCTTCAATCCCTGTGGACCGACACCCGTAATCACTATCCTACAGGATACGTGCTATTGCGTGGTTTATTTTTGAAATTGAAATAACCGATCAATTTTTGGCGCCGTTGCCGGGGATTGCTAGCATAGTTATTTTTTCTATCATTAAAAAAAATTTAATTAATTAAAAAAATTTAAAAAAAACATATATATGTCTAAAATAAAATAAAAAAAATTATTTTCTATTATTGTTACTTTTCTTTTCTCTTTTTTCTCTTCTACTAATTTTTTTAAATTTCCTTTTGATCTATTTGATCAGGAATCGAAGGAAAAATCTGGGATGATCAAAAAGAGAACTGCTGGAAAAGAAATGCTGTAGAGGTTTGCCTAAAAAAAAAAATTAAATTGCTGGGGAAATTTCCTTTGGTAATCTCTAAACCTTTCTTATTTAAATTAAGTATTAGCTTGAAATTTTGTGGTGATTGTTTGATTTTAATTTCAGCAAAAGTGTGAATGCATGCCTGATACACATACACCAATTAATCTGCACTTAGTAAGGGCAATCACCCCAACAAGATAAGAGCCGGATTTCATCATCGGACTCTTGCCCAATTTAGGTGAACTCAATCTCACATAGTGTCACTTTAATTAAAATCAATTAGACATTGGCCCCTAGGGACATTCGAGCTCAATAGGACGAAGATCACCGAAAGTTACACCAATTTCGCTCTGTGGCTTAGTTGATGTCTAGGCAAGCTTGGTCCCTATAAGGGAGACAGTTCATCTGTTCGAGGCAAGTGGGTTTTAAGTGGGACCTTTGCGAACGCATCGTGACCCCTCCACTTACCTGGGAGCTTACCTGGTCAACTCGGTTCATTAGACCGGATTGGAGGCTTAGGTGCCCTCTTCAAACCAGTTAGGAGCTGTCTAGTGATTTTAGGACAAAGACTAGGATTGATATGCTTTTCTCTTTTATTGCATGCTTGATTGATCGAGTACTAGTGTATGCAAGGTAGTCGTTCTAGAGTACGAAACCTATTACCTTTTGACCCTGAAATAGAACGGACCCTTAGGAATATTCGAGCTGAGATCAGAACATTAGAATCATCCCCACCTCCTGAGATGGCTGAAGAACAACCCAAACTCCTGAGGGAGTACTTTACTCCCACTATTTACACTTCCCCATCTTGCATTCGATTACCTGAGGTAGCAGCTGTACAATATGAAATAAAGTCTAGTGTGATCCAAATGCTCCCATCTTTTTATGGGCTCACCAACGAAGACCCATACAAACATTTAGATGAATTCCTTGAGATTTGCACCGCTGTCAAGATTCAGAACTTTACTGATGATGCTCTGAAACTTAGATTATTTTCCTTCTCCCTTAAAGATAGAGCCAAACAATGGCTGAATTCTTTAGAAGCCAACTCGATTCGTTCTTGGGATCAAATGCAACAAGAATTCCTTAAAAAATACTTTCCCATAGGAAGAACGAACCAATTTAGACGTGCCATTACAAGCTTCTCCCAAACTGAGGGAGAAGAATTTAATGAAACTTGGGAGAGATTTCGAGACCTAATCCGTAAATGCCCTCATCATCAAATACCTAAGTGGCAGCTAGTGCAATGTTTCTATGATGGATTGACTGAACGAAACCGTCAGATGATTGATGCTGCATGCGGGGGGACTTTCATGCTTCGAAATGAGCATGAAGCATGGCAACTATTTGAAAATCTTAATGAAAACTCCCTCCACCATGCTTCATGTTCTCGTCAAGCACCCCCGAATTTTCAAAAAAAAGGGGCCATTTATGAAATAAGTCATTCTATGGACCTGTCTAGCAAGGTAGATGCATTGTCCCATAAGATTGACCAACTAATGATAGGAGGACATATCGTTAGCTCTTCCCAAGCACAAGTATGTGCTATCTGTTCTAGCCCATCGCATCCTATTCATGAGTGCCCCTCAGCACCCCAATTCTCCGAACTCGTGCAAGAACACATCAATGCTGCCCAAACACAGCCCAGACCGGGTATGACCCATTTTCCAATACATATAACCCGGGTTGGCGGAATCATCCAAATTTTTCTTGGAGGCAGCAAGCTTCTAATACCTCCCAACCCTTCTTCCAAAATTTTCAAAACCCTCAGAATTTTCATCTCTACCGTCCCTCAAATCAATTTCAACACCCTCCTCCTCCAACCCAAAGAAATACAGCTTTTGAGGAGAAAGTGTTGATTGCCCTTCAAGGTTTGGAGGCAAACACACAACTATTGCACTCTCACACGCAATCAATTGCTAAGCTAGAATCCCAAATGGGTCAACTAGCTAATGCATTAAACAAGCGAGAGGAAGGTAAGCTTCCAAGTCAACCAATGAGTAATCCTAGGGGACAATACGTGGCTCAAGAAACTCGACTAAATCATGAGCAAGTCAATGCTTTGACTACCCTAAGGAGTGGACGTATAATAGATAATAAGGTTGGGGAGGGTAACAATAAAGAAGGTGAAGAAGAGGAGAGGAATGTATCACATGAAAACCCAAAACCTTCTTCAGTTAGTCCACCATCTGCCACAACTCACATTCCAAAGGCCCCATTCCCTGAAGCACTTAATGCACCCACTCTCTTTGGCAAGAAGGAAACTTCACTAGAAGAGATGATGGAGGTTTTCAAACAAGTTAAAATCAACCTCCCACTCCTTGATGCCATCAAACAAGTTCCCTCCTATGCCAAATTTTTCAAAGACCTTTGCACCCAAAAGCGAAAATCTAGGACACATGTGCCTAAAAAGGTCCTACTTACTAAACAGGTAAGTTCCATTCTCCAACACAACACCCCTCCAAAATTCAAAGATCCTGGCGCTCCCACTATTTCTTGTGTCATAGGAGATAACTCCATTGATCGAGCACTTTTAGATCTAGGGGCAAGTGTGAATCTTCTACCCTATTCAGTCTATGAAAAATTTGGGTTAGGTGAATTAAAACCTACCTCGGTGTCCTTACAATTGGCTGATCGATCTATGAAGATACCACGAGGAATGATTGAAGATGTTCTTGTCAAGATAGACAAATTCTATTTTTCAGTAGATTTTATCATCCTTGACATGGAACATGTGCCCAACCTAAAAAAACAAATCCCTGTGATTCTTGGTCGTCCCTTTTTAACGACAGCCAATGCATGCATCAACTATAGAACTGGGGCAATGGATATATCATTTGGGAACATGAAAATTAAATTGAATGTGTTTCATGCCGCTGACCAACATGTGAGGGAAGACGAGTGTTGCCTAATTGATGAAATGGATGATCTTGTAGAGGAAGCCCTTCCCTATATCTTAGCAGATAACCCCTTAGAGGCATGTTTGGCCCATTTTGACATTGACAACTTTGATATAGACAAGGCCATAGAAGAAGTTAACATCTTACTCGATAATCAATCTTCTATGAGTTCCCTTCCTTGGAAGATCCGACCTGAACCTCTTCCTCCCATTGCTAGCACACCACTTTGTTCTTCCATTGATTCTCCACCTAAACTTGAGTTGAAGCCACTTCCAATAAATCTTAAGTATGCCTTTCTAGGACCGGAAAATAGCCTCCCTGTAATCATCGCAGCCAACTTATCTACTGAACAGGAGGATAAACTTTTAAGGGTGCTAGAAGAAAATAAACATGCCATAGGATGGTCTGTAGCCGATTTGAAAGGGGTTGACCCCTCTGTTTGTATGCATCGAATTCATCTCGAAGATGATGCAAAGCCCACCCGAGAAATGCAAAGAAGACTCAATCCTAACATGAAGGAGGTAGTCAAGAAAGAAGTGGTGAAATTATTAGATGCTGGAATTATTTATCCAATTTCTGATAGTAAGTGGGTGAGTCTGACACAAGTGGTACCCAAGAAATCAGGTATCACTGTGGTTGAAAATACGGAAGGAGAATTGATACAAACACGCACAACCACGGGTTGGCGCGTGTGTATTGATTACAGAAAACTTAATTCAATGACTAGGAAGGACCATTTCCCTCTACCTTTCATAGATCAAATTTTGGAACGGTTGGCTGGTCAAGGTTTCTACTGCTTCTTAGATGGTTATTCTGGATATAATCAAGTACCTGTTTACCCGGACGATCAAGAGAAAACCACTTTTACTTGCCCATTTGGGACATTTGCATATAGGAGGATGCCTTTTGGACTATGCAATGCACCCGCAACTTTTCAACGATGCATGATGGCCATTTTTTCAGATATGGTGGAAAACTTTCTAGAAGTGTTCATTGATGATTTCTTAGTCTTTGGCCTATCTTTTGACGATTGTCTGAACAATTTGACCTTAGTTTTGAAAAGATGTAAGGAGACCAACCTAGTATTAAGTTGGGAAAAGAGCCATTTCATGGTTCAAGAAGGCATAGTTTTAGGACACGTCATGTCTAAGAGGGGCATTGAAGTAGATAAAGCTAAAGTCGATCTTATTTCCAATCTCCCTCCACCCAAAACTGTGAAACAAATCCGATCATTCCTTGGCCATGCTAGTTTCTACCGTCGCTTCATTCAGAACTTCAGTAAGATTTCCAAACCCTTATGCAATCTTCTGGCCAAGGACACTCCCTTTGTCTTTGATAAAGCATGCGAGGAGGCATTTGAAAATCTTCGCTCGAAATTGACCACTGCACCTATCATACGGCCCCCTAATTGGACCCTTCCATTTGAATTAATGTGTGACGCATCCGACTATGCAATTGGGGCAGTTTTAGGGCAACGGCTAGATAAAGTACCTCATGTCATCTACTATGCTAGTAAAGTACTCTCAGATGCACAATTGAACTACACCACCACTAAGAAAGAATTGCTAGCTGTAGTATTCGCGCTAGACAAGTTTCGATCTTACCTATTAGAATCCAAGATTACCGTATTCACTGATCATGCTGCCCTTCGACACCTTCTTGCAAAGAAGGACACCAAACCCCGTCTGATTCGATGGATTCTTTTACTACGAGAATTTGACCTAGAAATTCGGGACAAGAAAGGAACTGCAAATGTCGTAGCAGACCACTTATCTAGGATTCTTCTTGAGCCCTCTAAGAATACCTCACCCTTACATGATGCTTTCCCAGATGAACAATTATTTGGGGTACAAGGAATGAAAATGCCATGGTTTGCAAACATAGTAAATTACCTTGCCATAGGATGAATTCCTGATGATTGGTCAACTCAAGACAAGAACTGATTCTTTTCACAAGTAAAGTTCTATTATTGGGATGATCCTGATCTATTCAAGTATTGTCCCGATCAAGTAATCCGTCGATGTGTCCCCGAATGCGAATTTCAAAGTATTCTTTCATTCTGCCATTCACAAGCTTGTGGGGGACATTTTGGGGGTAGAAAAACTGCAGCAAAAGTTTTACAGAGTGGATTTTATTGGCCCACACTTTTCAAGATGCCCATAACTTTTTCCAAACTTGTGAACGGTGCCAACAGATGGGTACCATCTCCCGTAGAGATATGATGCCTCTCAATCCTATTTTAATTGTAGAAATCTTTGATGTATGGGGTATTGACTTTATGGGCCATTTCCCACCATCCTTTGGTTTCGAATATATTCTTGTAGGGGTTGATTATGTTTCAAAATGGGTAGAAGCTGTCGCCACTAAAACTAATGACCACAAGGTTGTGATTAAATTTTTACATGAAAACATCTTTTGTCGTTTTGGCACACCCCGAGCCATCATCAGTGATGGGGGATCTCATTTTTGCAACCGGTCTTTCGAGGCTTTGGCTCGCAAATATAACATCACCCACAAAGTTGCTACCCCATACCATCCCCAAACGAGTGGACAAGTCGAGGTATCCAATAGGAAGTTAAAACACATCTTAGAAAAAACGGTACGTCCCGATAGGAAAGATTGGTCTCAAAGGATAAATGATGCACTCTGGGCCTATCGTACTGCCTACAAAACTCCTATTGGCATGTCTCCCTACCGATTAGTTTTTGGAAAAGCTTGTCACTTACCGGTAGAACTTGAACATAGAGCTTTCTGGGCTATCAAAAAGTTTAACTTAGACATGGCAGCAGTTGGTCCTAACTGAAAACTCCAACTAAGTGAACTTGAAGAGTTGCGCAATGAGGCCTATGAAAATGCTAAAATTTATAAAGCGAGGACTAAGGCTTTTCATGATAAAAACATTAACCGTAAGTCCTTCGATCCTGGTCAAAAAGTTTGGCTATTCAATTCCAAGTTGCGACTCTTCCCGGGTAAACTTCGCTCTAGGTGGGATGGACCATTCGTAGTGAAAAATGTTTCTCCTTATGGTGCAGTAGAGATCCAACACCTCAATGGTGGACCTGTTTTAAAAGTCAATGGCCAAAGGTTAAAACCTTATGTGGACTGTGTTACCGATGGGCAATTGATCGAATCCCTTAATTTGACGAACCCTGTTTATCAAAATAATTAAGGATGCACTGTGTCTGGCTGAAGACAATAAACTTAGCGCTTGTTGGGAGGCAACCCAATTCTCTTAAATTTCTTTAACATTGAGGACAATGTTAGGTTTAGTTTTGGGGGTATTTTTAAGTTTTTTTTCATTTTTTGTTTTGTTTGCATCTCTTGCATTCGTTTTCACTTCATAATGTCAGGTTTATCAAAAGAAATAAAAAAAATAAAAATATAAAAATATCTTTTAATAAAAAAATTGTGTTCATTTTTACAATTAAAAAAAAGAAAAAAAATAAAAAATGTGTTCATTTTCATTTAGAAAATAATAAAAAAAAATTAAATAAAAAAAAGGTTTTTGTTTTTAAAAACCTAATTTCTATACATTTGATGCGAGAATGATAAATACACAAGGTATATAAAATCTAAAAAGCCCAATGACTAGTCGGAAGTAATACAAATTTAAGTTCTTTTCATTAAGTCTCTCTTAGGGAGTTGTAAGCTAATTAATACTTCGAAATTTCACTACACACTGGCCGACACTTCTAAGATCTAGGCTCGACATTATGTTGATAGTATAGTAGCAACCTTGGACCCTGATGAATCATACTTATCTAATCCAAAAAAAAAAAAAAATATCATCAATAATAATGGATTTAGTCAGGAACATCGAAAAGGGCTACCTATTGTCAAAGGTCAAGTAGGCTTGTGATGAGAACTCCGAGCATAAATCCGTAGGGGAGTCTTGATGCCTGACACCTTGTGCCAACTGGTGTGAGAGTTGTCGACTGATTGCTCGTTACACGGAGAAATCACCACAAGAGTAAAAGTGCACAATTTATATGTCTTTATTATTAAAAAAAAACTCTGTATTGACCCTGAAAAAGACAATAGTGTGAAAGCCGTCGTTGTAAAAAGTCGAGTAAACTGGAATATTACAGATAAAGCCCGTGAGGTACTAAAGTAAACATCCACAACTCTCGAAATCCTGTAGATAAGATGATTTTGAATCAGTGAGCAGGTTCTTTCGACCAATCCTTGGAAACTACTGGTATTAGCAATATTTTGGAGATCCAAACCCTTAGCTTGTGAACGGTCCAGATTTCACCGAGCACTCCAGTATAAATGAGTCTTACAACTCCCTAACGGAAACTTAATGACCTCAACTTGAATTACATTTTGACCTAGGATTTGAGCTGACTTAGTAAATAAAATCGTGTGTGTTTTGAAATTCTTATCATTTTTGTATCTTAAATTAGATTTTAATAATAATAAAAAAAAGAGTTTTTGAAATTCTTTACTGGTATGCATTTGGAATTTGATTTTCACTTCATAGATCAATCGATAAAAAAATAATAAAAAAAAAGAATAAAAATAATAAAAAAAATAATCATAACAATAAATGATTTATTTTAATATTGAAGTTTGTGGGTATCTTCACTGGAAATCCTCACGAGACTATAACTCGTCCACTAGGGTAACCTAGGGGTTTAAAGCCTTGTTGCATATGGTAAATGCAATCGCGATGCCTGCGAAAGTGAGTTAGACTTTCTTCTTTTCTAATTTTATTTTGCTCGAGGACTAGCAAAATGTAGGTTTGGGGGTGTGATAAGTGCTAAATAAGGTACAAATTTATCTATTTTACATAACACTTATTATTATTGTTATGCACATATTTTAAATATTAACAGAAGAAAATGTGTTTCCCCTCTCATTTCATTTTAATAAATTATTAGAGGTAATTCAAGTTTGGTTTAATTTTTTATATTGATTTAGTCTAATGTGTGTGCAGGTCGAGTCACCCCATTCACAAACTAGTCCCAATCTGTTTCATGTGTGGACTACTTTCTTCCACATGTGCATGAAGCTATTCATTCCTTTGTCCATGTCATATTTCCCCGTGTGCATCAAGCTTCCCAACCTAGCAAAATAGAGGCCTCTCCCATTTTCTCCACGTGTCCAAACTTCCTTTATTTTAGATTCAAAGCCCTTCCAACCTACCCGAATGGACCCAACCACTTTTCTAAAAAAGGAAGAAGAAATATAAATAATAAAAAATTCACATATCCTACTCATTCCCGTATTCATCTTCCATGTCAATTTCTTTTATCTTCTCCTCCCCTGTTTCAGAACAAGCCGAATGACCACCGCATGCATGACCCGATCTTCCATTCCTTCCTTCCTAGATTTCCTCCAAGCATCCAAGCCATCCAAGATATCCTCCACATTCTCCCAACGTATCCCCTGCTCCACGGATTCCTCCCATCCGCGATGTAATCTCCCCCACTTCTGCCCAACTTCCAGCCATCCCGGGCTCACAGATCATCTCCCAAATCCTCTCTTTCCATTCTCCTTCCCAGCACTGAAACAGGGGAGATCTTCTTCCCAAAGCAGCCAGCCGGTGACTTCTTTCCTTCCCAGCACACCGAAGCAAATCGTCCCGGATTCCTCCCATTCAACCGCACCAGAGCATCCCGTGATCACCCTCGTCCTCCCAGATTTCTTTCTCCGGATTTGATCTCCTCCCACGATGCAATCTTCCCAGCATCCACGGATCTCAACCGCATTCAACCCAGCTTCTTCCAATCCATTTGCAGCCACAGCCATTCCGGAATACGATCACAGCTCCTTCCATTTTCAGGGATCCCAGCACCCAATGCGCCCAGCCGTGTCCGAGATCTCCTCTACATGCCAGCCTCTGCAAGGCATACCTACCACATCCAGCTCCTTCCCCTTTGATTCCGACGCCAAACAGGGAAAAGAGGGATTTGATACGGGGTGCTCTTGAAGATATAAAAGGAGCTCGATGGAGGAAAAATAGGGGAGACCTGTTTTGGAGGAGAAGAAGAGAGCCGAACCACAGAGAAAAGAAATAAAAAAAAAAGAGAGAAGGGGGGGGGAAGAGAATATTTTGTGATATTTTGGGAATGATGGGAGGTGAAGGCTTTCATTTGAAGATGGGAGGTCGTCCGGAAGCCATGCTCGGCTAAACCTCTAGTCTAGGGCTGGATGAAGCCCTAGCAATGTTACAGTTATTTTCTTATTTTTTTTATTATTTTGGAGCTTGGTTTAAATTCTTATTATCAATGAAAAATTCTTTTATGATGTTTAAACTTTGAGCATGCTATTTATTATTCATGTTTGCTAAAGTAGTCTAAGATGATCCATGCCTAGGAAGATGAGGTGTACTGCACCCTAGATTAGCATAATTAGGTAGACACTTCTTGCTATACCGAAGATGGATTTTCTTAAAACTCTTTATGTTTTTATTTTAAAAGGCTTGTAGCCAATTTGCAAGCCTCTCCAAAAGATAAAAATTAAGAACACAGTCCCTAATGCAATGCTACGCGGTGAATTCCAAACCCTAGATCTATTTACTTTGATAAATTTCAATTCGTACTCATAGATTAATTTAGTTAAATCAAGTTAGCAAATCCTTCTTCTTGATTTATTTTTAAAAGAAAAATAGCTTATTCTTCAATCCCTGTGGACCGACACCCGTAATCACTATCCTACAGGATACGTGCTATTGCGTGGTTTATTTTTGCAATTGAAATAACCGATCAATAGAATAGGAGTGATCCTATGTGATTTGTTAGACTGAGTTCTAAGACCTTGGCCAGGGCAGTAATATACAATGGAGAAAGAGTTTTCCACTATCGGACTCAAGTCGAATAAATCTAGACATATGACAGACGACGGGGTTTGACGAGTTATCCATGACCTCCGGTCTGTAGGGATCCACGATAGAAGGACTGTATTATACGATAACTGTACCTAGAGGTTCATCATTCTATTCTACTGGGTAGCCACTACATACTGCTAGGTATCACTGGTGGATGGTGAGACTCACAGGGATCATCTTGATGGTCGATAATCCCTGGTGAGTTGAGTTGGAATTATTTCAACCCATTGAAAGGAGTTTTCAATGATAAATTAAAATATAAATAACCCTTGTTCCGATGTTAGTGGTAAATTCCATGCCCTAGGTTCTCCCAAATTGATATCATTTTAATTACATTTTTTTATTGCTTAGTTTAATAGTCTTCACAACTTCATCATTTTAAATATTTTTATTTTTAAGAAAAATAATTATACCCCAATCCCTGTGGATCGATACCCGTAATCACTATCCTACTAGATACATGCTATTGCGTGGTCTTTAAAGTTGACTATCAATTTTTGGCGCCGTTGCCGGAGATTGTTAGCATAGTTGTTTTTCTTTTCATAAAAAAAAACTTTCAAAAAAATATATATATATATTTAAAATTAAATAAAAATATTTTCTATTTTTGTTATTTCTCTTATCTCTTTTCTCTCCTTTACTAATTTTTTATTTTTATTTGATCAGGAATCGAAGAAAAAATTTGGGACGATCAAAAGAGAACTACTGGAAAAAGAATGCTGTAGAGGTTTGCTCTAAAATAAAAAATTGCTGGAAAAATTTTCTTTGGTAACATCTAAACCTTTCTTATTTAAATTTTCTTGTGTGGTGATTGTTTGATTTTAAATTCAGCAAAAGTGTGAATGCATGCTTGATACACATACACCAATTAATCTGCACATAGTAAGGGCAATCACCCCAACAAGATAAGAACTGGATTTCATCACCAGATTCTTGCCCAAATTAGGTGAATCAATTCTCACATAGCTATCACATTAATTAAAATCAATTAGACGTTGGCCTCTAGGGACATTCGAGCTCAATAGGACAAAGATCACCGAAAGTTGCACCAATTTCGCTCTGTGGCTTAGTTGATGTCTAGGCAAGCTTTGTCCCTTTAAGGGAGACAGTTCATCTGTTCGAGGCAAGTGGTTTTTAAGTGGGACCTTTGCAACGCATCGTGACCCCCCCACTTACCTGGGAGCTTACCTGGTCAGCTCAGTCATTAGACCGGATTGGAGGCTTAGGTGCCCTCTTCAAACCAGTTAGGAGCTGTCTAGTGATTTTAGGGTGAACTTAAGGAATTGATGTGTTTTTCTTTTTAGTGCATGCTTGACTGTATTTGACTAATCAGAGGAGTCTTAGTGTATGCTAGGGTGTCGTTCTAAATCTCCCGAATTAGTACCTTTTGACTCTGAAATAGAGCATTCTATTAGGGCCCTTCGAGCTGAAATCCGCACCTATAGAACCATAGGATCTGCTCCACTTATAGAGATGGCTGAAGAACAACCAAAACTTCTAAAGGAGTACTTCACTCCTTCCATTTATACCTCTCCATCTTGTATTCGACTACCTGATACCACCACTGCTGCACATTTTGAAATTAAGTCTAGTGTCATCCAAATGCTTCCCTCTTTTTATGGACTTAACAATGAAGACCCATATAAACATTTGGATGAGTTTTTTGAGATTTGCACTACTGTCAAAATTCAGAACTTCACTGATGATGCTCTGAAACTTAGGCTGTTTCCTTTTTCCCTTAAGGATAGAGCTAAACAATGGCTCCATTCATTAGAAGCCAATTCTATTCTCTCTTGGGCTCAAATGCAACATGAATTTCTAAAGAAATATTTTTCCATAGGAAGAACAAACCAATTTAGGCGTGCTATCACGAGCTTCTCCCAATCTGACGGAGAAGAATTTCATGAAACTTGGGAAAAATTTAGAGATTTACTCCGAAAATGCCCGCATCATCAAATACCCAAGTGGCAATTAGTGCAATGCTTTTATGACGGACTATCCGAACGAAATCGTCAGATGGTTGATGCTTCTTGTGGGGGAACTTTCATGCTTAAGAGTGAGCATGAGGCATGGCAGATGTTTGAAAACCTTAATGAAAATTCTCTCCACCATGCCTCCTCCGCTCGTCAAGCACCCCCGAGTTCTCAAAGAAAAGGGACCATATATGAAGTTAGCCAGTCCATAGGTCTATCCGACAAAGTAGATGCACTGTCCCGCAAATTGGACCAGCTAATGTCTAGAGAACAGCTTCCAAATTTTTTCCAAGCACAAGTCTGTGCTCTTTGTTCTAGCCCGTCTCACCCTATTCATGAATGCCCTTCGGCAGCACAATTTCCTGAATTTGTGCAAGAACAAGTAAATGCTGCCCAAGCACAGTCCCGACCGGGTAATAATCCGTATTCTAACACTTATAACCCAGGGTGGCGCAACCATCCAAATTTCTCTTGGAAGCAGCAGACTTCCAATACCTCCCAGCCTTATTCCCAAAACTTTCAACCATTCCAGAATGTTAATCCCTACCATCCTTCGATTCAATTTCAACACACTCCTCCTCCACCCCATAGAAACACAGCCTTTGAGGAGAAAGTGTTGACCTCCCTTCAAGGGTTGGAAACTATTACACAATTGGTGCACTCTCACACGCAATCTATCGCCAAGCTAGAATTCCAAATGGGGCAACTAGCTAATGCACTGAACAAGCGAGAGGAAGGAAAGCTTCCAAGCCAACCAGTGAGTAATCCTCGGGGACAATGCATGGCTCAAGAAAATCAACTAAATACAATTCATCATGAACAAGCCAATGCTTTGACTACCCTAAGGAGTGGACGTGTAGTAGACAATAAGATTGGGGAGGAAAACAATAACGAAGGTGAAGAAGAGGATAGAAATATGTCAAATGAAAATCTAAAACCTTCTTCTTCTTCTAGTCCACCTTCTGCCAAAACTCACATCCCAAAGGCCCCATTTCCTGAAGCTCTTAATTCACCCTCTCCCTTTGGCAAAAAGGGAACTTCACTAGAGGAGATGATGGAGGTTTTCAAACAAGTAAAAATCAACCTTCCGCTTCTTGATGCTATTCGACAAGTTCCCTCCTATGCCAAATTTCTCAAAGACCTTTGTACCCAAAAGCGAAAATCTAGGACACATGTGCCTAAAAAGGTCTTCCTAACTGAGCAAGTGAGTTCTATTCTCCAACACAACACCCCTCCAAAATTCAAAGATCCTGGTGCTCCCACCATCTCCTGTGTCTTAGGAAATAATTTTATTGATCGAGCACTCTTAGATCTAGGGGCAAGTGTCAACCTTTTACCTTACTCAGTTTATGAGAAACTTGGGTTAGGTGAGTTAAAACCAACCTCGGTATCCCTTCAATTGGCTGATCGATCTGTTAAAATACCACGAGGAACAATTGAAGACGTCCTAGTCAAGGTAGACAAATTCTATTTCCCAGTCGATTTTATCATCCTTGATATGGAACCGGTGCCGAACTTTAAGAAACAGATCCCTATGATTCTAGGTCGTCCCTTTTTAGCTACAGCCAATGCGAGTATAAATTGTAGAACTGGGGTGATGAATATATCTTTTGGAAATATGAAGGTCAGGTTAAATATATTTCGTGCCTCTGATCAACCTGCAAAGGAAGTTGAGTGCTTCCTGATAGACAAAATGGACGATCTTGTAGAAGAAACCCTTCCCTATATTTTGGCAGATAACCCTCTGAAAACATACTTGGCCTATTTTGACTTTGATATAGACAAGGCTATAGAAGCCGTCAACTCCTTACCCGACAATCAGTCTTCCACAAATTTTCTTCCTTGGAGAATGCGGCATGAACCCGGTATGATTTGATAAGGATGCACTGCATCTGGCTGAAGACGTTAAACTTAGCGCTTGTTGGGAGGCAACCCAATTCTCGTAGGTTATTTTTGCATATTTTCTTATCGCATTTTTTTTTCAGGTGTCCTCATATTACTGATGCAACTACGGTAAAATGTTTCTATCCTCCATTTGCATCATATTTTCGTCCAAACTAAAATAAAAAATAAATAAAAAAATATATAAAAAAAATAAAAATAATAATATAATATTCAAAAAAAAATATTGAGGACAATGTCTGGTCTAGGTTGGGGGGTATAGGATTCGAATTTTTGAAGAAATTTTTCGTATTTTTAAATAAGTTTTTCAAAAAAAAAAATCTAATTTCTATGCTTTAGTGCTGAAATGATAAACACACAAAGTATATAAAATCTAAAAGCCCAATGATTAGTCAGGAGTAAGACAATTTGAGTTCTTTTCATTAAAAGTTCTTTTAGTGAGTTGTAAGATAATTTTTACTTTGGAATTTCACAACACACATAGCCTGCACTTCTAAGGGTTAGGTTCAACATTATGTTGTTAAGTCTGGTAGCAACCTTGAGTCCTGATGAATCATACCTATCTAATTCACTATTATCCCATATTTATTTATAAAAAAAAGAAGAGAAGAAAAAAAGAAAAAAAGAGAAGTGAATTCAGTCAGGTACATCGAAAAGGGCTACCTATTGTCAAAGGTCAGTGGGCTTGCAATGATGAACCCGAGCATAGGTCCGTAGGGGAGTCTTGATGCCCAACACCTTATGCCATCTGGTGTGGGAGTTGTTGACTGAATGCTCGCTACACGGAGGAATCATTACAAGAGTAAAAGTGCATAATTTATTTATAAATCTTAAAAAAAATAGAGAAAGAGAAAATAATATTGACCTTGAAAAAGATGATAGTGTGAAAGCCGTCGTTGTAAAAATTCGAGTAAACTGGAATATTACAGATAAAGCCCATGAGGTATTAAAGTAAACATCCACAACTCTCAAAATCCTGCAATATAGGGTGATTTTGAATCAGTGAATAGGTCTTATCTGACCAATTCTTGGGACCTACTAGCTTTAGCAGTATTTTGGAGAATCTAAAGCCTTAGCTTGTGTATGGTCCATATATCACCGAGCACCCAAGTATAAAGAAGTCTTACAACTCTCTAACGGAAGCTTAATAACCTCAACTTAAGTTGCATACTGACCTAGGATTTGGGCTGACTTAGTAATTAAAACTTTGTGTGCTTTTGAAATTCTTGGCATTAATGCATTTGAAATTAGATTTTATAAAACAATAAAATAATTTTTTTTCGACAAAGCTTGTGGGTATCTGAGCCGGAAACCCTCACGAGACAAAACTCGTCCACTAGGGCCACCTAGGGGTTTAAAGCCTTATTGCATACGGTAAATGCAATCGCGATTCCTGCGAAAGTGAGTTAGTTTTTATTTTGCTCGAGGACTAGCAAAATGTAGGTTTGGGGGTGTGATAAGTGCTAAATAATGCATAAATTAATCTATTTTTTCATAGCACTTATCAGCATTTTAATACACATATTTTATATTTAAATATAAGAAAATGTGTTACCTTCATCATTGCATTTTAATCAATTATTAAAGGTAATTCGAGTTTTACTTATTTATTTACTGATTGAGTCTAATGTATGTAGGTTAAGTCAAACTCATTTGAGATGATTCCTGAACCCAAATTACATGCACTTCGCAAATTAAATCCTCTCAGATTCCCTCTTCGGCCGTTCATCCCAATTCTACTATTTTCGTCACATCCAATTCGACCTTTCGTTCTAACATTTTTGAACCTGGATCAGCCGTTATGTGCAATCAGTCATTCAAGTTTTCCTTCTCCTTATGTGTTCACCCATAAGGACTCTTTCCTTCCACGTAACCAAACTTTCCCTGTTTTAGCTTTAAAATAAAGCCATCTTCCAACCAGTTGGAGTCGGCCAACATCTTCCCAACGTCTCTCTCTCAACTTCTCTTCATCCCACATTCCATTTCAACCGAACCGAACATCCTCCGAGATTTCTTCTTCGAACGCCATCCCGTGCATCCCAACCTCCAACCGGATTCCCAGCTTCTTCCCTTCCGGATGAGTCCCAAGCACCTAGTTCCAGCAAACAGGGCTCTGTTAAGAAACAGAACCAAATCCTCCGCATAATCCACGGGCTTCTGAGATCTTCCCTCAGCAAAATAAATCAAGGAGTTCATCATCATAACCATCCGAACTTCACTCCCTGATTTTTATCCAACGCCCGAGCTGCCGAATCCCGTGGATCATCTTCCCAGATTTCCCTCGCGGATTAGCTCCATCTTCCCCAACTTCCAAATCCGAACCAGTTCTTCTCCCCTGTTCCACGTCACCTCCCAGCTTCTTCAACCTCATCCGGATTAGCTCCCAGCTTCAACCGATTCATCTTCATCTCCTCTGCTTTCGGATTACCTCTCAACCATCCAGCCGAGATCTACTCCGCATCTTCCCACGATTGCAGCTTTCCTCCCAACCTTCTCCAAGATCTTGCAGTTCATCCTGTTCGTGAGAAGCATCCAGCATACATGGGATAGTTCCAAGGCATCTGTTCACAGCATCAATCTTCTTCCAAATCCCCTGTTTCCTGCATCCAAGATACAACCGATTCCAAAGCTTTCGGAACAACTCCATCCTCTCCACGATAGCTTCTTCCCGAGCTTATCCTCCGTTATATCCCAACTGCCAACCTCATCCCACGGATCTCCCAGCTCATCCCCTGCTCACAGATCCTCTCAGTCCACGCTCGCATTTCATCTCCCAAGTCATTCAAAGCCAACTTCATATCATCTTTCCCCGATCCGTGAACGCATCCCAGCACCCCACGTATCTCCTCCATCCTCCCACGGATAAACCCAGCATCCCAACCGTCTTCCTTTCCTCCCGTATCCCATGAACGAAACCAACCTCTCGCGCATCACGGATTATCTCCCAACGATTAACCACTCGTGAGCCTTATCCTACTTCCTGTCATCTTTATCTTCCCACGACGTGATGAGATAACAGCGGCTGGTGAAGGCTATAAAAGGAGGAGGAGACGGATCCCATGGATGAATCTCTCGGAGGCAAGTCCCACGGGAAGAAGAAGAGGAAACAGGGGAGGGAGTGAGCCACGGGAACATGAGAGAATAAAAAAATAAGAGGAGAGAGAAGAGTTTTGTTATTTTGGGAATATTTCAAAGAAAGAAATCATGAAGGAAGAGATGGGAGCCTGCTGCTGTGCTGCTGCTGCCGTCTCCAACTCCATGCAGGGCTGATCTCTTCTCCAGGGCCGGATGTAGCCCTAACAAAGGGCCAAGGGTTTTTATATTTTTAATTTCTATTCTTGGAGTTGTATAAACCTTATTCTGCTTCTAATGAATATTTTATTTCATCTCATATTTAATTTCTGTGATTTTAAATATGAAGTTTATACAACTGCTCTTCATGATCATTGAAGTAAAAATAAGATAGTTCATGCTTAAGGAAGATGCGATGTGCTACCACCCTAGATTAGGGTAGACATTTCATGCTAAACTAAAGATGGATTATGCCTAAATTACTTCTGTGAAATTTTATTTGAATGCTTATTAGGCTTGTAGCCAATTTGCATGTTAATCCAAGAATAAATTAAAATATAAATAACCCTTGTTCCGATGTTAGTGATGAATTCCATGCCCTAGGTTCTCCCAAATTGATATCATTTTAATTACATTTTTTTATTGCTTAGTTTAATAGTCCTCACAACTTCATCATTTTAAATATTTTTATTTTTAAGAAAAATAACTATACCCCAATCCCTGTGGATCGATATCCGTAATCACTATCCTACTAGATACGTGCTATTGCGTGGTCTTTAAAGTTGACTATCAATTTTTTGTGATAAGTGCTAAATAATGCATAAATTAATCTATTTTTTCATAGCACTTATCAGCATTTTAATACACATATTTTATATTTAAATATAAGAAAATGTGTTACCTTCATCATTGCATTTTAATCAATTATTAAAGGTAATTCGAGTTTTACTTATTTATTTACTGATTGAGTCTAATGTATGTAGGTTAAGTCAAACTCATTTGAGATGATTCCTGAACCCAAATTACATGCACTTCGCAAATTAAATCCTCTCAGATTCCCTCTTCGGCCGTTCATCCCAATTCTACTATTTTCGTCACATCCAATTCGACCTTTCGTTCTAACATTTTTGAACCTGGATCAGCCGTTATGTGCAATCAGTCATTCAAGTTTTCCTTCTCCTTATGTGTTCACCCATAAGGACTCTTTCCTTCCACGTAACCAAACTTTCCCTGTTTTAGCTTTAAAATAAAGCCATCTTCCAACCAGTTGGAGTCGGCCCACATCTTCCCAACGTCTCTCTCTCAACTTCTCTTCATCCCACATTCCATTTCAACCGAACCGAACATCCTCCGAGATTTCTTCTTCGAACGCCATCCCGTGCATCCCAACCTCCAACCGGATTCCCAGCTTCTTCCCTTCCGGATGAGTCCCAAGCACCTAGTTCCAGCAAACAGGGCTCTGTTAAGAAACAGAACCAAATCCTCCGCATAATCCACGGGCTTCTGAGATCTTCCCTCAGCAAAATAAATCAAGGAGAAAATTGATAGTCAACTTTAAAGACCACGCAATAGCACGTATCTAGTAGGATAGTGATTACGGGTATCGATCCACAGGGATTGGGGTATAGTTATTTTTCTTAAAAATAAAAATATTTAAAATGATGAAGTTGTGAAGACTATTAAACTAAGCAATAAAAAAATGTAATTAAAATGATATCAATTTGGGAGAACCTAGGGCATGGAATTCACCACTAACATCGGAACAAGGGTTATTTATATTTTAATTTATTCTTGGATTAACATGCAAATTGGCTACAAGCCTAATAAGCATTCAAATAAAATTTCACAGAAGTAATTTAGGCATAATCCATCTTTAGTTTAGCATGAAATGTCTACCCTAATCTAGGGTGGTAGCACATCGCATCTTCCTTAAGCATGAACTATCTTATTTTTACTTCAATGATCATGAAGAGCAGTTGTATAAACTTCATATTTAAAATCACAGAAATTAAATATGAGATGAAATAAAATATTCATTAGAAGCAGAATAAGGTTTATACAACTCCAAGAATAGAAATTAAAAATATAAAAACCCTTGGCCCTTTGTTAGGGCTACATCCGGCCCTGGAGAAGAGATCAGCCCTGCATGGAGTTGGAGACGGCAGCAGCAGCACAGCAGCAGGCTCCCATCTCTTCCTTCATGATTTCTTTCTTTGAAATATTCCCAAAATAACAAAACTCTTCTCTCTCCTCTTATTTTTTTTATTCTCTCATGTTCCCGTGGCTCACTCCCTCCCCTGTTTCCTCTTCTTCTTCCCGTGGGACTTGCCTCCGAGAGATTCATCCATGGGATCCGTCTCCTCCTCCTTTTATAGCCTTCACCAGCCGCTGTTATCTCATCACGTCGTGGGAAGATAAAGATGACAGGAAGTAGGATAAGGCTCACGAGTGGTTAATCGTTGGGAGATAATCCGTGATGCGAGAGAGGTTGGTTTCGTTCATGGGATACGGGAGGAAAGGAAGACGGTTGGGATGCTGGGTTTATCCGTGGGAGGATGGAGGAGATACGTGGGGTGCTGGGATGCGTTCACGGATCGGGGAAAGATGATATGAAGTTGGCTTTGAATGACTTGGGAGATGAAATGCGAGCGTGGACTGAGAGGATCTGTGAGCAGGGGATGAGCTGGGAGATCCGTGGGATGAGGTTGGCAGTTGGGATATAACGGAGGATAAGCTCGGGAAGAAGCTATCGTGGAGAGGATGGAGTTGTTCCGAAAGCTTTGGAATCAGTTGTATCTTGGATGCAGGAAACAGGGGATTCGGAAGAAGATTGATGCTGTGAACAGATGCCTTGGAACTATCCCATGTATGCTGGATGCTTCTCACGAACAGGATGAACTGCAAGATCTTGGAGAAGGTTGGGAGGAAAGCTGCAATCGTGGGAAGATGCGGAGTAGATCTCGGCTGGATGGTTGAGAGGTAATCCGAAAGCAGAGGAGATGAAGATGAATCGGTTGAAGCTGGGAGCTAATCCGGATGAGGTTGAAGAAGCTGGGAGGTGACGTGGAACAGGGGAGAAGAACTGGTTCGGATTTGGAAGTTGGGGAAGATGGAGCTAATCCGCGAGGAAAATCTGGGAAGATGATCCACGGGATTCGGCAGCTCGGGCGTTGGATAAAAATCAGGGAGTGAAGTTCGGATGGTTATGATGATGAACTCCTTGATTTATTTTGCTGAGGGAAGATCTCAGAAGCCCGTGGATTATGCGGAGGATTTGGTTCTGTTTCTTAACAGAGCCCTGTTTGCTGGAACTAGGTGCTTGGGACTCATCCGGAAGGGAAGAAGCTGGGAATCCGGTTGGAGGTTGGGATGCACGGGATGGCGTTCGAAGAAGAAATCTCGGAGGATGTTCGGTTTGGTTGAAATGGAATGTGGGATGAAGAGAAGTTGAGACAGAGACGTTGGGAAGATGTGGGCTGACTCCAACTGGTTGGAAGATGGCTTTATTTTAAAGCTAAAACAGGGAAAGTTTGGTTACGTGGAAGGAAAGAGTCCTTATGGGTGAACACATAAGGAGAAGGAAAACTTGAATGACTGATTGCACATAACGGCTGATCCAGGTTCAAAAATGTTAGAACGAAAGGTCGAATTGGATGTGACGAAAATAGTAGAATTGGGATGAACGGCCGAAGAGGGAATCTGAGAGGATTTAATTTGCGAAGTGCATGTAATTTGGGTTCAGGAATCATCTCAAATGAGTTTGACTTAACCTACATACATTAGACTCAATCAGTAAATAAATAAGTAAAACTCGAATTACCTTTAATAATTGATTAAAATGCAATGATGAAGGTAACACATTTTCTTATATTTAAATATAAAATATGTGTATTAAAATGCTGATAATTGCTATGAAAAAATAGATTAATTTATGCATTATTTAGCACTTATCATACCCCCAAACCTACATTTTGCTAGTCCTCGAGCAAAATAAAAACTAACTCACTTTCGCAGGAATCGCGATTGCATTTACCGTATGCAATAAGGCTTTAAACCCCTAGGTGGCCCTAGTGGACGAGTTTTGTCTCGTGAGGGTTTCCGGCTCAGATACCCACAAACTTTGTCGAAAAAAAATTATTTTATTGTTTTATAAAATCTAATTTCAAATGCATTAATGCCAAGAATTTCAAAAGCACACAAAGTTTTAATTACTAAGTCAGCCCAAATCCTAGGTCAGTATGCAACTTAAGTTGAGGTTATTAAGCTTCCGTTAGAGAGTTGTAAGACTTCTTTATACTTGGGTGCTCGGTGATATATGGACCATACACAAGCTAAGGCTTTAGATTCCCCAAAATACTGCTAAAGCTAGTAGGTTCCAAGAATTGGTCAGATAAGACCTATTCACTGATTCAAAATCACCCTATCTTGCAGGATTTCGAGAGTTGTGGATGTTTACTTTAATACCTCATGGGCTTTATCTGTAATATTCCAGTTTACTCGAATTTTTACAACGACGGCTTTCACACTATCATCTTTTTCAAGGTCAATATTATTTTCTCTTTCTCTATTTTTTTTTAAGATTTATAAATAAATTATGCACTTTTACTCTTGTAATGATTCCTCCGTGTAGCGAGCATTCAGTCAACAACTCCCACACTAGATGGCATAAGTTGTTGGGCATCAAGACTCCCCTACGGACCTATGCTCGGGTTCATCATTGCAAGCCCGCTGACCTTTGACAATAGGTAGCCCTTTTCCATGTACCTGACTGAATTCACTTCTCTTTTTTTCTTTTTTTCTTCTCTTCTTTTTTTTATAAATAAATATGGGATAATAGTGAATTAGATAGGTATGATTCATCAGGACTCAAGGTTGCTACCAGACTTAACAACATAATGTTGAACCTAACCCTTAGAAGTGCAGGCTATGTGTGTTGTGAAATTCCAAAGTAAAAATTATCTTACAACTCACTAAAAGAATTTTTAATGAAAAGAACTCAAATTGTCTTACTCCTGACTAATCATTGGGCTTTTAGATTTTATATACTTTGTGTGTTTATCATTTCAGCACTAAAGCATAGAAATTAGGTTTTTTTTTTTTGAAAAACTTATTTAAAAATACGAAAAATTTCTTCAAAAATTCGAATCCTATACCCCCCAACCTAGACCAGACATTGTCCTCAATATTTTTTTTTGAATATTATATTATTATTTTTATTATTTTATATATTTTTTTATTTATTTTTTATTTTAGTTTGGACGAAAATATGATGCAAATGGAGGATAGAAACATTTTACCGTAGTTGCATCAGTAATATGAGGACACCTGAAAAAAAAATGCGACAAGAAAATATGCAAAAATAACCTACGAGAATTGGGTTGCCTCCCAACAAGCGCTAAGTTTAACATCTTCAGCCAGACGCAGTGCATCCTTATCAAATCATACCGGGTTCATGCCGCGTTCTCCAAGGAAGAAAATTTGTGGAAGACTGATTGTCGGGCAAGGAGTTGACGGCTTCTATGGCCTTGTCTATATCAAAGTCAAAATAGGCCAAGTATGTTTTCAGAGGGTTATCTGCCAAAATATAGGGAAGGGTTTCTTCTACAAGATCGTCCATTTTGTCTATCAGGAAGCACTCAACTTCCTTTGCAGGTTGATCAGAGGCACGAAATATATTTAACCTGACCTTCATATTTCCAAAAGATATATTCATCACCCCAGTTCTACAATTTATACTCGCATTGGCTGTAGCTAAAAAGGGACGACCTAGAATCATAGGGATCTGTTTCTTAAAGTTCGGCACCGGTTCCATATCAAGGATGATAAAATCGACTGGGAAATAGAATTTGTCTATCTTGACTAGGACGTCTTCAATTGTTCCTCGTGGTATTTTAACAGATCGATCAGCCAATTGAAGGGATACCGAGGTTGGTTTTAACTCACCTAACCCAAGTTTCTCATAAACTGAGTAAGGTAAAAGGTTGACACTTGCCCCTAGATCTAAGAGTGCTCGATCAATAAAATTATTTCCTAAGACACAGGAGATGGTGGGAGCACCAGGATCTTTGAATTTCGGAGGGGTGTTGTGTTGGAGAATAGAACTCACTTGCTCAGTTAGGAAGACCTTTTTAGGCACATATGTCCTAGATTTTCGCTTTTGGGTACAAAGGTCTTTGAGAAATTTGGCATAGAAGAGAACTTGTCGAATAGCATCAAGAAGCGGAAGGTTGATTTTTACTTGTTTGAAAACCTCCATCATCTCCTCTAGTGAAGTTCCCTTTTTGCCAAAGGGAGAGGGTGAATTAAGAGCTTCAGGAAATGGGGCCTTTGGGATGTGAGTTTTGGCAGAAGGTGGACTAGAAGGAGAAGAAGGTTTTAGATTTTCATTTGACATATTTCTATCCTCTTCTTCACCTTCGTTATTGTTTTTCTCCCCAATCTTATTGTCTACTACACGTCCACTCCTTAGGGTAGTCAAAGCATTGGCTTGTTCATGATGAATTGTATTTAGTTGATTTTCTTGAGCCATGCATTGTCCCCGAGGATTACTCACTGGTTGGCTTGGAAGCTTTTCTTCCTCTCGCTTGTTCAGTGCATTAGCTAGTTGCCCCATTTGGGATTCTAGCTTGGCAATAGATTGCGTGTGAGAGTGCACCAATTGTGTAATAGTTTCCAACCCTTGAAGGGAGGTCAACACTTTCTCCTCAAAGGCTGTGTTTCTATGGGGTGGAGGAGGAGTGTGTTGAAATTGAATCGAAGGATGGTAGGGATTAACATTCTGGAATGGTTGAAAGTTTTGGGAATAAGGCTGGGAGGTATTGGAAGTCTGCTGCTTCCAAGAGAAATTTGGATGGTTGCGCCACCCTGGGTTATAAGTGTTAGAATACGGATTATTACCCGGTCGGGACTGTGCTTGGGCAGCATTTACTTGTTCTTGCACAAATTCAGGAAATTGTGCTGCCGAAGGGCATTCATGAATAGGGTGAGACGGGCTAGAACAAAGAGCACAGACTTGTGCTTGGAAAAAATTTGGAAGCTGTTCTCTAGACATTAGCTGGTCCAATTTGCGGGACAGTGCATCTACTTTGTCGGATAGACCTATGGACTGGCTAACTTCATATATGGTCCCTTTTCTTTGAGAACTCGGGGGTGCTTGACGAGCGGAGGAGGCATGGTGGAGAGAATTTTCATTAAGGTTTTCAAACATCTGCCATGCCTCATGCTCACTCTTAAGCATGAAAGTTCCCCCACAAGAAGCATCAACCATCTGACGATTTCGTTCGGATAGTCCGTCATAAAAGCATTGCACTAATTGCCACTTGGGTATTTGATGATGCGGGCATTTTCGGAGTAAATCTCTAAATTTTTCCCAAGTTTCATGAAATTCTTCCCCGTCAGATTGGGAGAAGCTCGTGATAGCACGCCTAAATTGGTTTGTTCTTCCTATGGAAAAATATTTCTTTAGAAATTCATGTTGCATTTGAGCCCAAGAGAGAATAGAATTGGCTTCTAATGAATGGAGCCATTGTTTAGCTCTATCCTTAAGGAAAAAAGGAAACAGCCTAAGTTTCAGAGCATCATCAGTGAAGTTCTGAATTTTGACAGTAGTGCAAATCTCAAGAAACTCATCCAAATGTTTATATGGGTCTTCATTATTAAGTCCATAAAAAGAGGGAAGCATTTGGATGACACTAGACTTAATTTCAAAATGTGTAGCAGTGGTGGTATCAGGTAGTCGAATACAAGATGGAGAGGTATAAATGGAAGGAGTGAAGTACTCCTTTAGAAGTTTTGGTTGTTCTTCAGCCATCTCTATAAGTGGAGCAGATCCTATGGTTCTATAGGTGCGGATTTTAGCTCGAAGGGCCCTAATAGAATGCTCTATTTCAGAGTCAAAAGGTACTAATTCGGGAGATTTAGAACGACACCCTAGCATACACTAAGACTCCTCTGATTAGTCAAATACAGTCAAGCATGCACTAAAAAGAAAAACACATCAATTCCTTAAGTTCACCCTAAAATCACTAGACAGCTCCTAACTGGTTTGAAGAGGACACCTAAGCCTCCAATCCGGTCTAATGACTGAGCTGACCAGGTAAGCTCCCAGGTAAGTGGGGGGGTCACGATGCGTTGCAAAGGTCGCACTTAAAAACCACTTGCCTCGAACAGATGAACTGTCTCCCTTAAAGGGACAAAGCTTGCCTAGACATCAACTAAGCCACAGAGCGAAATTGGTGCAACTTTCGGTGATCTTCGTCCTATTGAGCTCGAATGTTCCTAGAGGCCAACGTCTAATTGATTTTAATTAATGTGATAGCTATGTGAGAATTGATTCACCTAATTTGGGCAAGAATCTGGTGATGAAATCCAGTTCTTATCTTGTTGGGGTGATTGCCCTTACTATGTGCAGATTAATTGGTGTATGTGTATCAAGCATGCATTCACACTTTTGCTAAATTTAAAATCGAACAATCACCACACAAGGAAATTTAAATAAGAAAGGTTTAGATGTTACCAAAGGGAATTTTCCCAGCAATTTTTTATTTTAGAGCAAACCTCTACAGCATTCTTTTTCCAGTAGTTCTCTTTTGATCGTCCCAAATTTTTTCTTCGATTCCTGATCAAATAAAAATCAAAAATTAGTAAAGGAGAGAAAAGAGATAAGAGAAATAACAAAAATAGAAAATATTTTTATTTAATTTTAAATATATATATATTTTTGAAAGTTTTTTTTTATGAAAAGAAAAACAACTATGCTAACAATCCCCGGCAACGGCGCCAAAAATTGATAGTCAACTTTAAAGACCACGCAATAGCACGTATCTAGTAGGATAGTGATTACGGGTATCGATCCACAGGGATTGGGGTATAGTTATTTTTCTTAAAAATAAAAATATTTAAAATGATGAAGTTGTGAAGACTATTAAACTAAGCAATAAAAAAATGTAATTAAAATGATATCAATTTGGGAGAACCTAGGGCATGGAATTCACCACTAACATCGGAACAAGGATTATTTATATTTTAATTTATTCTTGGATTAACTTGCAAATTGGCTACAAGCCTAATAAGCATTCAAATAAAATTTCACAGAAGTAATTTAGGCATAATCCATCTTTAGTTTAGCATGAAATGTCTACCCTAATCTAGGGTGGTAGCACATCGCATCTTCCTTAAGCATGAACTATCTTATTTTTACTTCAATGATCATGAAGAGCAGTTGTATAAACTTCATATTTAAAATCACAGAAATTAAATATGAGATGAAATAAAATATTCATTAGAAGCAGAATAAGGTTTATACAACTCCAAGAATAGAAATTAAAAATATAAAAACCCTTGGCCCTTTGTTAGGGCTACATCCGGCCCTGGAGAAGAGATCAACCTGCATGGAGTTGGAGACGGCAGCAGCAGCACAGCAGCAGGCTCCCATCTCTTCCTTCATGATTTCTTTCTTTGAAATATTCCCAAAATAACAAAACTCTTCTCTCTCCTCTTATTTTTTTATTCTCTCATGTTCCCGTGGCTCACTCCCTCCCCTGTTTCCTCTTCTTCTTCCCGTGGGACTTGCCTCCGAGAGATTCATGCCATGGGATCCGTCTCCTCCTCCTTTTATAGCCTTCACCAGCCGCTGTTATCTCATCACGTCGTGGGAAGATAAAGATGACAGGAAGTAGGATAAGGCTCACGAGTGGTTAATCGTTGGGAGATAATCTGTGATGCGAGAGAGGTTGGTTTCGTTCATGGGATACGGGAGGAAAGGAAGACGGTTGGGATGCTGGGTTTATCCGTGGGAGGATGGAGGAGATACGTGGGGTGCTGGGATGCGTTCACGGATCGGGGAAAGATGATATGAAGTTGGCTTTGAATGACTTGGGAGATGAAATGCGAGCGTGGACTGAGAGGATCTGTGAGCAGGGGATGAGCTGGGAGATCCGTGGGATGAGGTTGGCAGTTGGGATATAACGGAGGATAAGCTCGGGAAGAAGCTATCGTGGAGAGGATGGAGTTGTTCCGAAAGCTTTGGAATCGGTTGTATCTTGGATGCAGGAAACAGGGGATTCGGAAGAAGATTGATGCCGTGAACAGATGCCTTGGAACTATCCCATGTATGCTGGATGCTTCTCACGAACAGGATGAACTGCAAGATCTTGGAGAAGGTTGGGAGGAAAGCTGCAATCGTGGGAAGATGCGGAGTAGATCTCGGCTGGATGGTTGAGAGGTAATCCGAAAGCAGAGGAGATGAAGATGAATCGGTTGAAGCTGGGAGCTAATCCGGATGAGGTTGAAGAAGCTGGGAGGTGACGTGGAACAGGGGAGAAGAACTGGTTCGGATTTGGAAGTTGGGGAAGATGGAGCTAATCCGCGAGGGAAATCTGGGAAGATGATCCACAGGATTCGGCAGCTCGGGCGTTGGATAAAAATCAGGGAGTGAAGTTCGGATGGTTATGATGATGAACTCCTTGATTTATTTTGCTGAGGGAAGATCTCAGAAGCCCGTGGATTATGCGGAGGATTTGGTTCTGTTTCTTAACAGAGCCCTGTTTGCTGGAACTAGGTGCTTGGGACTCATCCGGAAGGGAAGAAGCTGGGAATCCGGTTGGAGGTTGGGATGCACGGGATGGCGTTCGAAGAAGAAATCTCGGAGGATGTTCGGTTCGGTTGAAATGGAATGTGGGATGAAGAGAAGTTGAGAGAGAGACGTTGGGAAGATGTGGGCCGACTCCAACTGGTTGGAAGATGGCTTTATTTTAAAGCTAAAACAGGGAAAGTTTGGTTACGTGGAAGGAAAGAGTCCTTATGGGTGAACACATAAGGAGAAGGAAAACTTGAATGACTGATTGCACATAACGGCTGATCCAGGTTCAAAAATGTTAGAACGAAAGGTCGAATTGGATGTGACGAAAATAGTAGAATTGGGATGAACGGCCGAAGAGGGAATCTGAGAGGATTTAATTTGCGAAGTGCATGTAATTTGGGTTCAGGAATCATCTCAAATGAGTTTGACTTAACCTACATACATTAGACTCAATCAGTAAATAAATAAGTAAAACTCGAATTACCTTTAATAATTGATTAAAATGCAATGATGAAGGTAACACATTTTCTTATATTTAAATATAAAATATGTGTATTAAAATGCTGATAAGTGCTATGAAAAAATAGATTAATTTATGCATTATTTAGCACTTATCAAGCACAGGATGGTCATATTTTGATATTTGACAAAGACTGTTGTTCTATTTATTTCAGAAATAAATTAGTTGCACGTGGTTTCATGATTGACAGTCTCTATCACTTGCATGTTGATGTGTCTGTGAATGTGTCTGAGCAAGTAGTGAATGCCATAGGATCTAAAAGATCCAGAGATGAAATAAACTAGAAGTATTTGTGGCACCTCAGACTTGGCCATATTGGAGAGGACAGAATGAACAAAATAGAGAAAGATTGGCTTCTCGGCCCATTGACTTTCGAGTCATATCCAGTTTGTGAGTCTTGTCTTCAAGAAAAAATGGCTAGATTGCCCTTTGTAGGACATGGGAAGAGGACCACTGAAATACTTACTCTGGTACACACTGATGTGTATGGCCCATTTGATGTGTCAGCCAGGGGTCGTTATTCATACTTCATTACCTTTACTGATGACTATTTACGATATGGGTATATGTATCTTATGAGATACAAATTTGAGTCTTTTGAAAAGTTCAAAGAATTCAGAAATGAAGTAAAAAAACAGACTGAAAAAACCCTTAAGGTTCTTCGATCAGATCGAGGAGGAGAATATCTTAGTGGGAAATTTCGGGACTATCTCAAGGAGAATGGCATAGTCTCATAATGGACGCCTTCGGGTACACCTCAACTCAATGGGGTGTCAGAAAGGAGGAATCGGACTCTATTGGATATGGTCCAATCCATTATGAGCTTCACAGATCTGCCTATATTTCTTTGGGAAGATTTCTTATTATCCGTAATTTATTTACTGAATAGAGTTTTCTCTAAATCCGTTCCTACCACACCGTATGAGATATGGCATGGTAAGAAGCTGAGTCTTGGTCATCTCAAGATTTGGGGATATCCGGCCCACGTCAAACGACAACAGGCGGACAAGTTAGAGTCTAGGACCATAAGTGCTCATTTCATAGGATATCCTAAAGAGTTATTAGGATACAATTTTTACGTCTCAGAGGATCACAATGTGTTTGTGAGCCGATATGCCATTTTCTTCGAAAAACAGTTTATCCTTGATAGAGGCAGTGGGAGGAAATTTGAGCTTGAAGAGAAAATCTCTGAAAAGTAACGAGTAATGGATCCTATAGAACCTATTCACATAGAGCCAGTATACGTAGTACCTCCTCCACCTCGTAGATCAAGTAGGGTCTTCCATCCTTCTGATAGATACTTAGGTATACTAGTAGAGGATACCGAGGAAATATTTCTCATGGGAGATAGGGAACATGTACAGGATCTCAATATCTACAACGAGGCGATATCTGATAGTCCGAGAAATGGCTGGAAGCCATGAAGTCATAGATGGACTCCATGTATTCCAACCAAGTTTGGACCTTAGTAGATCCACCAGAAGGTATAGTACCTATTGGATGCAAATGGATCTACAAAAGGAAGATAGGTTCGGATGGAAAGGTAGAGACCTATAAGGCAAGGCTAGTGGCGAAAGGGTATAGTCAGCATAAAGGCATTGACTATCAGGAGATCTTTTCACCTGTAGCCATGCTGAAATCCATTCGAACATTGCTTGCTATTGCAGCATTTAATGATTATGAAATCTGGCAGATGGATGTGAAAACTGCTTTTCTGAATGGATATCTTGATGAAGATATTTATATGGAGCAGCCTTTGGGTTTCACCTCCAGTGATGGAGATCACAAGGTCTGCAAGCTGCAAAGGTCTATCTATGGACTAAAGCAAGCATCTCGAAGTTGGAACACTCGTTTCAATGATGCGATCAAATCGTTTGATTTCATCAAAAACGAAGAGGAACTGTGTGTTTACAAGAAGGTTAGTGGGAGTGCTGTCGTGTTCCTTGTACTGTACGTGGATCAAAAATGCTCTCTGGCACGCTCGGTGGAACTTCTCAGGATCTCGGATCATCCCTCCCTCTGGCTACTGTGGGAACTCAGTGTGAGAAAGGAGAGGAAGATGACATGATGACAGAGGGAGCTTTGGATGGAAGAAGATTGCTTATCCTTCGATGCCCCCTTATGCCAAAGGCTGATGGCCTTTTATAGCCAACATCTTCCTCACGGCTCTATCCAAGTCTTCTACCAGCGGATAACTTCAAATCAAGGCTGCTGGGAAGTAGGGGATGATGTTTATCCTTGTGAACGGTGGATACTGACTTGCGGCTGGCTGATAGGAATGGATCACGAATAGGATGAATGGCAAGATCCTGGAGGAGGTTGGGAGCTCTATTTCGAAGCAGAGGAAGACGTGGGAAACACGGCATGGCGCTCACGGCTGAGAGGAATCTGGAAGGGCTTCAACGTGGAGAAGATCTCGGACGGCTGCTGGCTGGCCACTGGATGAGGACGGTTGCACTCGAGATGCTGAGATTGTTGGAGTTTGAAGCTTATCTGTGGATAACAGAAGGGTGTGAACGTGGAGCAAGGGAGAAGAACTCATCCGTGGATGGAGGAAGCCTTGAATCGCGAACGGTGGACGTTGAGAAGGTCTTTGCTATGTTCCGACGCATGGGAAAACAGTGGGTTTGAGAGGATCTCGGAGGCTTTGGGAGGAACTCACGGACGCTGGGATGAATCCGTGGATAAGGAGAGTTTGAATTCGGCTGGGAGTGGTTCCGAAACAGGGGAAGAGAATGAATCTGATGACATGGATTCTGAAACTCGATCGCAGGTGGAAGATTTACTGGCGTGATCCGGGGAAGAGGATGAGAGGGATTTGCTAGGAGGATTAGAGGTGAAGATACGGGAGGAATGAGCTGGGATTTATCTATGGAAGGAAGAAATGCTGGAGATGGAGCTAATCCGAATGCTGGGAAGCTTGGATTTGGCTCTATCTTGGCTGAGATCTTGCGGAAGGAGCTAAGAGGTTCGAAGAAGGATAGGGTGATGCAAATGACGTGGAAGGAAATGAAATGAAGGAGGAGCTTGGCGATGGAGCTCTATTCCGAACGGAATAGCTGGCCGGGTGTTGGATTTGGTTCTGTTTGGATGCCGTGAATGCAAGGGAGTTCGAAAGGGAGTGATCCGTGAGAGAAAGGACTCCGGAATGCGGAAGATCTTATGCGAATAGCCAAGACGAGCGTGAAGCTGAGAGGATCTCGGCTAGGATGGATGATTCTGGTTCCATGTGGACAGTGGACGCATGGGATGATGTGTAAATGGCTGGGAGATGATCTGGTGACGCAGAACAGGGGAGAGATGTTGGGATACATGCGGGCGGACGCGTGAAATTTGGGACTTGGTTTTATTCGTGGGACATGGGAGGAATCCGGATGACTTTGATTTGGATCTACGAAGGGGGCGGCTGGACATGAGAGGATTCTGTTTAGTTTGGGAGAGGGGGTTAGAAGCTAGAAATGTGTACAGCTAGGATGACACGGGAGGTTGAAATATGGAATGAAGGGGACTTGTTTCAATGGTTGAACACGAGAAGAGATTGAATGCGAGTGGCTGAGATGTGATGCAGGGGAATTGGGATCAATGGCCGAGTCAGAATCTGAGAGGATCTAATTCGCGGGATGCATGTGATTTGGGTCCAGGGATCATCCCAAATGAGTTTGACTTGACCTGCATAGATTAGACTCGACCAATAAAACCAATTAAACTTGAATTACTTTTAATAATTTATTAAAATGTAGTGATAAAGGGGAATGCATTTTCTTATGTTTAATTTAAAATATGTGCGTAAAACTAATGATAAGTGCTACGAGTGAGAAGTTAATTTATGCATTATTTAGCACTTATCACCTTCTCATCTCCATCTTCCTCCTTCCTCAATCCAAGAAACCTTCTGAGGATGATAGTGGTATTTTGATGATTAATACAATAATTAAGAGTATGTTATAAGTTAATTCGATATATCATTAATAGGTCTGTCACTCTCGATAAATTAGTATAATGAGATTAAGATATATTTCAATGATTATTAATGAGATAAAATTTGTGATAGGAAAGGGATAGTGAATTCTAAATTCTAATTTGGCAAAGTTTCAAGTGAAACATACTCTTAAGTGGACAATAGTAATTTTCATTGTTTGGAGTATGTAGCATTACCATGACATATATTCAAAATTGCTTAAAAGTTATTTCATTGATTATATGGATGAATCTAACCTTAAGTTGCAGCGAAGTGTGGATTGAGTCGACCCCAAGATTGATTGAGTCGACCCCGGCATATCAAGAAACCATCTGGCACACTTCTGCAAAAATGGCACGGATGAACAGTACTTGGGTCGACCCAAGAAAAGGATGAGTCGACCCAATCCTCAAGCCTCAAGAAAACAGTTCTCTGGAAACCCTGAGAGGGTCGACCCAAATGAAACTTGAGTCGACCTCAAGTTAACATGAGTCGACCCAAAGGCAATGACATTCAAAAATAAATTCTCTGGAAACCCTGAGAGGGTCGACCCAAGTGGAAGTTGAGTCGACCCAACTGAACCTTGAGTCGACCCAAAAAGGTGTTGAGTCGACCCAAGTGAAGGAAGGCTGAAATGCAAGGTTCTGTGGTTCTGAGAGGGTCGACCCCAGTAAAAGTTGAGTCGACCCAAGTGAAAGTTGGGTCGACCCCAGTAAAAGTTGAGTCCAAGCACGGGCAGAAGCATAACGGCTAGTTCTGCAGAAGTACTTTTTGACCTCCCAACAGTGAGTAACGGCTAGTTTTTGAATTCTAACCATTATGACTTGTCCAATGGATGAAGAAAACTATTTAAAGTGATACTATTCATCAGAGGAAATATTCTTTAGCAAAATATCAAAGCTTACACAAGAAAGACAAGTGCCCTAATCTTCTTCATCCAAGTGCTTCATTCAAGAGTCAAAAGGAAGTGGTTGAGTAGATTCCAAGAGATATTAAGGGCTCCATCCACCCTTGAAGAGTGAAGCATTCTTGACAAAGAAGAGAGAAGTCTCATCAAGCGATAACTATTCTCTAAACTCTTCTTTGTAGCTTATATATGTTATATTTGTTATATTTGCTCATCTAGGAGCTTCAACATTCTTCTTTCTTTTTATTAATCACCTTGTAAAGGTTTGTTGGTGAGCCCGCAAAACCAACGGTGTAGGTTTATTGGTGAACCCGTAAAACCAATTGTGAAGGTTCGTTGGTGAGCCCGTAAAACCAACATAGGTTCTTGGTGATCCCAGAAAACCAAAGTGTAAAGGTTTTTGGATTGTGAGCCCGAAAAACAATCTAACTGTAATCCGCGGGATTATAGTAAATTTCCAAGGGGTCGCTTGGGGAGTGGACGTAGGTGCTTAGGAGAGCACCGAACCACTATACTTCTTGTGTGTTTGTATTGTGCATTGTTCTAATTTCACTAACTCATCAATTGACTAAAGTAAGATAGCTAAAAATTAAGAAAAACCAATTCACCCCCCCCCCCTCTTGGCTTGTCACCTTGGGCAACAAGTGGTATCAGAGCGAGGTGCTCATATAGTATTTGTTGATCTCACAATCAAGAGACAAAGATCATGACAACCCAAGTGGGATGTTCTATGAGTGAGGGGCAATCCACAAATAGACCTCCTCTATTTAATGGCACTAATTGCACATACTGGAAAGCTAGGATGAGGATATTCATTCAAGCTCTAGACTATAAATTGTGGTATATTATAACTAGAGGACCTCACACACCCATAATTAGTGTAGATGGCACTATCATACCCAAACTAGAAATGGATTGGAATGAAAGTGATAGAAGACTAGCACAATTAAATGCTAAAGCAATAAATGTACTTTACTGCTCACTAGATGTAAGTGAATTCAATAGAATATCTACATGCATCTCCGCAAAAGAAATTTGGGATAAACTTGAGGTCACACATGAAGGAACTAATCAAGTTAAGGAGTCAAAAATAAACATATTAGTACATAAGTATGAGTTGTTTAAAATGGAATCTACTGAGTCCATAACTGAAATGTTTACTCATTTCACGGAAATCATAAATGGGTTAAAGAGTCTAGGAAAGTCTTATACTAACTCTGAATTGGTGTGAAAAATTCTCAGGTCTCTACCAAGAGTTTGGGAGGCCAAGGTAACCGCAATTCAGAAAGCAAAGGACCTCAATACACTGCAATTGGAGGAACTTCTAGGATCACTCATGACCCATGAGTTGACCATGAGGCAAAATTCAGAAGATGAGGTCAAGAGAAGAAAGACCATTGCCCTAAAGTCTACCACTCCAAAACAAGAAACTGAATCGGAAGAATCTGATGATGATGATGAATTTGATGAAGAAGGAATGGCTATGCTTGGAAGAAAATTCAGAAAATTTTCTTCTCTTGACCTAAGAAGAGACTTCATAAAAAGAAACCCTTCTTCAAAGGTAGCTCAAGCAAAGAAAAGGGTAAGGACAAAGAGAAAGAAAAGGAAACACTAATTTGTTATGAGTGTAACAAGCCCGGGTATTTCAAGATAGATTGTCCGGAATTGAAGTGGATGGCAAGAAAACTTAAGAAGAAGAACTTCATGGCTGAATGGAGTGAAAGTGAGGCGTCAAGTTCGGAAGAGGAAGATCAACAAGAGTCGGCACAAATCTGCCATATGGCAAATGACGATGAGGTAGATTCTGAACTTGAATGTGATTTTACTGTTGATGAATTACATGATGCATTTTTAGAACTCATGAAAGAACACAAAAAACTGATCAATAAAAATAAAGTTCTAAAAGAAGAAAATCAATCTCTTAACAAAAATAAGCTGAAACTATTTAATAACTATGAAATATTAAGTAGGAGACTCACAAATGAAACCAAGAATCTAATTGCTGAAAATGTCAAGTTAAAAGAAGATGCTGAAAAATATACATCCTTAGTAGATAAGTTTACACTCAGCTCAACCAAATTAAATATGATTCTTGATAGTCAAAAAGCTGTCTATGATAAGGCTGGATTAGGATATAAAACAAATAGAAAACAAAAATACTTAAAGAATATATTTGTAAAAGCTAAAAATGAAAATATAACTTGTCATTGTTGCAATAAATTAGGACATAAAGCATATGAATGTAACTATAGAAAGTCTAGCTACAACAAATTGAGTAATAATTATAAGCTTAAATCCAAGAAAGTTTGGGTTCCAAAAGGAACATCAAGTACTAACCCTAAAGGACCCAACATAGTTTGGGTACCTAAAGCTCATTCTTGATCTTGATTGCAGGGGTGTCTTGCAGCTAATAAGGTGGATAAACGATGGTATCTAGATAACAGCTGTTCAAGACACATGACCGGTGACGTAGACCAATTTGTCACCTTGGAGTCTAAGAAAGGTGGAGTAGTAACCTATGGAGACAATGGAAAAGGGTATATCATTGGAAAGGGTAAAATTTTCATTACTCCATCTACCTTCATAGAAAATGTCTTATTAGTTAATGGTTTGAAACATAACCTACTTAGCATAAGTCAATTTTGTGATAAAGGGTTTAAAGTCACATTTGAAGCATCAGTATGCATAATCACAAATCCTAAAGATAATAGCATTGTACTTATAGGACAAAGGCAACGAAATATTTACATGGTAGATCTTCATGAATTAGGCAAGAAAAATGGATTATGTTTAATTACTAATGAAGAAAAGAAAAATGAAACAAGTTGGCTTTGGCATCGTAGACTAGGACATGCTAGTATGGATTTAATATCAAAACTAGTCAAGAAGGAATTAATAAAAGATGTGCCAAAATTGATCTTTGAAAAGGACAAAATTTGTGGACCATGCTCATTAGGAAAACAAACAAAATCATCCTTCAAATCAAAGAATATAGTATCAACAACTAGGCCTTTTGAACTCATACATATGGATCTATTTGGACCCACTAGAACTGTGAGTCTAGGAGGAAAGAAGTATGGACTAGTTATAGTAGATGATTTCTCAAGTTATACATGGGTTTCATTTTTGGCACATAAGAATGAAGCATTTTCAGCATTCTTGAAATATTATAATAATATCATAAATGAAAAGAAGCTCACCTTAATAGCAATTCGAAGTGATCATGGAACTGAATTTGAAAATCAACACTTTGAAGAATTTTGTAATGAAAATGGTATCTCACATCAATTTTCAGCACCTAGAACGCCTCAACAAAATAAGGTTGTTGAAAGGAAAAATAGGACCTTGGCAGAAATGGCACGCACGATGTTGTGCGAGTCAAATCTTCCAAAGTACTTTTGGGCTGAAGCTATAAGCACTGCTTGCCATATTCTTAATCAGGTTTTAATACGACCTATAACCAAGAAAACTCCTTATGAATTTTGGAAGAATAAGAAACCAACCGCTAAATATCTTAGAGTATTTGGATGTAGATGTTTCATAATAAACAATGGCAAGGAGGATCTAAGTAAATTTGATGCCAAGTCAGATGAAGGTATCTTCTTAGGATACTCCACATCTAGCAGGGCATACAGAGTGTTTAATAAAAGAACTCTTGTAGTCGAAGAGTCAGTTAATATCATATTTGATGAGTCTGATAGTGAGTCTGCTACGAAAGAAGATATCCTTGATGATGTTGCAGGAATTATTAACTTTGAAAAATTGAATCTTGATGACGTGCCAAATCAAGATAAGAAAAATGATCGCGTGCCACCACAATCTCAAGGCTTACCAAAGGAATGGAGGTATGCATATGGACACCCTAAAAACTTAATCATTGGTGATCCATCTCAAGGGGTAAGAACTCGATCCTCTCTTAGAAATTTAAATGATTATCTTGCTTTTGTTTCACAGTTAGAACCTAAGACTTATGAAGAAGCTGAAAAAGATACTAATTGGATAAATGCTATGCAAGAAGAATTAAATCAATTCAAAAGAAGTAATGTATGGACATTAACTAAGAGACCAAAGCATAACTCTGTAATTGGAACAAAATGGATCTTTAGAAATAAATTAGATAAAAATGGGATAGTTATAAGAAATAAAGCTAGACTTGTAGCTAAGGGATACAATCAAGAAGAAGGGATAGATTTTGAGGAAACATTTGCTCCCATAGCTAGATTAGAGGCTATTAGATTACTTCTAGCTTTTGCATGTTTCATGGATTTCAAATTGTATCAAATGGATGTAAAAAGTGCCTTCTTAAACGGTTTTATAGAGGAAGAAGTATATATAGAGCAACCTCCTGGTTTTAAAAATCATGAATTGCCAAATCATGTGTTTAGACTACATAAGGCATTATATGGACTAAAACAAGCACCTAGGGCTTGGTATGATCGACTAAGCAAATTTCTATTGAATAATGATTTCAGTAGAGAAAATGTAGACAAAACACTTTTTCTTAAAAGAGAAGACAAAAATCTGCTAGTGGTACAAATATATGTAGATGACATAATTTTTGGTGCCACAGATGACAATCTTTGCAAAGAGTTTGCTAATTTAATGCAAGGAGAATTCGAGATGAGTTTAATGGGAGAACTAAATTTCTTTCTCGGGTTACAAATCAAACAAACTAAAGAAGGTATCTTCATTCATCAAACTAAGTATACAAAGAAAATATTAAAGAAGTTTGGGAATGAAAATCACAAGGAAGTAGGTACCCCAATGAATCCTACTAGTAAGCTAGACAAAGATGAGAAAGGAAAAAGTATTGATATTAAGCTTTATAGAGGATTAATTGGATCCTTGCTCTACCTTACTGCTAGTAGACCAGACATCGTGTTTAGTGTGGAAATATGTGCTAGATACCAATCAGATCCTAAGGAGTCACATTTAAGTGCTGTTAAAAGAATCCTTAGATATTTAAGAGGAACTACAAACATAGGATTATGGTACTCAAGAGACTCTTGTCTAGATTTGCTTGCCTACTCAGATGCAGATTTTGCTGGATGCAAATTAGATAGGAAGAGCACTAGTGGAACATGTCAATTTTTAGGAAATAACTTAGTATCATGGTTTAGCAAAAAGCAGAATTCAGTAGCACTGTCAACGGCTGAAGCTGAATATATAGCTGCCGGCAGTTGTTGTGCTCAAGTACTATGGCTTAAGCAACAACTAGAGGACTATGGAGTTAAACTAGATAACATTCCTATAAAGTTTGATAATACTAGTGCCATCAACCTTACTAAAAATCCGGTTCAGCACTCTAAAGCCAAACACATTGAAATAAGATATCATTTTATTAGAGATCATGTGCAAAATGAAAACATATGTATTGAGCATGTATGTACTGAGAAACAATTAGCTGACATATTCACAAAACCTTTGAGTGAAGATAGATTTTGCACGCTTAGGAGGGAATTAGGCATATGTGATCCTTTTTATTGAGGAGATATAAAAAGGAGCAAGCTGTCTCATGATACACTCCTCCCATTTCTAAAAATCCATGAAACATTAGTCAAACTAGTCATCTATAGATTCCTTACTCATGTATCATTGTCCCAGTAAGAATTTGTAAGGATTGGAAGAAAGAAAAATTTTTAAAAGAAAAAAGGAAGAGAAAGAAAAATTTCTGAACTAGGGTCGACCCAACCCAGAATGGGGTCGACCCAACGTTGAGTTGACCCAAGAAAACTCTAGGGTCGACCCAACGACGGGACCCCACTGTTAAAAGGGAGACCCGTGAGCAATCTAGGGCACTATTTTCACTTTATCCTCTTCCGAAAACCCTATTCCCCACTCTCAAATCTCTTCCAATCATCTCCAAACAGTAGATTAGATCAAGATCTTGAAGAAATGGGACCCAAGAGAGCCGTAGCCAAGCGTTCCGGGAGGGTTTCACGGACCACCCGTGCGGATAGAGTTGCTACAGAGCCTTCTACAGTGTCTCCACAAGGTGAGACACATGTAAAGCCTCCTCCTCCTCCCTCCCCTTCAGTCCAACTTGCGAAATTTGCTTGGAGACCAGTTACCACGGGAAGAAGGATCCACTCCGAGTTTTTGGATCAAGAAGGGTTCCGTTTGGGGGAATGGATCCGAAGGCAAGGATGGGAGTATCTTTGCTCTCTAGATGTGGTGATCTACCCAGGATTGGTTCGTGAGTTCTATGCCTTTCTGAAAACTGGAATGGCAGGGCTCATATCTGAAGTCCGAGGGGTAAGGGTTAGGGTTTCAGAAGAGAGTTTGAGTGAGTTGCTTCATCTCCCCTGCGAAGGAGCAACTCCAGAAAAGCCCGAAAATAAGTTGAGAGCCTTGCAGTTGATTCTTGAGAATGAAGACTTTGATTATTCAGAAACTGTAATAGCAAGCTCTCTTTCAGCTGAAATGAGGTTGTTGCACAACTTCATAGGTCGGATTTTATTTCCGAAAAGCGGAAGATTTGATCTCATTTCTGAGCGAGACCTGGTCGTCATGGAGCACATTATTCAGGGCATTCCCCTGAACCTTCCAGCTATGATACTCAGGCAGATGAGAAAGGTCATATGCAATTCCAAAGTCTCCCTGCCTTATGGTATGATACTCACCCTGATCTTCCGACAGCATGATATATCAGTAGAGGGAGAGATCTCCAGGCATCTACTATTCACTGACACATACACTGCACGATCCCTTATTCGCATGGGTTATGAGAAGGTGAACGGGCAGTGGATACGTGCAGGAGCTGGGATTCAGGGTGATGCACCAGAGGGTGATGCACCAGAGATTGGAGACCCCATCCCTGAGGATGAGGAGCCTACGGATCATCCTACAGCACCTTCAGAGGCTGGACCTTCGTCATCTGTTCCTGCAGGATATACAGATGAGTTTTGGAGTAGGATGACTGAGCTTATGTCAGCTCAGGCGAGGACTATCACTGATGGACTGACGAGCAGATTGGATATTATGACTGCTGAGATTAGCGATCTTAGAGAGCAGATAGGAGCTCTACGGAGAGAGAGAGGTTCATGGATCATCTGTGCCCCAGGCAGCTGAGTCAGAGATTTCGGCACAGAGTAATCCAGCTCACCGAGCTCCATGCCAGACTCAGTCCCATCAGGCTCGACCTCCCCTCGCCACTTATGCTGGGAGGATGAGGACTAGATCACAGCCATTAGATACCCCCTAGGCTGATATTAGCATTATGATTAGAGCCTAGGATATGTATCTAGTTCTCATATATATTTTGTGTTGATCATGTACTTTGTACTTTGATTGAGAAACATTGTATTTATTTTGTTTTGGCATTATTGTACTACAATGTTCCATTTTGATCAATGAAACTGAAATGTTTGTTAATTATTGTGTCTACTTATCTATTCTCATGCACCTATTTGATGATAACAAAAAGGGGGAGAAGCAAGGAAAGAGAAATAAGTTGACAAACAAGTTGAAAATTATAATAGGAATGGATATACATTTAAGGGGGAGCAATTTGTAACAATGAAAATGTTAAAGTCTAAGATTTAAATCAAATTTCAGAATTTGGCACATAGAATTTCAGAATTTGGTACATACCTTTCACATCTCGATACATAATCTGAAACTCATGCTTTATCTCAAATTTTTGAAGTTTCATCTTTAATGAAATATAAAAGAAAGGGGGAGTAATTCAAAAGGTCAAATTGGAAACATTTGGATGAAATAGGGGGAGACTTCACTCTCAAATTTGAAAAGCTGAAATTCAGCAACTTGAGCACTTCTAAAACTAATTTTAAGATAAGTATCAATAGGCTCATACTCAATATTTTGTAATCATCAAAAAGGGGAAGATTGAGAATGATAGTGGTATTTTGATGATTAATACTGTTGCTGGAGGTTCAAACCGAGAACGATTGGCACAGCGGGGTGAACGGGGTTCCCTTGGAATTGCTTCGGTTGCGCTCCACCTTCCGCCGGGGAACCTGCAAGCAAACCTCGCACCACCACCGGGGTAGTGAGGGCCCTCCGACGATCAAGTTAGGGAAGATCGAAGGAGAAGGAGAGGTAGCAAGTAAGATGATACTCTGGAAAATCTTGCTTACCCTCCCCCTTCCCCCCCAGCCGCATATATACCAGGCTGGGGGGTTCTTTTGGGGATTGGTCATCGTGTGGCGCGATGGGGTTGCCACTGACATGGCCGTTACAGGGCGTCGTGGGGCAGCGCTGGGTACGGCTATGGCAGGGCGTAGTGGAGTTCCGCTTTGTACGGCTGTTACAGGGGATCGTGAAACAGCGTCGGATACGGCCGTTGCAGGGAGTAGTGGAGCAGGGGGCCGCGGCGTGCCTCAGAGGAACAGTCTGTTGTTGTCAGAGATTGCCGACTCGGGGTCGGATTGTTGGATCAAGGGGCAGCCGACTCGAGGTCGGGCTGCGGAGCCGAAGATATCCGACCCGAGGTCGGATTGCTGGATCAAGGGGCAGACGACTCGGGGTCGGGCTGCGGAGCCGAAGATATCCGACCCGAGGTCGGATTGCTGGATCAAGGGGCGGCCGACTCGGGGTCGGGCTGCGGAGCCGAAGATATCCGACCCGAGGTCGGATTGCTGGATCAAGGGGCAGCCGTAGTCTTCCCGGGCGCGTGTGCTGGTCACGTGGGGCATGGTGGCTAAGTTCCCCCGTAACAGTAGCCCCCCACTTCCGAGCCTGGAACCAGGAGGGGAACGGGTGAAGGGAGTGATGCTTCGAGATTGCCGCCATCCCTCGGAAAGGCGCGTGCGCTTCGAGCTCCCTGCCTTCTTTACGGCGTATGGCGGTTGTCGCTGATTTGGCGGTCTGCGGATTTCGGCGGACATCCTTCCTTAATGGCGTCGATTCACCTTTGGGGCGCGAACGAACCTTCGGCAGCCAGGCGTCCTCTGGCGCCACCGAGGCGTCACCCGCCTTTCCGCCTATTTAACCGGGGGCCCTCCCCCGTCCGCCTTTCTCTTCACAGGCATCCTCGAGTTTCTCCCTTGTGCTGCTGCCGTTGCCGTCGGACTGTTCGTTCGCTCCTCCTTTGGCGCTCTCGGAGCCGTTCTTCCTTCCCTTCCGGTGAGTTGCCCCACTCTGCAATTTAGGGCCCTCCGTACTTTCTCCTTTCGTATTAGTGTACCCCAGTCGTTCCGGTCTCTTCTCCCCTCTTGACCCCGTCCTGACCGTAGATTCACTGGCCGTTAGGGATGGACGAAGTAAGAGCAGACCGCATTCAGTCGGAGCTGGTCCCCGAAGACCTAGATAGGTTCGTGGCCCGGTACCACCTTCCCGAAACCTGCAACGTTACGCTCCCGGGGCCTGAGGAGAGGATGTCCCATCCTCCTCCAGGGAAGGTCGCCATCAATGAGGACATCCTTCGGGCTGGGTTCCGCCTTCCCCTCTCGGACTTAGTCGTGCAGGTGCTTCGAGGTTTAAGAGTGGCGCCGACGCAACTGGTGCCGAACTCATGGCGTACCCTGACGGCCTTCCAGGTTCTCTGCCGCATGCACGAGGTTCCCGCCACCCTGAACGTCTTTTGGGAATGCTATGGCCTGAACGGCCACCCCCGGGACAGAGGGTGGTGGTGCTTTGCGGCGCGGCAAGGGTGCGGCCTCGTCAAGGAGGCTCCTTCCTCCATTCATGGCTAGAAGGAGCGCTTCTTTTTCATCGACGTAGATCCCTCTTGGGGAATCGGGACAACCTGGGAGACGCCGATGAAGTCCCCGATCGGCCTATCGAGGTTGTCGAGGGAGGAGTCCGATGGCGTCGCCGTCTTGAGGGGGTTGGTTGCCGAGGGCCGGCTCCCCCCGGTGGCTAGCCTCATTTCCGAGGATGCCTTGGTGAACGTCGGTCTGAGCTCGGTCCCCACCGACCGTGAGCCCGCCACCACTTCTTCTTTTTTAGCTCTTTTCTCCTCTTTCCTTTCTTCTTTCCATCGGTTTCTTAGTTTCTAACCATCTCGTCCTTTTTGCAGAAATCGACGACGTCATGCAGTCGGACAAGGCAATGGCTGTTAGTAGGGCGTCCCTACTGGAAGCGGTCCGGAGGAAGAAACGGACTCCTCCGAGCGGGGTCCCACCGGCGAAGAAGCCCCGCCAGCAGGCGGCTCCGACGCCGACAGACGGGTCCGGGCCCACCGATCAGGGGGACGCCGCGGGCTCGGACCGACAGTTGATGCCGTATCAGCCCTCCGGTGATGAGACTATCGTTTTTCCGGAGGTGTCATCCGAGCGCGCCCGGGGCGGCCGGGTCGGACGCAGTCGGTCCCCAGCCCGATCTTCGACTCGGTCGGCTTCGGATGATACGAGAAGGGAGGGCGCGCCGAGGCCCCGGCCGAGCGGGACCCTGTCGATCTCTGGCGCGGCCCCTGCCCCGCGCACGGTTGGCATGACTCTCTCCCAAGCGATGGATAAGGGTAAGGCTGCAGAACCACCGTCCGGCTCCGGGGCGAAGTCGGGGTCGGCCTTCACTTTCGCCGGCGCCCGAAACCTCGTCGAGACGGTGCTGCTGGAGAGGGACCGTAGGCAGGTCCGGCAGATGAGCATCCCTGAAGTCGGAGCTGCCAGCTGCGTCTGTCTCATGTCGGTGAGTGTTCTTTTGGTCGCTTTCGTCGTTTATAGGCTCTGTTGATCCCCGTCTGACGCTCTCATTTTTCCTATCTCTTAGCTCGCCCAGTACATGATCCGCCTGGAGGAGAGCCACGAGGAACAGGCGAGGCTTCTGGCGAGGACCGAGAGCCGACTGAAAGCTGTAGAGGAGGGAGGCCAGGCTGCGGCGGGGAGGACGACCAGGGACCTCGAAACGAGGCTCCAGGTGGCCGAAGAGCGGGCACTCGGCTTCGCCGTCCTCGAGAGGCAACTGTTGGATGCTCAGGAGCAACTCAAGGTTGCCTCGGGTCTCGAAAACGAGATCAGGAAGGCGGAGGAGCGGGCCGAAAAGCAGTCCCGGAAGGCTGCCGACTTCCGGGAGAGGTGGGAGAAGGCCCAGCAGTCGGCCGACAACGCCCGCAACCGAACCCGATCTCTTGAAGCCAAGCTGGCCGAATTGGAGTCGGCCTTGGAGGGGACTCGTGCGAGCAACCAGGAGCTTCATTCGCGCCTGGAGGAGGCTGAGGCTGCTCGCGTCGCTGCCGAGGCGAGGCACATGGAGGCTCGGGCCGATCTGCTGAGGGTCTCCTCCGAGGCGGACGACCGGATTGTGGCGAAGGTCATGGAAGCGAAAGCTCAGATTACGGAGCGAGCGGAGGCTGCGCTGGCCGAGAAGAGCGTGGAGATCGGGCGTCAGGCGGTACAGGCCTATCGTCAGTCCGCCGAGTTCATCCGTGACATGTCGGACGCGGGGTCCGACTCCTTTGCCTTAGGCTTCGATGAAGGCCTGGCAAGAGTGTCCGCTAAATACCCCGGAATTGACCTGAGTGGGGTCTCCCTCCTCGACTCCCCTCCGATGCCATTGCCTGCCAATTCTCCAACCGTCTCCCCACCCTTCGTGGACGTGCTCGCCGTTCCCGACTCAGGGGTTCCTCCAAACTGACTCTCTGTACTTTTCTTTGTTCTTTTCTTTGTATGTTGGCGTTTTGCCATGTTGTATGGGTCTCGGCCCTGATGCAACGAAAGTTAATGCAAACAGAGTGTTTCCTCATTTCACTTTCGTCCTTCCTCTTCTTAACTCTTGGTAGCGTCTCGCCGACTCCTGACTCTTGAAGTTCTTCCGGCGCTAGGCCAGGCATCCGAGGATTAGGCCTCAGGAAATTCTTCCGGCGCTAGGCCAGGCATCCGAGGGTTAGGCCTCAGAAAATTCTTCCGGCGCTAGGCCAGGCATCCGAGGGTTAGGCCTCAGGAAATTCTTCCGGCGCTAGGCCAGGCATCCGAGGGTTAGGCCTCAGGAAATTCTTCCGGCGCTAGGCCAGGCATCCGAGGGTTGGGCCTCAGGAAATTCTTCCGGCGCTAGGCCAGGCATCCGAGGGTTGGGCCTCAGGAAATTCTTCCGGCGCTAGGCCAGGCATCCGAGGGTTGGGCCTCAGGAAATTCTTCCGGCGCTAGGCCAGGCATTCGAGGGTTGGGCCTCAGGAAATTCTTCCGGCGCTAGGCCAGGCATCCGAGGGTTGGGCCTCAGGAAATTCTTCCGGCGCTAGGCCAGGCATCCGAGGGTTCGGCCTCAGGAAATTCTTCCGGCGCTAGGCCGGGCATCCGAGGGTTGGGCCTCAGGAAATTCTTCCGGTGCTAGGCCAGGCATCCGAGGGTTAGGCCTCAGAAAATTCTTCCGGCGCTAGGCCGGGCATCCGAGGGTTGGGCCTCAGGAAATTCTTCCGACGCTAGGCCAGGCATCCGAGGGTTAGGCCTCAGGAAATTCTTCCGGCGCTAGGCCGGGCATCCGAGGGTTGGGCCTCAGAAAATTCTTCCGGCGCTAGGCCAGGCATCCGAGGGTTCGGCCTCAGGAAATTCTTCCGGCGCTAGGCCGGGCATCCGAGGGTTAGGCCTCAGGAAATTCTTCCGGTGCTAGGCCAGGCATCCGAGGGTTAGGCCTCAGGAAATTCTTCCGGCGCTAGGCCAGGCATCCGAGGGTTGGGCCTCAGGAAATTCTTCCACTGGTCGGCCAAGGCTGGCGCAAGCCGAGGCGACCGGTCGGGGCTTCAGGCTAGTCTGCTCCCGGGATGATCATCGGGTTAGCCTGGCATCCGAGGGCCGAGCCTCGGGGAATTCCGCTCGTTGGTCGGCCAAGGCTGGCGCAAGCCGAGGCGACCGGTCGGGGCTTCAGGCTAGTCTGCTCTCGGGATGATCATCGGGTTAGCCTGGCATCCGAGGGCCGAGCCTCGGAAAATTCCGCTCGTTGGTCGGCCAAGGCTGGCGCAAGCCGAGGCGACCGGTCGGGGCTTCAGGCTAGTCTGCTCCCGGGATGATCATCGGGTTAGCCTGGCATCCGAGGGCCGAGCCTCGGGGAATTCCGCTCGTTGGTCGGCCAAGGCTGGCGCAAGCCGAGGCGACCGGTCGGGGCTTCAGGCTAGTCTGCTCCCGGGATGATCATCGGGTTAGCCTGGCATCCGAGGGCCGAGCCTCGGGGAATTCCGCTCGTTGGTCGGCCAAGGCTGGCGCAAGCCGAGGCGACCGGTCGGGGCTTCAGGCTAGTCTGCTCCCGGGATGATCATCGGGTTAGCCTGGCATCCGAGGGCCGAGCCTCGGGGAATTCCGCTCGTTGGTCGGCCAAGGCTGGCGCACCATCTGTTGCGGGATTTTCACCCCGGCAACAGCCTTAGTCCCAACCGAGCCGAGCAGAAAGAGACCGCGTCCCTCACGAGGTATTGTCCGCTTTGGGCGCTCCGGTCCGCGCATCCAGCGCTGACGGAGGGAGACGTTTCCGGCCCGCGCGTCCAGCGCTGACGGGGGGATTGCCCTCACGGTTTTGTCCCACAAAAGGGCCCTCGTAAAACAAGATATCAGCTGAGCTTCCACTATCCACAAGAACACGCCTTACATCATAGTTTGCCATGGTGAGGGAGATTACCATGGCGTCATCGTGGGGGGTCTGAACCCCCTTTACATCCTCATCACAAAAAGTGATTACGTTGCCGACCCTCTGCCTCTTTGCGACGCCCGCCCCCGACGCCTCCGTCGAGCCCCCTGCGTTCCTCACGGGTCGGGGGCAGCCCCCAGTGATAGTGTGGATCACGCCCGCAACGGGTCGATTCTGCTCCCGAGGCCCCGGAGGAGCCGGGTCGGCCGGACGCGGGTCTGCCGGGGGACGTCGGTCGCTCACATATCGACCGAGACGCCCCCGGCGGATGAGAGCCTCGATCTCGTCCCGAAGCTGGAAGCAGTCTTCCGTGTCGTGGCCGTGGTCTCGGTGGTACTCACAGTACGCCCGAGAGGGCCTCTTCCCAGGAATCTTCCGCATCTATCTCGGGGCCGGGAGGTCCTCCCGCCCCTTGATCTCCATAAGGATCTTGGCCCGGGGAGTCAGGAGAAGGGTGTACCGATTGAAATGTCGGGGCGGAGAACGAGGGCGTGGGGCGCCGTGGTTCTTCGCCGGCGACGGGCTTCTGCGCCGACGCTGGGGCGTCGGGCTCCTCCTCTAGCGTGCCTCTTTCCGCCTTTTCTTCCCAAGCTTTGGAGGGATCTCGGCGGCCTCCTTGCTCCGGTGGGCGGCCGCCTCCTCGGCGTCCGCATACTGGTTCGCCCGGGACAACAGCTCTGGGAAGCTCCGCGGCAGGCGTTTGTCCAGGGAGAAGGTGAGTCTGCCCTTCCGGAAGCCACGCTTCAGGGCTGAAAGAGCTACCTCCTGACTCAGGCTCCGGACCTCCAGCGTAGCCCTGTTGAAGCGGGTAAGATAATCCCGCAGGCTTTCTCCCTCGTTTTGCCGGACATCAAAGAGGGAGTCGGAGACCAGTCGCCGCCGGCTACTGACGGCGAAATGAGTGACGAAGAGGCGAGTGAACTGGTCGAAGGACCGGATTGAGTCAGCCTCCAGCCCGGCGAACCATGCCCTCGCCGGGCCACGGAGGTTGCCGGGAAAGCCTTGCAGAGAAGGGGATCTGATGCTCCGTGGAGGAGCATAAGGGTCCTGAAACTCTCGACGTGATCCCGCGGGTCCGCCGCCCCGTCATAGGGCTCGATCGCCGGCATTTTGAACCCCGGCGGATTCGGGGTCCGCAGGATCCTCGAGGCAAGCGCCGGCTGGGAGGAGATCTCTAAGTCGGCGAAGGGATCTTTGGAATGGCCCTTCAGGACCTGGAGTTGTCGGTGGAGATCGTCCACCCGCCGGTCCAGGGAGCGCGACCGGTGGGTGGGAGACAAGGAGCGGCGAGAGGGGGACCGACTGGAGCGCGGGTTCCTCGAGGATTGGGGGGTCTGGGAACGTGCCCGGGCCCGCCTCTCGGACCCCGCGCAGCTCCGGTGGGAGGGTCCCGGCAGAATGGAGCGTGCTCGAGAATCCTCCTCGCGCCGGCGCTCATCCCCATGGGAGAGGAAGGAGCGCGGGTTGAGGAGGACAGGCGAATGCTCAGGCCGCGGCGGCTCCTGAGCCCGCTGCGGTGCCCGGAAAATCGCACCCTGCAGATTCTGCACCACCTCCGCGAGGGTGCAAACCTGTTGGGTTAGTTGGTCGAACTGGGCGGCTTCGACCGTCTGAACGGGCGGTGGGGAGGTGGAGTGTTGCTGAGAGTGTGTTGGAGATGCAGCGGCCTTCCGGCCAGAGGCGTGAGAGGCCCCGCGACCGGAAGCATTGGAAGCTCCACGACCACCTCGCCGTGCCATTACGATCGCTCTGAGATCCGGGCCCTCCTTCTAGCGCCAACTGTTGCTGGGGGTTCAAACCGAGAACGATTGGCACAGCGGTGTGAACGGGGTTCCCTTGGAATTGCTTCGGTTGCGCTCCACCTTCCGCCGGGGAACCTGCAAGCAAGCCTTGCACCACCACCGGGGTAGTGGGGGCCCTCCGACGATCAAGTTAGGGAAGATCGAAGGAGAAGGAGAGGTAGCAGGTAAGATGATACTCTGGAAAATCTTGCTTACCCTCCCCCTTCCCCCCCAGCCGCATATATACCAGGCTGGGGGGTTCTTTTGGGGATTGGTCATCGTGTGGCGCGATGGGGTTGCCACTGACATGGCCGTTACAGGGCGTCGTGGGGCAGCGCTGGGTACGGCTATGGCAGGGCGTAGTGGAGTTCCGCTTTGTACGGCTGTTACAGGGGATCGTGAAACAGCGTCGGATACGGCCGTTGCAGGGAGTAGTGGAGCAGGGGGCCGTGGCGTGCCTCAGAGGAACAGTCTGTTGTTGTCAGAGATTGCCGGCTCGGGGTCGGATTGCTGGATCAAGGGGCAGCCGACTCGGGGTCGGGCTGCGGAGCCGAAGATATCCGACCCGAGGTCGGATTGCTGGATCAAGGGGCAGCCGACTCGGGGTCGGGCTGCGGAGCCGAAGATATCCGACCCGAGGTCGGATTGCTGGATCAAGGGGCGGCCGACTCGGGGTCGGGCTGCGGAGCCGAAGATATCCGACCCGAGGTTGGATTGCTGGATCAAGGGGCGGCCGACTCGGGGTCGGGCTGCGGAGCCGAAGATATCCGACCCGAGGTCGGATTGCTGGATCAAGGGGCAGCCGTAGTCTTCCCGGGCGCGCGTGCTAGTCACGTGGGGCATGGTGGCTAAGTTCCCCCGTAACAAATACAATAATTAAGAATATGTTACAAGTTAATTCGATACATCATTAATAAGTCTGTCACTCTCGATACATTAGTATAATGAGATTAAGATGTATTTCAATAATTATTAATGAGATAAAATTTGTGATAGAAAAGGGATAGTAAAATCTAAATTCTAATTTGGCAAAGTTTCAAGTGAAACATACTCTTAAGTGGACAATAGTAATTTTCATTGTTTGGAGTATGTAGCACTACCATGACATATATTCAAAATTGCTTAAAGGTTATTTCATTGATTATATGGATGAATCTAACCTTAAGTTGCAGCAAAGTGTGGATTGAGTCGACCCCAAGATTGATTGAGTCGACCCCGGCACATCAAGAAACCATCTGGCACACTTCTGCAAAAATGGCACGGATGAACAGTACTTGGGTCGACCCAAGAAAAGGATGAGTCGACCCAATCCTCAAGCCTTAAGAAAACAGTTCTCTAGAAACCCTGAGAGGGTCGACCCAAATGAAACTTGAGTCGACCCCAAGTTAACATGAGTCGAACCAAAGGCAATGACATTCAAAAATAGGTTCTCTGGAAACCCTGAGAGGGTCGACCCAAGTGGAAGTTGAGTCGACCCAACTGAACCTTGAGTCGACCCAAAAAGGTGTTGAGTCGACCCAAGTGAAGGAAGGCTGAAATGCAAGGTTCTGTGGTTCTGAGAGGGTCGACCCCAGTAAAAGTTGAGTCGACCCAAGTGAAAGTTGGGTCGACCCCAGTAAAAGTTGAGTCGACCCAAGCACGGGCAGAAGCATAACGGCTAGTTCTGTAGAAGTACTTTTTGACCTCCCAACAGTGAGTAACGGCTAGTTTTTGAATTCTAACCATTGGGGCTTGTCCAATGGATGAAGGAAACTATTTAAAGTGATACTATTCATCAGAGGAAATATTCTTTAGCAAAATATCAAAGCTTACACAAGAAAGACAAGTGCCCTAATCTTCTTCATCCAAGTGCTTCATTCAAGAGTCAAAAGGAAGTGGTTGAGCAGATTCCAAGAGATATTAAGAGCTCCATCCACCCTTGAAGAGTGAAGCATTCTTGACAAAGAAGAGAGAAGTCTCATCAAGCGATAACTATTCTCTAAACTCTTCTTTGTAGCTTATATATGTTATATTTGCTCATCTAGGAGCTTCAACTTTTTTCTTTCTTTTTATTAATCACCTTGTAAAGGTTTGTTGGTGAGCCCGCAAAACCAACGGTGTAGGTTTATTGGTGAACCCGTAAAACTAATTGTGAAGGTTCGTTGGTGAGCCCGTAAAACCAACATAGGTTCTTGGTGATCCCGGAAAACCAAAGTGTAAAGGTTTTTGGATTGTGAGCCCGGAAAATAATCCAACTGTAATCCGCGGAATTATAGTGAATTCCCAAGGGGTCGCTTGGGGAGTGGACGTAGGTGCTTAGGAGAGCACCGAACCACTATATTTCTTGTGTGTTTGTATTGTGCATTGTTCTAATTTCACTAACTCATCAATTGACTAAAGTAAGATAGCTAAAAATTAAGAAAAACCAATTCACCCCCCCCTCTTGGCTTGTCACCTTGGGCAACACCTACCCGCCATTGCTAAAGAAAAGAAAAAAAAAGGATGAGAGAGTTTCAGCCCTTATTCAAAAAATCCAACAACACCCATCCTCGACTGCGTCACTTCGAGGAGAGAGATGGCCCGACTGCATCGAGATTTCATGACAGCTTAGCTTGCAAGCCTATTGTTGTTGATGTTGATTGGTGGCTGATTGCTACAGGTTCTAGACAGTAATAATCATATCTTGAACTTGCCACATGAGTAGTTAGAACTGCTTAAGAGTTACCACTGGTGCTGCCTATGGTTCCAGTGGGGGTGAAGCTTTTTGCGGGCTCTATAAAGGCCATCAGACTCTTTTGGTGTATTTGGTTATGCATTGGAAGGTGCTAGTTGCATCCTTCAAGACTTTATAGCCACGAACTATTCGATTCCTAGGGTGAGACCTCTTACAATAGGATTATTGGCTCTTCCTCTAGTACCAATCTGTTGTTGTTGAGAATCGACTTGGCTCAAGCGCCGAGTAGGATAGATATTGAAGGGCTTGATGGTGAGCTACTCGGGTCGTATGAGGCTACAATTTGGAGTGTGTCCAAGGTTTTCCTCTGCGACTAAGCTCCGAACTAAAATAATAAAGACGAAGAAGTCTTTTTTTCAAAGTATATTTGGCGGTAGACCCTCCAATGCCTATGTCAGGACGATATTTAGAAAATAAAGAAGGTTCTCAATGGATGACAGTGTAATAATCTATCAGGGCACCATAGCACTTACCTGAAATTCGGACAAGGAGAGTGGATTGTATTGGTGAAGGCGAATGCCTGTTGCCTAGAAATTTGAGCATATGGGTGAACTGCGATTGGCAGGCCTCCATATGGTCTAATAATCAGGCGCGGCGTTTCACATGTATGTCATGCTCCGCTTGGCTCATTGGCGTGACTTCGAAAATTACTAAGATCATAACCAAAGTGTCCCTAGCTATAGGGGTTTTTGATATTTGAAGAGTCATCCGCATGCTTCTAAATTTGCCATGTGGCAAACTCAGGTTGTCGATTCACGGGCTTTGTGGTAGGCTTTGATTGGCTGGCTCTTTGTATGGACTATGGTTGGTACCAATGCAGATCAACAATCTCGAATATTTTGTTCAAAAAATTCCAATGGATCTAAATTATTAAGATTGCCCCAAGATGATACATCTTTTTAAATTTAGAATGCTGGTCCAAGGTCAAATTGGTCCCTGAATCCTCGTGACATGCAAGGCATTACTAATTATCAATATATATAGTATAATAAGGATAAACATAACTAATATATAAACACAAAATAGAGATAACATATAACCATATCCGTTCATAAAGAAATAATAAATCATAATTATTTTAGACTGAATTTTCTGCAGGATTTGTGCACTCCAAAGCTTAGCCCGCATCAACTCAATTTATCTTAACTCGCGGTTTCAGACAGTATAGATATTCTCACCTTGCTTCGCGCCTAAAATCACGCTGATTTTAGCGGCGTGATTCTAGGCGTAAGAATATCCCAGCCCAATCCCGCTACACTGTGACCATATCCGTTGGCCAACCCGGCCCTTTTCTTTTTTTCCAAAAAAAGTAATCTGAGGATAAATTTTCGACACGGGGTCCAGGTGCCCATGGGGATCGCCTTTTCCAGATAGATGAGTGAGGAGAAAAAAACAACCACAATATAAAGTCACAAATAGACAGAGGCATGTGGGAGAAAAATAAAAATAAAAAAAATAAAAATAGTATTTACGTAATCACGTTGGAAAATAATCTAAAATTGGGATTCTGGGTCCAGCCTTGCACGGTTTGCGTGCACGAGAGAGAGAAAGAAAATCACTTAATTAATCAATAAAACAATATAAACACATAGCATGTCAAAAATAGGCATGCAAGAGGAGAGAGGAGAGAGGAGAGAGAGGGATAAACAGGAGGGGAAGCCGTGTGTGAGAAAGAGGCCGGGGGCACGAGAAGACGAAAGTGGGGGTGAGTCTTAGCCCCAAAAAAAAGGGGGTGGTGAGAGAGAAGGGGCAAGGAAAAGGAAAGAAACGAAAAAAGGGGAGGGGAGGCGAAGGGCGCCACGGGATTGGAGAAGCCGGGAAAAGGAGATCAGAGAGGCGGAATGGAATCTCGTGGATCGGGTCAAGCAGCAGCGCAGAGAGCGAGAATTGGAAAGCCCAGGAAACTCGCTTTCTTCTCCTCCTCCTTCCCCTCCGTTAAATCCTCTGCTTGTTAGATCCCTAATTTTCGTTCTCGATCCTCCAGCAATCCTTTTGGATTCCTTTTTTTCATTTTTCGGTGGCCTCCATTGTTGTCTTGTCGCGTAATCCTCAAGAATTTATTCATTCTTCCACCAAAAGGCTGTATATATTTATAAAGGAAGGGTAGATGACTTGTAGGAGGAGCGGAAGTAGATAGATACCTCTTTTTGTTGTTATACTTCTTTCCATTTTTTTAATAAGAGCTCCATGTGGTTGGATTTGGTCCAAGATCTATTTCGTATTTTGATTTTTGCCTTTCTTGAACGTTTATTTGGTCGGCTGGTTTTTTTTAATGGTTTTTTGAGGTGGGCGTGATCATCTTTCGTGGAGATTTTTAGAGCTTTTTGAGGATATCAGAAAACAGCTGTGGAGGAAAATAAATAAAGGGAAAAGAAACAGGGAGAGAAGATTCCATCCAGTCCTCTTGTCTCATTACTTGGAGATGGCCCAAGGAATCTGCTTTTTCTTGCTTGCTTGAAAAACAATTCGCCTTTGAGAATTTCTGGCTCTTCCACCGGCGTCGATCGGATTGGGGTGAATCGGACAGGGCGGCCGTCGGCTGTGGCGGGCGGAGAGTAGAAGGCTTGACAGCGGGGGAAGAAAGGGGGGTATCGACGGATCCGTCGGGAGAAAACGGGAGGCTCGGCTGCCTGGCTGGTCTGGAGTGCATATTGGATATAATTAGGGCCCTCCGGATGGGGTCCTGCCTGTGGTCGGACGGGCGTAGCAGCTCGTCCAGCCCGTTGTCCCCGTCATCTCCCGTGTCGGGGGCCAAGCAGCCCCGGAAGGGGTCGCGGAAGCGGCAGGGATCCCGGCGATCCTCCTTCGACACCCGCAGGGAGGAGCAGCTACACAGGATACCCGGGAGGATGTTCCTTAACGGGGGCAGCAGCGTTGCCTCGCTCTTTACCCAGCAGGGCAAGAAGGGGCTCAACCAGGATGCTATGATTGTGTGGGAGGTTCGTTTTCCTGAGCTCTTATTTGTATCGTTGTTCCGCGCAATATCCTTATCATGTTAAGAATTTTCATAATTCACTTGATGATGCCGAGTTATGATTTGAAGAACTTTCAACACCTAACAAGCTTTTCCGTTTTATGGTGGTCACTTATTGTTTTCTGTTTTGGGCTTGAGGGAATGATTTACTTCCATTGGACATAGATAAGATAGAGCGAGAGATTTTGTTCCGGCTATCCAGCCAATCATTCCTTGGGTTTTGTATACCACTGCTATAATATCTTTTGATTTCTGCTTTCATCATGCTTATTTTGTTATAATTATTTTTGGAGACACTTTGCTTTAAGATTGTATTATATTAGGGTCCTTTGCATATACTATTTGAGAAATTTGGGAGGTTTCTTTATTTCCTCTCATTTTCTTCTCTCTTCTACAATAATTAGTGTTGAATGTTTGAGATTCTTCTCGTTAATGCTATCAGTGGAGCACTTTTATTTTGCTGAGCCACTGGATTCTGCTATCGCAATTCGTATTAGTCTTTCTTGAAATATATGGAGATTGATTTATAGCTTCTTAGACTAGGAGAGATTCATATTGTCACGCCCCCGACCTGAAATTGCGAGCTGGAGGTCCGCGCCAACCGCCGCACACCCGTAGAGAACTCTCCCCACAAGCATGCAAGGCATCTTAACCAAACATCTCAATTATATAAATCTAAAATAATTCATCTAAATAAATACAATTTTATTTCATGAACTAATTCAAATCATAAAGTCTCATAGTTCTAAATATGCAGCGGAACAATAAATTTACCAACATGCAAAACTTTGTTATTTAAATAACAAAACATTGCAATGTCTAACAATCATAATAATTGTCCAAGATGACAGTTCAACTTAAATAAATCCTAATTTAAAAATAGCTTGTGCTACAATCCTTCTAGTCGTTCTCCCATTTTGAAACCTTAATAGGTTAGTTCTTGGAATCTGTAAAACAATAAAAAATTGTATAATGAGCTAAACAGCCCAGTAAGTAATAAATAACTTAACTAAACAATTTATATAATAATATAAAATATAAATACAAATTACGACGAATCAGCATAATGACATAATCAATTCCTTTTCGATCACAAATCCATTGAATTCCGTATCTTTCAAATATCTGTATATATAATCATAAATCCGATTCGAGACAAATCACATTCAACTCAACGGCCTTTAACTATGACCACACTTATACCCTGTGGCTAAGCTAGAGACAAAACCACACTTATACCCTGCGGAGTGGGCCAGAATACCACACTTATACCTTGCGGAGTGGGCCAGAATACTGCACTTATACCCTGCGGAGTGGACCAGAATACCACACTTATACCCTGTGGTGGGGTTAGAATTACCAATGCATAACCCCCAATTGGTAAGATCCAGAAAATAGTTAGGCCGAGAGATCCAAATCTGATGCACATTAAATTCTTTTTGTAACATAATAGATATATCATAATCCAATCTAAATATGCATATATGATGTAAAAACAGTAGATATAACAATAGTCCGAAAAATATTATTCCAATTCACATATCTATTTTTCATTCAAATCATCATCTTGTAAAATTCATAAATCACATATAAATTCATTAACAATTTATTCGATACAAAAATAATATTATATAAATGAAGAGTCTAGTAAAGTCAGTTCATTACTTACATCGAACGCGATCTACAACAAATCCAATTAATCTCACAAATTTCTCTCAGAACCTAATATCCAAAAATCATATTTTTCTTTTAAATTTTATCACAATATATTTAAAACTTAAATTTTTTCATTTTCTCAGGACCGACCTTGTAGAAGTGTCTAGCACCTCGTGTTCGGGTTCATACCCGTAAACCACCCTCCCTTTATTTTATTATTATCATTTTTTTTCTTTATTTTTTTTCTTTTTGTTTCTTTTCTTTTATTTTTCTTTTTCTTTTCTTTTATTTTCTTTCCTTTCCTTCTCTTTTCTTTTTCTTTTCTTTTCTTCTCTTCTTCTCCAGAAGCTTCCTCTCCTCTCTCTTTTTTTTTCTTCTCCTCCCCTTCCCCTCTTTTCCCGTGACCATGGAGGGGGAGGCGCGACCCCATGTAGAGGCTCGGGAGTGGGGGTAGCCTGAGGCCGGCGGCCGGCCGGCGGTGCCCGCGGCTTGCGGTGGCAGCCCTCTCTCCGTCCCATGGAGAAGAGAGGGCTTGGGATGGGGGCGACCGACCCTCTCTTCTTTCCATGGAGGAGAGAGAGAGCTCAAGAGAGGAAGAGCCCGCGGCGGAGACCAACAGCATCGGCGACGCTCACGGCCGCACACGGGTAGGTCCCCTCTTCCTTCTCTTCTTCTTTCTTTCTCTTTTTTTTTTCAAATGGTATAACAAGGAGGTGAAGCTAGGAACCTTACCTCAGCCCCGGCGAAGATCCGACGGCTTCTTTCCGGCGGCAAACGGAGGAAAAGAACCTCCCGAACCAAAAAGGAGCAGGCTTCAACGGCTCTCTGCCTCTCTCTCTCTCGGGTGCTGCACGAGGAAGAAGATCGCCCAAGGAAGGAGGGGACTTGGGGTCTGGCAGCTGCTCTTCGGGTGGTCTCAAAAGGGAGGAGAAAGACGCCCTAAAACAGAGGATCCCGTCTACTTCGGGATGGATCTCCCTCCTCACAGTGCACCCTCACGTGCGACGCATGTGAGGCCGAATCTGGTGGCTGGGTCGGTCAAGTGGACCGAGCCCAATTCCAGGTCTTACATCCTTCTCCCCTTAAAAGAAATTTTGTCTATGAAATTTTCGTACATGCAGTTCAAGAGTAGAGAATACTTCTTCCAAATCAAGTCATAACACTCTTCAAATCAAAGTCGTCTCGTCTGACCAATGTCAAATAATTTCATTCACCATACTTCCTCTGCACACTCTAATTTAAACCTCAACATACTCATGTCAAGTTTAGGTTTTTTTTCTAGAATTACTTGCTTAGTGGTACATTCATTATTATGTCTTAATTCGTGTGAACACTTTCGAAATTCAAAAGTTCATATTCTTCTTTTGACAATTAATCCAAAAAAAATGTTAAGTAACTATTTAATCTTTTCTAGCAGCATAATAAGTTGTCTAACAAAAAGTAGTGGGCATGGCTAGACAATAAATAGAAATAAATATTGGGACTAGATTAATACCTGTCGTCAACACATCAGAAGCCTGTGTAAGTGCAAATACTCTTTCTCGAGTCTTTGGCCCCGGCTTTCTTCCATTGCCTGAGTAGATCTATTCTCGTTTCTTTGTGGGCAGTCTGTAATTTTATGACCTATCTTACCGAATCTAAAGCAGGCACCGATGTTCCAATGGCAATCCTTGTCAGCATGAGCCTTACCGCATCTGGAACATTTATTGCTATTCATCTGCTTAGGGTTGTCACTTGTTGATTTCTTGTTTGAACTCTCGGTGTTTTCATTGCTTTGCCCCTGAAATTCATTTGACCTGTTCCTCTTCTTTTGATTTCTTTCTCTCTCCAATCGTTCATCATTAACTTTCCTTTCAATTATTAAAGCCTTATTTACCACAGTTGTATAGGTAGTCAATTCATAAGGTACGACTTGTTTTCTAATTTCAGTCTTTAGTCCCATCTCAAATTATGCGCTCGATCTAGCTCATCCTCGACTAACTTTGGAACAAATTTAGCTAGCTCGGTAAATTTAGCTTCGTATTCTGCAACGGTCATATTCCTTTGCTTTAGATGAATAAACTCCTGCTCTTTTTGCATCCTTACACTCCGAGGAAAATACTTATCATAAAATGCTCCTCGAAATCTTTTCCAAGTGAGTGGCTCCCTGTCTTGCTCATATTTATGTTTCAACATCCGCCACCAGTTGAATGCCTCACCTTACATCATGTATGATACCTAAAGAATATTTTTGTCGTCCCGGTATCTCTGAACGGCGAACGCTTTCTCCATCTCTGTAAGCCAATTGTTAGCTTCCAAAGGCTCCATAGTCCCCTTGAAGGCTGGAGGAGCCAGCTTCTTGAACTCAACTATATTACTACGCTGCTCGTACTGCTCTCCTCGTCTTGCATGGTGCAACGACGTTTGTTGTTGTCGAACCTGTTGCTGTTGTATCTGTTGTTGCATCTGGATCATACCAACTAAAGTCTGCATAACCTGGCCTAAGCCTGGTTCTTGTTGTCTTCTCTGAGTATTACTAGCAGGATTGACAACTCTCTCCTGTTGAGGGATGTTACTGTCCGAATCAAGCGCTACCATTACACCAAAACCCGTAGGTGTTAGTGAAGACGCAACTTTATTTTCTTAAAGTAGCGCTGGGGCCCATAGCGGCACGAGTCGACTTCGACCAAGCCTCGCCCGACTCCGGACTCCGACAGGGCCTCGCCAGTGGGTTCAGGGACCCCCTAGTGGTATAACCCATCCTACTCCTCCAGCGCATCCACGTTGGCAGGCGGCAGGACTGACTCGGCCCTTCAGGCCTCCGCCAACGTTGACTCGGCCCCTCAGGCCTCCGCCAACAATCCCCCCCAACGTGATGCTTGGGTTTCGAACTCGAGACCTATGGCTCTGATACCAATTGTCAGGATCAAGCGCTACCATTACACCAAAACCCGCAGGTGTTAGTGAAGGCGCAACTTTATTTTCTTAAACTAGCGCAGGGGCCCATAGCGCCACGAGTCGATTCCGACTAAGCCTCGCCCGACTCCAGACTCCGACAGGGCCTCGCCAGTGGGTTCAGGGACCCCCTAGTGGTATAACCCGCCCTACTCCTCCAGCGCATCCATGTTGGCAGGCGGCAGGACTGACTCGGCCCTTCAGGCCTCCGCCAACGTTGACTCGGCCCCTCAGGCCTCCGCCAACAGTTACCAACTTGTTGGGGTGTGCTGCCATTTTGCGGGTTTGGTGCCATATCAGTAGCTCCGCAAGTAATCTTTTTCATCCGATGTGGAGGCATCCTGATCTATATCTATCAGATAGCAGCATGCCAATAATAAGCTTACCAGTTAATTACAAGTATATAGGATGGTTGTTACAATCATCATAAACTAACGTCCCAATATCCCTAGTGTCTACCCACCTACACTCATGTCATGTTAGATTTTCTTATCTTACAATTTATCCATTCATGCTCTGATACCACTTAAGTTGTCATGCCCCCGACCCGAGATCACGAGCCGGAGGTCCGCGCCAACTGCCGCACACCCGTAGGAAAATCTTCCTACGAGCATGCAAGGCATCTTAACCAAATATATCAATTATATAAATCTAAAATAATTCATCTAAATAAATGCAATCTTATTCCATGGACTAATTCAAATCATAAAGTCTCACAGTTCTAAATATGCAGCGGAACAATAAATTTACCAACATGCAAAACTTAGTTCTTTAAATAACAAAACATTGCAATGTCTAACAATCATAATAATTGTCCAAGATGACAGTTCAATTCAAAAATAGCTTGTGCTACAATCTTTCTAGTTGCTCTTCCATTTTGAAACCTCGATAGATTAGTTCTTGGAATATGGAAAACAACAAGAAATTGTATAATGAGCTAAACAGCCCAGTAAATAATAAATAACTTAACTAGATAATTTATATAATAACATAAAATATAAATACAAATTACAACGAATCAGCATAATGACATAATCAATTCCTTTTCGAACAGAAATCCATTGAATTCCGTATCTTTCAAATATCCGTATATATAATTATAAATCCGACTCGAGATAAATCACATTCAACTCAACAGCGTTTAACTATGACCACACTTATATCCTGTGGCTAAGCCAGAGACAGAGCCACACTTATACCCTGTAGAGTGGGCTAGAATACCGCATTTATACCCTGCGGAGTGGGCCAGAATACCACACTTATACCCTGCGGAGTGGGCCAGAATACCACACTTATACCCTATGGTGGGGTCAGAATTGCCAATGCATAACCCCCAATTGTGGGGTCCAGAATATAGTCAGGCTGAGAGATCCAAATCTGATGCACATCAAATTTTTTTTGTAACATAATAGATATATTATAATTTGATCTAAATATGCATATATGATGTAAGAACAATAAATATAACAATAGTCCGAAAAATATTATTTCAATTCACATATCTATTTTTCATTTAAATCATCATCTCGTAAAATTCATAAATCACATATAAATTCATTAACAATTTATTCGATGCAAAAATAATATTATATAAATGAAAAGTCTAGAAAAGTCAGTTCATTACTTACATCGAACGCGATCCACAACAAATCCAATTAATCTCACAAATTCCTCGCAGAACCTAATATCCAAAAATCATATTTTTATTTTAAAATTTATCACAATATATATTAAACTTAAATTTTAACATTCTCCCAAGGCCGACTCTGCAGAAGTGTCTAGCACCCCGGGTTCGGGTTCATGCCCATAAACCATCCTCCCTTTATTTTATTATTATCATTTGTTTTTCTTTCTTTCTTTTTTTTCTTTTTGTTTCTTTTCTTTCCTTTTTCTTTTTCTTTTCTTTTCTTTTTCTTTTCTTTTCTTCTCTTCTTCTCCAGAAGCTTCCTCTCCTCTCTTTTTTTTTTCTTCTCCCCTTCCCCTCTTCTCCCGTGACCATGGAGGGAGAGGCGCGACCCTATGTAGAGGCTCGGGAGTGGGGGCGGCCTGAGGCCAACGGTCGGCCGGCCGGCGGTGCCCACGGCTCGCGGTGGCCAGCCCTCTCTCCATCCCATGGAGGAGAGAGGGCTCGGGAGGGCGGCGACTGACCCTCTCTTCTTTCCATGGATGAGAGAGAGAGCTCAAGAGAGGAAGAGCCCGCGGCGGGGACCAGCAGCGTTGGCGACACTTGCGGCCGCACACAAGTAAGTCCCCTCTTCCCTCTCTTCTTCTTTCTTTCTCTCTCTTTTTTTTTTCAAATGGTATAACAAGGAGGTGAAGCTAGGAACCTTACCTCAGCCCCGGCGAAGATCCAGGGCGGCAAACAGAGGAAAAGAACCTCCCGAACCAAAGAGGAGCGGGCTTCAACGGCCTCTCCCGCTCTCGGGTGGCTGCATGAGGAAGAAGATTGCCCAAGGAAGGAGGGGACTTGGGGTCTGGCAGCTCCTCTTCGGGTGGTCTCAAAGGAGAGGAGAAAGATGCCCTAAAACGGAAGTTCCCATCTACTTCGGGATGGATCTCCCTCCTCACAGTGCACCCTCACGTGCGATGCACGTGAGGCCGAATCTAGTGGCTGGGCCGGTCAAGTGGACCGGGCCCAGTTCCAGGTTCTCACACATATCATGCTAGCTCTTTGTATCTAATCTACTTTCTGATCTCTACATGTTTTCCGAATATGACTTGTTTAGTTATTTGAATCAGATCAGGCTGCTGTTTTAGGAAAGCAATTTCTTTGCTTTATGGCTATAAAATCTACATGACCATCTTGAACTTTCTAAGTAGTGGCGGTTTGAAATATAATCATATTTTCAGAGTGTGGATTGGTAATTTGATTTATTTTGTGATGAAGATGGTGTTGAGCGTGTCTTGATTTCAACCCAGATGCAGCAGCAACTGCAGATTCCTTATTTTATTTGGTTTCTTCTGTTTCAAACCCATGTAAACCCGGTTTATTTGGGTTGGTTTTTTTACCCAGTTTTAACCCGGTTCATATACATATATACATATACATATACATATACATATACATATACATATACATATACATATATATATATATATGCTGTAGGGTTAGAGTAGAACGGGTTGAGGAGATAAGAGACGGCACAAAAAACAAATAGAGGAAAGAAAATAGGGTGTATGGGGATTTGGGTTTGTGAGCAAAAGAAAAAACAAAACTTTGTAATCTCCTGTTATATACTGAATTTCTAGTTTGCTGTCTTCACCGTAGTGGCGGTTTGAAATATAAACATATTTTCAGAGTGTGGATTGGTAATTTGTTTTATTTTGTGATGATGATGGTGTTGAGCGTGTCTTGATTTCAACCGAGATGCAGCAGCAACTGCAAATTCCTTATTTTATTTGGTTTCTTATGTTTCAAACCCATGTAAACCCGGTTTATTTGGGTTGGTTTCTTTACCTAGTTTTAACCCGGTTCATACATATATATACATACATACATATATATATATATACATACATACATATATATATATATATACATACATACATATATATATATACATATATATACATACATACATATATATATATATACATATATATACATACATACATATATATATATACATATATATATATATATGCTGTAGGGTTAGAGTAGAACGGGTTGAGGAGATAAGAGGCGGCACAAAAAACAAACAGAGGAAAGAAAACAGGGTGTATGGGGATTTGGGTTTGTGAGCAAAAGAAAAAACAAAACTTTGTAATCTCCTGTTATATACTGAATTTCTAGTTTGCTGTCTTCACCGTGGACGTAGGCAAATCTTGCCGAACCACGTAAATATTGTGTGTGATCTGTTTTTCCCTTTCTTGCTTTGTGATATACTCGTTGTCTTGAAGGTTTTGATTTAGATCTTCCTTAACAAATTGGTATCAGAGCCGGATTATCCTTGATTGAAGACTGTTTTGCGATGGCGACGAAATACGAAGTAGAGAAGTTTGATGGGAGAAACGATTTCAGCATGTGGCGTGTGAAGATGCGGGCACTGCTGGTTCAATAGGGTCTTGTGAAGGCACTGGAGGGTAGAACTGTTGTGAGCCCGCCCATGCCGCTGATATTTCAAAAACAAAATCAGATGGCAGCGGAAGGGGCATGTGCGGGATCGACGTTCATCGCATGAACATCGTTTGATAATCGTTCGTAGTTAGGTAAGGATTAAAAACTTTTAATAACTTTAGAAGATCAGATCTTCACCTTGTGCGGGTAGATGATCACCGCAAATCTGAGTTCGTGGTTTTAGGAAGAGGGTTCGCTTGAAGCCGTTCAAGTGTCCGGCCTCTACGGGTATCCACACGAAGCAGTGATCCGATCAAAGCCCTCTTGTCTTCCCGGGGTGCTAGCTCCCTTGCAAAGACTTCTTTTGATGGCTGATTTCCTCTCTTTCAATCAACCCTTGATTGTGTTTGAGAGGAGGAAGAAGAAGGAGGGATCTTGAAGAAGAACCAAAGCCCTTACTGCAGCCTTTCTTTTCCCTGCGTTGGATGAGGGAAGGGAAGGGGAGGAGGCCGCCAAGGCTTCTTCTTTTCTTCTTGCTTGCGGATGAAACAAGGAGAGGAGGAGGGGAGGGCGTACGGCAGCAAGAGGAGGAGCTTCTCATCTATTAGGTCTGCCCCAAAGCCTCCTCTTTTTATAACATCTAGGGCTCCTACAAGTTAGGAGCCCTTGATGTATTACCAAGAGGGGCGCCGGCCCCTCTTGTTGCCGCACCAAGGGATCAAAGGAGGAGGGGCGTGAGCCCCTCCCTCTCATGTTGCCCTAATCCTCATCTAATGAGGATTGGGAGGCCCTAATGTGGTTTAGCCCTAATCCAATTAGGCTTAGCCCAAGGGTGAACCAATTTGGATCCAATCTAGGTAAGTCCTAATCCAATTAGAACTTAAATCAATTTTGACTCAATTGAACTCTTCAATCCTAATCCAATTAGGAGTCTTATTGATTCATTAGATTAATAATTAATTGTGACTTAAGAAATCCTAATCCAAATTAGGATATATTTAATTTTAGTCCTAATCCAATTAGGACTCTATTTGAATTCGAAGTCCTAATCTGATTAGGACTCTATGAATCCTACTCCAAGTAGGAATCCGATTTTAATTCAAAACTCCTAATCTCATTAGGATTGTAGGAATCCTATTCTAAGTAGGAATCCTAGTCCTACTCCAACTAGGATTCCCAGTCCTAATCCAATTAGGACTCTAGGAATCCAACTCGAAGTAGGACTCTTGTTTCAAGTCCAATTAATTAATTCCCTTTGTTCCTTCTTCAACTGAATATCAATCGAATTGATTACTTGTGATTCCTAATCACGATTCAACCATCGGATCGGTCAATATTTCTAGTGTGTGTGACCCCATAGGTTCTACTCTGACTGGTAGTGAGATATATTATGATTTCTATCATAATATCATTGAAAACTTCTTTCAATGGATTGGAACGATTCCAACTCAACTCATTAGGGTTTATCGATCATCAAGATAATTCCTATGAGTCCCACCATCCACCAGTGACACCTAGCAGCATATAGTGGCTACCCAGCAGAATAGAATGGTGAACCTCTAGGTGCAGTTATCATGTGATACAGTCCTACTATCGTGGATCCCTACAGGACGGAGGTCATGGATAACTCGTCAAACCCCATCGTCTGTCATATGTGAAGATTTATTCGACTTAAGTTCGAGAGTGGAAAACTCTTTCTCCACTGTGCATACTGCCCCGGCCGAGGTCTTACGAACTCAGTCTTATAAATCACATAGGATCTCTCCTTATCTATCAAGGTCGATAGATTCCTTATAGGTGCATACCCTACTCCTACAGTGAACTTACTGCAACCAATCTACACTGCATGGACCCATATGGCTAGAGACCATGTATGTGTGCAGTCAAACTACAATAACCTCACTGTGAGTAGCTGAAGCACCGCAGGTCAAAGGACCAGTCACACTACTGCAACATCAAGCAAGTCACTGACGAGTGGATAGACATCCAAGTGACTTATTGTATTGGTCACGCTCAGTACCCTTGTTCTTAACAAGCACCTGCACTATTACTTCAGTGTCGCCACACTGTGGACTCGAGTCTCGTCCATCCATAAGGAAAGTAATCTGTGCACTGATCTCATCGGATCGATCACCGTCCTCGTGATGATCCATCGATCAGGAGCGTTCAGAAATTAATCACTAATGATACATGGCTCAAATTCTCAACTCTTGAGAATATGCATCATCATCTTATTAATTCCTTGGACGATTCATAGACACAATAATAATATGAATGAAAAAGATGCCTTTTATTTATTCAATAATAATAGAGTCAAGTACAAATTATGTCCTAGAATTAATAATGTGTCAGCCAAAATTGGCTTCTAGGGCATACATCTAACAATCTCCCACTTGCACTAAAGCCAATCAGTCATATATTTTAGTCCCATCTTCTCAAGGCGGACTTCAGTCTTTTGCTGACTTAGCTGTTTAGTGAACGGGTCTGCCACGTTGTCCGTAGAGTCTACTCTCTGCACTTCGACATACTTCTTCTCAACATAGTCGCGTATGAGATGGAAGCGCCGCTTTATATGCTTGGACTTCTGATGAGACCTTGGCTCCTTAGCAAGAGCTATGGCGCCATTATTATCGCAGTAGAGTGTTATGGCATCTGATGACATTACATCCAATTCCGCAATGAATTTCTTGAACCAGAAGCCTTCCTTAGCAGCTTCAGAGGCGGCGATGTATTCAGCTTCCATAGTAGAATCAGCAATGATCGGTTGTTTAGAACTCTTCCAATTCACCGTACCACCATTGCACAAGAACACATATCCAGATGTTGACTTCCTATCATCGACATCAGTCATGAAGTCTGAATCTGTGTATCCTTCTACCTTCAACTCTGATGATCCTCCAAGAACCAAGAATAAATTTTTAGTTCTTCTCAAGTACTTAAGAATATTCTTCACAGCTGTCCAGTGTTCTTCACCTGGATTTGACTGATATCTGCTTGTGACACTCACAGCAAGAGTTATATCAGGTCGTGTACATAGCATGGCATATATGAGGCTCCCTATTGCTGATGCATAGGGAATCTTGCTCATGCGTTGAATCTCTTCAGATGTGTTGGGGCACATCTTCTTGGAGAGATGAATTCCATGCCTAAGGGGTAAAAGACCCCTTTTGGAGTTTTCCATGCTGAACCTTTTCAGCACTTCCTTTATATACATTTTCTGTGATAGGCCAAGCATCCTTTTAGATCTATCTCTATAGACCTTTATTCCCAAAATATAGGATGCTTCTCTAAGGTCTTTCATAGAGAACTCTTTTTGACAACCATACCTGGACCGAGGTTAGCATGGGAATATCATTCCCTATCAGGAGGATGTCGTCCACGTACAGTACGAGAAATACGACAGCACTCCCACTAACCTTTTTGTAAACACACGATTTCTCCTCGTTTTTGATGAAATCAAACGTTTGGATTGCGTCATCGAAACGAGCGTTCCAACTCCGAGATGCTTGCTTTAGTCCATAAATGGACCTTTGCAGCTTGCAGACTTTGTGATCTCTATCACTGGAAGTGAAACCCAAAGGCTGTTCCATATAGATATCTTCTTCAAGATATCCATTTAGGAAAGCAGTTTTCACATCCATCTGCCAGATTTCATAATCATGAAATGCTGCAATGGCAAGCAATGTTCGGATGATTTCAGCATGGCTACAGGTGAAAAGGTCTCCTGATAGTCAATGCCTTCGCGTTGATTATACCCTTTCGCCACAAGCCTTGCCTTATAGGTCTCTACCTCACCATCTGAACCTATCTTCCTTTTGTAGATCCATTTGCATCCAATAGGTACAATACCTTCTGGTGGATCTACTAAGGTCCAAACTTGGTTAGAATGCATGGAGTCTAATTCTGACTTCATAGCTTCCAACCATTTCTCAGAATCGACATCAGATATCGCCTCGTTGTAGGTTTTGGGATCCTGTATGTGATCCCTATCTCCCACTAGGAACATTTCCTCGGTATCCTCTTCTAGTATACCTAAGTATCTATCGGGAGGATGGGAGACCCTACTTGATCTGCGAGGTGGTTGAGGGACATCGTGTACTGGCTCTGTATTAATGGGTTCGATAGATCCATGACTCGTTGCTTTTCAGAGACTTTCTCTTCAAGCTCAATTTTCCTTCCACTGCCTCTATCAAGGATAAACTGGTTTTCCAAGAAGATGGCATGACGGCTCACAAACACATTGTGATCCTCTGAGACGTAAAAATTGTATCCTAATGACTCTTTAGGATATCCTATAAAACGAGCACTTATGGTCCTAGCCTCTAGTTTGTCTGCCTGTAGTCTCTTGACGTGGGCCGGACATCCCCAAATCTTGAGATGACCAAGACTTGGTTTCTTACCATGCCATATCTCATACGGTGTGGTAGGAACGGATTTAGAGGGAACTCTATTAAGTAGATATACTGCAGTAAGTAAGGCATCTCCCTAAAGAAACATCGGTAGATCAGTGAAGCTCATCATGGACCTGACCATATCCAATAGGGTCCGATTCCTCCTCTCTGACACCCCGTTGAGTGGAGGTGTACCAGGAGGTGTCCATTGTGAGACTATGCCATTGTCCTTGTGATAGTCCCGGAATTCTCCACTAAGGTATTCTCCTCCTCGATCTGATCGAAGAGCCTTAAGGGGTTTTCCAGTTTGTTTTTCTACTTCATTTCTGAATTCTTTGAACTTTTCAAAAGATTCAGATTTGTGTCTCATAAGATACACATACCCATACCGTGAATAATCATCGGTAAAGGTAATGAAGTATGAATAACGTCCCTTGGCTAGCACATCGAATGGGCCACATACATCTGTATGTACTAGGGTAAGTATTTCAGTGGTCCTCTCCCCATGTCCTACAAAGGGCAATCTAGCCATTTTTCCTTGAAGACAGGATTCGCAAACTGGATATGACTCGGAAGTCAATGAGCCGAGAAGCCCATTTTTATCCATTTTGTTCATTCTGTCCTCTCCAATATGGCCAAGCCTGAGGTGCCACAAATATTTTTGGTTTATCTCATCTCTGGATCTTTTGGATCCTTTGGCACTCACTTCTTGCTCAGACACATTTATAGATACATCCATATGCAAATGATAGAGACTGTCAATCATAAAACCACGTGCGACTATTTTATTTCTTAAATAAATAGAACAGCAGTCTTTGTCAAATGTAAAAACATGACCTTCCTGTGCTAGACATGAAACAGAAATCAAATTTCTGCTAGCAACAGGTACATAATAGCAGTCTCTAAGTAATAAACTAAAACCAGACGGTAGTCGCAGATGGTAGGTGCCCACAGCCACAGCAGCAACTTTTGCCCCGTTGCCAACCTGAAGGGTTACTGCACCTTCCGTCAGCCTTCTACTTTTCTTTAGACCCTGCATGGTAGTGCATAGATGAGCACTAGAACCAGAATCTATAACCCAACTAGAAGTAGAAAAAACCGTTAGATTAGTTTCAATTATGAGCAAGTCCATACCTTCTGAAGGTATGTCACCTTTCTTGTTCTTCAGGCTCTCGAGATATGAAGGACAATTCCTCTTCCGGTGGCCGTCGACATTGCAGTGGAAACATTTTCCTTTGTCATTGGCCCTTTTCTTTTGAACTTCCTTCTTTGGCTTCTTGTCTTTCTTCTGCTTCTTAGCAGGCTTCTTTTTCTTCTAAGTAGACTTTCTCTTGGAACCAGAAGTCAACTCAGCAGCAAGGACATCGCCCCTTGAACCTTTCAAGGCTCCCTCAGCAGTTACCAACATATTTATTAGTTCAGTCTTAGTGCATTCAATCTTATTCATATGGTAGTTTACTATAAACTGACCAAATGAATTAGAAAGGGATTGAAGGATCAGATCAACTTGCAATTCCTTGTGCATGTTCATACCGAGCTTCTCAAGCTCCTCTAGGTCCTTGATCATAGTCAGACCGTGATCATGGACGGACTGCCCCTCGCGCATCTTTGCTTTGAAGAGCCTCTTGGATACTTCAAAACGAGCTGTGCGACTCTGCTCACCATACAACTTTTGCAGGTGTGCCAGTATGTCCCTAGCAGTCTTCATATTTTCATGCTGGCATTGTAGTTCATTGGACATGGATGCCATGATATAGCACTTGACCCTAGTGTCATCGTCTGTCCACTTCTCATGCGTCGTACGCTGATCAGCGGTCGGACGTGCTGGTAATGCGGGGATGTCATTGTCGAGCACATAGCCTATTTTCTCGCAACTCAGAACAATTTTGAGATTCCTAAGCCAGTCTCTGTAATTGGTACCGGTCAATCGGTTGGTCTCAAGAATACGGGTCAAAGGGTTTGAGGCTGACATTATGATCTGCAGAGAGTAAAGATTCTAGTTAGACTTTTGTACTTGATCCTAATCTGTTCTAAGGTCTTTTAGAACAAATGTAACTCCCACTATTTTCTCGAATCCCTCACACTCCCCTGGTAGGAAAACGGAAATCCCACACGACTAGGGTTTCTAGTGGGTACTGCGGTCCCACCGATTTACATGCCACCTCACCTAACAGTTATTGGTGACACATAGATTGATGAATGTACAACTCTTGTACAATGCTTCTCAAGCATGTTGCAGTGTAACTTGGTCTCTAAGCCATGAAAACCTCACCTAACAGTTATTGGTCCCATTTCTTAGTTAAGTCAGACCCACCGTATAACCGTAGGAATAAAGTCGTCATTGGGCCCTCACCTAACAGTTATTGGTGCCCAACCCCACCTTTACCCTACAACATCTCATGTTTATAGAGAGGTCCAGCCCCCCGATGCAACTTGACCACTGTGTCCAGCCGAGACAAATCAACATCAGAAAGACCTTAGCAGCTCTACTACAGTGGAAGACCTATTGACTTAATATTGGTTAATCAGGTCTTAGTGTTTGCAACTTGAGCTTTTCATAAGAGGTAATCGAACAATTGGCCAGGTAAGCAGGTGGGAGGCTCCCCTTACTCAGAGAGTAAGGTCCTAATTAAGTAACCACCTTTCATGCTTTCCTAGACACCAATTAGATCAATTAATCTAATATGACTTGCTCATGTCGGTTCACTCTCGACTTGATTGAGGAGGTTTTAATTTAGGTCTCAATTGGGTTTGCTACATCACATGTAACCCTATCTACCCAACTCTCATTCACATCACATGCAAACGGCACATTGCAGGCAGTTATAATCGCAGCAATAATTAAAGCTAAACTTTAAATGGGTGATGATCATGGATTCTAATTAGGTCGTATTACAAGCACATGCACGTCAATCGATCAATTGGTCTTCAACTCTTGAATTGGTTCCAAGCCTCCTTGATTCGATCCTTGACCAACTCTTGATCCAATCGCCATCAACCGCTTAGACCCCTGTTCATCTCATGCCTTGTCTTCAACTTGATCGTTGACGTACATCACATCACAGAAATACAACCAGATGTAAAATAAAAATAATAATAAATTACATCTTCTTTTAGGAGGCACGCAAGCCTCTCAAAACATCAAATAAGATGCATGCAAGCATCTGAAAAATTACATGACATTGCAGATCACATCGCAGGTCTTTACATTTAATACCAAAAGGGTTTGAATCCTATGATCATCACCATATGCATCAATTATAATTTTCAGATCTGAGAATTAATTGATTATGTTATGACATAGGTTGCTGATCATGCTAATCATGATTCTAAACTTTGTAATCTCATTAACAATGCAATTAGAATCATCATCTTATCACATAAAAATCAGCATGCAAAAATTCAGCAACCTTGAAAAATCTGCATGCAGAAATTTTCAGCACGCATAATCCTTCAATTTTCAGATCTAAGATGCCTTTAGATAATTAATTCTTACCTTAATCTACGAAACCTAGGCTCTGATACCACTGTTGTGAGCTCGCCCATGCCGCTGATATTTCAAAAACAAAATCAGATGGTAGCGGAAGGAGCATGTGCGGGATCGACGTTCATCGCATGAACATCGTTTGATAACCGTTCGTAGTTAGGTAAGGATTAAAAACTTTTAATAACTTTAGAAGATCAGATCTTCACCTTGTGCGGGTAGACGATCACCGCAAATCTGAGTTCGTGGTTTTAGGAAGAGGGTTCGCTTGAAGCCGTTCAAGTGTCCGGCCTCTACGGGTATCCACACGAAGCAGTGATCCGATCAAAGCTCTCTTGTCTTCCCGGGGTGCTAGCTCCCTTGCAAAGACTTCTTTTGATGGCTGATTTCCTCTCTTTCAATCAACCCTTGATTGTGTTTGAGAGGAGGAAGAAGAAGGAGGGATCTTGAAGAAGAACCAAAGCCCTTACTGCAGCCTTTCTTTTCCCTGCGTTGGATGAAGGAAGGGAAGGGGAGGAGGCCGCCAAGGCTTCTTCTTTTCTTCTTGCTTGCGGATGAAACAAGGAGAGGAGGGGAGGGCGTACGGCAGCAAGAGGAGGAGCTTCTCATCTATTAGGTCAGCCCCAAAGCCTCCTCTTTTTATAACATCTAGGGCTCCTACAAGTTAGGAGCCCTTGATGTATTACCAAGAGGGGCGCCGGCCCCTCTTGTTGCCGCACCAAGGGATCAAAGGAGGAGGGGCGTGAGCCCCTCCCTCTCATGTTGCCCTAATCCTCATCTAATGAGGATTGGGAGGCCCTAATGTGGTTTAGCCCTAATCCAATTAGGCTTAGCCCAAGGGTGAACCAATTTGGATCCAATCTAGGTAAGTCCTAATCCAATTAGAACTTAAATCAATTTTGACTCAATTGAACTCTTCAATCCTAATCCAATTAGGAGTCTTATTGATTCATTAGATTAATAATTAATTGTGACTTAAGAAATCCTAATCCAAATTAGGATATATTTAATTTTAGTCCTAATCCAATTAGGACTCTATTTGAATTCGAAGTCCTAATCTGATTAGGACTCTAGGAATCCTACTCCAAGTAGGAATCCGATTTTAATTCAAAACTCCTAATCTCATTAGGATTGTAGGAATCCTATTCCAAGTAGGAATCCCAGTCCTACTCCAACTAGGATTCCCAGTCCTAATCCAATTAGGACTCTAGGAATCCTACTCGAAGTAGGACTCTTGTTTCAAGTCCAATTAATTAATTCCCTTTGTTCCTTCTTCAACTGAATATCAATCGAATTGATTACTTGTGATTCCTAATCACGATTCAACCATCGAATCGGTCAATATTTCTAGTGTGTGTGACCCCATAGGTTCTACTCTGACTGGTAGTGAGATATATTATGATTTCTATCATAATATCATTGAAAACTTCTTTCAATGGATTGGAACGATTCCAACTCAACTCATTAGGGTTTATCGATCATCAAGATAATTTCTATGAGTCCCACCATCCACCAGTGACACCTAGCAGCATATAGTGGCTACCCAGCAGAATAGAATGGTGAACCTCTAGGTGCAGTTATCATGTGATACAGTCCTACTATCGTGGATCCCTACAGGACGGAGGTCATGGATAACTCGTCAAACCCCATCGTCTGTCATATGTGAAGATTTATTCGACTTAAGTTCGAGAGTGGAAAACTCTTTCTCCACTGTGCATACTGCCCCGGCCGAGGTCTTACGAACTCAGTCTTATAAATCACATAGGATCTCTCCTTATCTATCAAGGTCGATAGATTCCTTATAGGTGCATATCCTACTCCTACAGTGAACTTACTGCAACCAATCTACACTGCATGGACCCATATGGCTAGAGACCATGTATGTGTGCAATCAAACTACAATAACCTCACTGTGAGTAGCTGAAGCACCGCAGGTCAAAGGACCAGTCACACTACTGCAACATCAAGCAAGTCACTGACGAGTGGATAGACATTCAAGTGACTTCTTGTATTGGTCACGCTCAGTACCCTTGTTCTTAACAAGCACCTGCACTATTACTTCAGTGTCGCCACACTGTGGACTCGAGTCTCGTCCATCCATAAGGAAAGTAATCTGTGCACTGATCTCATCGGATCGATCACCGTCCTCGTGATGATCCATCGATCAGGAGCGTTCAGAAATTAATCACTAATGATACATGGCTCAAATTCTCAACTCTTGAGAATATGCATCATTTTATTAATTCCTTGGACGATTCATAGACACAATAATAATATGAATGAAAAAGATGCCTTTCATTTATTCAATAATAATAGAGTCAAGTACAAATTATGTCCTAGAATTAATAATGTGTCAGCCAAAATTGGCTTCTAGGGCATACATCTAACAAGAACTGCATTACCCGCGACCATGAGCGAAGATAAAAAACAAGATCTGCTTGGTAAGGCACATAGCGCGATTATTTTGTGTCTGAGCAATGAGGTGTTGCGCGAAGTTGCAGATCTGGAGACTGCTGCTGAAGTATGTAAAAGATTGGAGAGCCTCTATTTGATGAAATCCCTTACGAATCGTTTGTATCTGAAGAAACGATTTTTCACGCTCCAGATGCTAGAAGGTATGTCTATGAAAGATTACCTTGATGAGTTTAATAGAACTATTCTTGAACTGAAAAATATTGATGTGAAAATTGATGATGAGGACCAAGCTATTATTTTGATGTGTTCTTTGCCGCCCTCATATGAGCACTTTGTTGGTACCATTATATATGGTAGAGATAGCCTCTCCATGGAGGATGTTAAGGCAGCCCTAAACTCTAAGGAGTTGAAGAGAAGGGTGTTTGAGAGTAGAGAAGGAAGTTCAGGTGAGGGTTTGTTTGTAAGGGGAAGAGCAAAAAGAAAATGGTCCAGGTAATAGGGGTCGATCAAAGTCTAGGTCTAAGACTAGAAAATTTAAATGTTTCCACTGTCACAAGGAAGGACACATGAGAAGAGATTGTCCAAAGCGTAGAGGAAAGGAAAAAGGAAAAGAAAAATCTGATTCTAGTAATGCTGCCAGTTATGCAGAGGAAGAGTTTGATAGTGCTGATGTTCTCTCTGTTACTACTGATATCGTGAGCAGTGAATGGATTCTTGATTCGGGATGCTCCTATCATATGTGTCCCAATAGGAATTGGTTTGCCACCTAAGAAATAATTAATGGAGGCAAAGTTCTTATGGGAAACGATGTGGCCTGTAAGGTTGTTGGGATAGGGTCAGTGAAAATCAAGATGTATGATGGTATGGTGAGAACTCTGGCTAATGTCAGACATGTTCCAGAGCTGAAAAAGAACCTAATTTCCTTGGGTACGCTTGACTCCAATGGCTGTAGTTATAAGGGTGTAGGTGGAGTTATGAAGATCTCAAAGGGTGCACTTGTGGTGATGAAGGGAATGATGAAGAATGGCCTCTATTTACTGCAGGGCAGTACAGTTACAGGTGGAGCTGCTGCAGTATTATCATCGACTTCAGATTCAGTTACTACATAGTTATGGCATATGCGACTGGGGCATATGAGTGAGAGGGGTATGGCTGTGCTGAGCAAACAGGGCTTGCTAGGTGGTCATAAAAATTGGAAAATTAGACTTCTGCGAGCATTGCATGTTTGGAAAACAATGCAGGGTAAAGTTTAGCACTGCTATTCATAGAACTAAAAGTACCTTGGATTATATCCATTCAGATCTTTGGGGTCCCTCTCGAGTTCCCTCATTGAGTGGTGCTCGGTATATGCTAACTTTTATTGATAATTACTCTCGGAAGGTATGGGTGTTTATTTTGAAGCATAAGAATGATGTCTTTGTAAAGTTCAAGCAGTGGAAAGTGGAAAGTGATGATTGAGAAGCAGACTAGTAAGCTTGTCAAGCGCTTGAGAACTGACAATGGCATGGAATTCTATGGAGATGCTTTCAATGAGTTCTGCGAGGATGAAGGTATTGTGAGACATCACACAGTTAGGAAAACACCACAATAAAACAGGGTTGCAGAACGAATGAATAGAACTATTTTGGAGAAGGCTCGTGTATGCTGTCTAATGCTGGCCTATCCAAAAGGTTCTGGGCTGAAGCTGTGAATACTGCCTGCTACTTGATCAATAGGTCTCCATCGACGGCTATTGATTGTAAAACTCCTGAAGAGGTATGGTATGGGTCTCCTGCTAGTTATGCTGATTTGAGGATATTTGGTTGTTCTGCATATGCTCATGTAAATGATGGTAAACTTGAGCCAAGAGCAAAGGAGTGGAGTGCATATTTCTAGGATATGCAGATGGAGTGAAAGGTTACAGATTATGGTGTTCTGATTCAAAATGCTTCAAGTTAATTGTTAGTAGGGATGTGACTTTTAATGAGTCAGCTATGCTGAAGCCTGTAAAGGAGTGTTTGGATACTATGGTAGATCATGGTGTTGACAAGCAGGTGGAGTTTGATGCAGAAGCTTCAGAGTTTGAGGAAGGTAGTGATCCACTTCCGCAGCATGAGGAAGAGGTGGAAGTTTCAGATGACAGGGATCCGACACAAAAGTATAGTATTGCTAAGGATAGACAAAGAAGGCAGGTGAAGCCACCACAGAAGTATGGTTATGCAGATTTGGTTGCATATGCTCTTAGTGCGGCTGAGAGTATTGAGATTCAAGAACCATGTACTTATCAGGAGGCCATTACTAGTGAAGATTCATCACAATGGACAGTTGCCATGTGTGAGGAGATTGAATCTCTTCACAGTAACCGTACTTGGGAGCTTGTGAAACCGCCTAAGGGCCAGAAGATTGTGGGATGCAAATGGGTCTTCAAAAGGAAGGAACTCCAGGAGTGGAAGATGCTAGGTTTAAAGCACGATTAGTGGCTAAGGGCTATACTCAGATGGAGGGTGTTGACTTCAATGAAGTGTTCTCTCCTGTTGTGAAACATAGCTCAATTCGGATGTTACTTGCCATAACTGCCATATTTGACTTGGAGCTTGAGCAGTTGATGTTGAAACTGCTTTTTTACATGGCCAGTTAGAGGAACAGATTTGCATGCATCAACCTGAGGGATTTGTTATTCAAGGTAAGGAAGACCATGTGTGTTTGCTGAAGAAATTATTGTATGGCCTGAAACAGTCTCCTAGACAGTGGTATAAAAGTTTGATACATTTATGATTAACACTGGATATTCTAGAAGTGAGTATGACAACTGTGTCTATCATAGAAAACTTACAGATAGCTCTTTTGTTTACTTATTGCTGTATGTAGATGACATGTTGATTGCCGCTAAAAGCATGTCTAAGATCCGTCAGTTGAAGGCTCAGCTTAGTGGTGAGTTTGAAATGAAAGATTTGGGTGTTGCAAAGAAGATACTTGGTATGGAAATACACAGGGATCGAAAAGCGGGCAGATTGTATTTGTCACAGAAAAGATATCTTGAAAAGGTACTTAAACGCTTTGGCATGCAAGATTGCAAACATGTGAGCACTCCACTTGCATCTCATTTTAGGCTTTCAGCTACTATGTCACCACAAACTGAGGAAGAGAAGGAACACATGTCACGTGTTCCATATGCTAGTGTAGTGGGTAGCATTATGTATGCTATGGTATGCACTAGGCCAGATATTTCACATGCAATGAGTATGGTGAGTAGATATATGGATCAACCTGGAAAAGTTCACTGGGAGGCCGTGAAATGGATACTTAGTTATTTGAGGGGTACTACAGATGTTAGCTTAGTATATGAGAGAGGCAGTGACACTTTTGGTAGTGTTATTGGCTATGTTGATTCAGATTATGCTGGGGATTTGGATAGGAGGAGGTCTTTGACAGGTTATGTCTTCACACTTTCTGGTTGTGCCATTAGTTGGAAGGCAACATTACAGTCTACAGTTGCCTTGTCTACTACTAAAGCAGAGTATATGGCAGTTACAGAGGCAGTGAAGGAAGCTATTTGGCTGAGAGGTTTGGTTGGTGATTTGGGCTTACAACAGGAGTTGACTACTGTATACTGTGGCAGCTAGAGTGCTATACATCTAACCAAAAATCAGATGTACCATGAGAGGACCAAACACATTGATGTTAGACTTCACTTTATTCGGAATGTTATTTCTCTGGGTACTATTGCAGTGACGAAGATTGCTACAGCAGAGAATCCAGCAGATATGATGACTAAGCCCCTTCCAATAGTCAAGTTCAAGCATTGCTTGGACTTGATTGGTGTTGTTAGTACCTGAGAGCCCGGAAGGGCTGAAGTGAAGACAGCTAGAGGAGTTTCAGATGTGTTCTATGGCTGGTCAAAATTTAAGCCAAGGTGGAGATTTGTTGAGCATGTCTTGATTTCAACCCAGATGCAGCAGCAACTGCAGATTCCTTATTTTATTTGGTTTCTTTTGTTTCAAACCCATGTAAACCCAGTTTATTTGGGTTGGTTTCTTTACCCAGTTTTAACCCGGGTCATATATATATATATATATATATATATATATATATATATATATATATATATGTTGTAGGGTTAGAGTAGGACGGGTTAAGGAGATAAGAGGCGGCACAAAAAACAAACAGAGGAAAGAAAACAGGGTGTATGGGGATTTGGGTTTGTGAGCAAAAGAAAAAACAAAACTTTGTAATCTCCTGTTACATACTGAATTTCTAGTTTGCTGCCTTCACCGTGGACGTAGGCAAATCTTGCCGAACCACATAAATATTGTGTGTGATCCGTTTTTTCCTTTCTTGCTTTGTGATATACTCGTTGTCTCGAAGGTTTTGATTTAGATCTTCCTCAACATAGGGTTCCCCATCTATGGATGTTGCATTTTCTTCTGTTCCACCACTTGTCAACAATTTATTTGCACATGCCGTACAAATGAATGACCTGGTCACTTTGTTGTCTTTTTGACTGTTTTGCATGATGTTTTTCGGGAATAGATGATGCTCACATTGTTTAATTAACTTTGAATCTTCTGTTTGCAGAATTTTGGTTCAAGAACAGACACAGTCTTTTGCGGGGTTTTTGATGGTCATGGACCATATGGCCATATGGTTGCAAGGAGAGTAAGAGATTCTCTACCTCTGAAGCTGAGTGCTCATTGGGAAGTAAACGTAGGAAGTGATGATTGTAGAGAGAGCACTATTATTAGCCATTCAGGAAGCATGAGTTCAGAAGAAACTTCATCTATATGCCTAGATGACGAGCCTGGGGTTTCCACAGTCATTGAAGAGAAAGATAAGCATCCAGAGATCTTTACAACACTGAAGGAGTCATTCCTGAAGGCTTTCAAAGTTATGGATAAAGAACTGAAACTGCATACAAACATTGATTGCTTTTGCAGTGGTACAACAGCAGTCACCCTTGTCAAACAGGTAAGAATAGTTTCCGAATAAAATAGTGTGCATTGAAGCAAATATTGCATGGAAGAAATCTAAGAATTATTGCATGGAAGCAAATGTTGTTGGATTCGAACGAATGTTCCTTATCAAGGTATTTCATATAAAAAAGAAATGAAAAAGCCACTTTTCTGAAAAATAAATAAATTGAGTTCTCTGACTTTAATGGAGATGTGTTGCTGCTTATTATGTAGGGCCAAGATCTTGTAATTGGGAATGTGGGGGACTCAAGAGCTGTACTGGGTACCAGAGATCAAAATGACTGCTTGATTGCTGTTCAATTGACTGTGGACCTTAAACCTAATCTACCTAGTAGGTTTCTCCCTCACTTTTTTTTATCATATATGTTTCTATCTAAGATTTTCAATATTTTGGTTTCTGTTGAGAGCTTTATCTGCATCTGCTTTTATGTGGTGCTAAACCATGCTGCTGTTTCTCTCTATATGACTACATCACTGTTGACATGCTCAATTTTTTCTTCTATTTCAGGACTACTGTCTGTAGGAACACAATGGGAAAAGTTTTTTTTATTAGTGATAATTTAATTTGTGTATTGGACACTAGGAGCTTTGTTTCTTCTTACCAGTTTAGGTTTTATGTTGTTTTTATGTCCCTGATGCCAATCTGGAACTAACAATTTCTAAACCGTATGTATTAAAATCTTTTCAGGGTATGAAAGTGAACTGCCCTTATTCGTGGAAAAAGAACATTTGTAATTTTTTTCTAACCAGCTCTGTTTTTATATGCTCGTATCTGAGTTCCAATGCAATAGCACTTCCTAGAATGAGAACCTTAATGGTAACAATAACAATACCTCTGTGGAGATAGGGGTTATGCAGGAAGGCTTGGATCTTATGAATTGGGTTGAGTTTCTTTGTAGTAAAGTGAGGGATATTGGCATGGGAAGGAAATGAAAGATATGGCATATTGGAGATCAGAAATTGAGTGGAAGTTGATGAGAAGACATGAGGTTAGAGGCATAACCGATGGACAGAGTGTGTATTGGAATGCTAGATTCAGTGCCATCTATTCTGGAATAGGATGTGGATAAGACCCCCTTTGGACAATGAAAGGAGTTGTCCATGGATAAGTTGTGATCTGTGGAGGCTTCCTTTTTCAATATAAAAGAAGTAATAGTTAGATGAGGATCCAGCTGGCTCATTGTTTTTCTCATTCCTGAATTTCAGAAATAATATATTTCATTTCCAAGGTGACGCATTTCCCTTAAAAACTAGGATTGCAGGCCACCACCAAGCTCCCCCAATTTTGTCCCTTCTATCTCCTCTGTGGAGGAGATCACTCTCTGACGTCATCCACAGATTGCTCTTATCATCCAAACTGGGCCTATTTACTAGAGTTAATGTTGGACGAGTAAGCAGGTTGTGTTCCTTTTAGATACATGTCTGTGAAAAATGTGAGCCCTCCAGTGCTTTCCGGGTTGTTTGGGTTTTGTTACTTGTTGAGGGTTATTGATAGATGGATGAAGGGGGTTGCAGCGAACATACTTCTTGAGAATCTTATACATAGTAGAGTTATAAGCAACTTGTTTCTAGCACCTCTCTTGAAGTGGTTAGTTTGATATGTCACACAATATGAGATCATATAATTTGCATGTGATGCTGCTTGGAAAGTTGATAAAGTCCATGTATGACCTTATTGCATGGACTTGTATGGGTTTTGAAGCATGTGATATTGAAGCCAACTGCACCAAACACAACTTGAATAGTTTTGGACCAGTATTTTTGTATAATATTTGACAAAGAGGTGGGATGCTAAAGGAAAGTGTGTTCGTTATGGGTACAGAAGGAAACTTAATCTAATTCTTCTTCAGCCTTGTGACTTAGCATGCGGATTATGGTATTATTGCTCCACATTCTGAAGCAAAGTTTAGTCTGTATTTAAAGTGACCAATGTTTGCTTAGGTTAAGGGGATAACAAGGAAAAGGATTTACCAGCAAAATCTCTGTTACTAGAGCACAAACAAGATAACAATCATAAATGGGTGTTAGTGCTGATGAAATGTTAGAGAACTGATTGAGATAGTTTGGGTATGTGCATTGAAGATCTGAAAGGGCTCCTGTAAGAAAAGGTACTTTAGTTTCTGTTGAAGGATGTAGGAGAAGGGGAAGGTCTAGGGTGACATAGATGGAGGTTTTGACAAAAAATATGGAAAAGCTTGAAATTACATCAGAGATGGTCTAGGAATTTTTGGCAAATGTGGATCCAGAAACCCGAATACTTAGGATAATGCTTAATGGTTATGGTTATCATAGTGCTAATGAATAGAATGTTATCTTTATGTACAGTAGGAGATTTTGTCCTTATCTTCATGTGCATATTGTGACATCATATTGGGCTTGTGTTATCACTGTCTTTATAAAGATAATCATTTGTTCGTAATTTGATGTACTTGAAGTTATCAGTTAAGTTAGTTGAGGTACCTGTAGCTTTTATAGAATTTTGGGATAACAAAGAAGATCAGCCTTCCAAGTTGCCGTTGACCGTTATTAAGCTATAGAGTAACTACTACATATCATTGAAGAAAGCTGCTTGAGTGATGATTTTCTGGTTAATATGTGTGGCAAGGAGTAAGAGTCTTTCACTGTTAGACGACAATTCTCATTAGTTAATTGCAGAAATGAAAACATGCATATTTTAGAATGAATTTCGACATCTTGCCAAGACTCTTACCCTCTCACTTCAGTAACTTATTTATTATTGACATTCAAAGTAATTTTGTTGGTTATTTTTTCGCCTTTATTCTTATCGAGGGAGTTGATTTTGTAGCTATGTGATGAATTAGATATTTTATTGAATTTGCCAATTGCTTCACACATTGCGATAATGAGATTCTAGAAATATGAATATTAATGTATGTAATGCTGTAAATATCAACCTTTGTGTTTGTTTTACACATTTGTAAATATTGCTTAAATATCTAATGTCTTGTCATGTACTAAGCGCAATGTTATTCAGTACTTACCAATTTTGACAGAGAATAAATCTGAACCTGTCTCTGTAAATTTGCTTCAGATCCATATTCAGTCTGAATCTGATGATGCTAGAATTCTGAGTTTGTGTATGTTGGATTCAGCATTTTTTTAATTTTTTATTTGATTGCTTCACGCACTTACATTCCCACTGAAGTGTGTTATCAATCAAATCATCAGTATCATGGTTCATGTCAAGATTATCGTGGATTCCGGCAGGTCCACAATTGCTGCACGCTTGCATCCTTGTGGACATGTATCTTATGCATCTTAGATCTTCATATGCAGGCATCTGATTTTTTTCTTATCTGTATTTCACATGTGTTAAGTAGTAGGCGCAGAATACATTAGATTTACTGGAGTTTGGAAATGAGGGTGGGATATAAACGTGTTAGATGGAGTTTATCTACTTGGTCAAATTTTGATGGAAAGACTTAGGGTGGCCTGAATTAATAGGTTTTTTATTTGAGGGTTGAATTATTAGTTTTCCTTTGTTTTGTTCCCCGGGGGGGGGGGGGGGGGGGTGATCTATCTAGAGCGATTCCCTTTTTGATTCTATATGTGAAAGAATAGTGGGAGGTACATCTATTGTGGACAATATTGTGTATAAAATTATTTTGATATTAAAACAAATATGATATAGAATATTAGTGGTAGTAGATTTTCTCACACACATCTAGACTAATATATATGATATTATTTAAATGAAACTTATGAGATTAAAGCAAGAATGGTTTGTCAGAGAAGGTTACAGCTTAAATGGATGAAGAGGAAAGAAATCAAATGCAGACAGATCAATAGAAATATGGTTTAAGTGGAGAGAGAGAAATGCCGAGGCTTTTCAAAAAGCATCAATTGAAGGTGGTTGTTGCGAGAAGGGCAATAAAATTGATGGTTTTTGGTACATAGCACATGAAAAAGTGTATGTCAAATTTATGGAGTTCCTTGTGTCAAATCTATTCAAGATTTGATTAGCAATGCAAAACATATGAAGAGGAACTATCTTACTGTGAATCCGTTCCAATTGAACTTGAAGGAAAAATCGAATATTCTGCGATAAATAATTCATTCCAGATTTGATAGATCTTTTGAAAAATTGATTAATCGGATAAAAAGAGAGTCTTGTTCTACATGTCAATGCTGACAACAATGAAATTTATAGTAAGATGTCAAAATTCAAAACATTAATAAAGTAGAGTACTAAATTCAGCTATTTGTAGTGAACAATTATTTAGTTCATCATAATCAAAAAAGAAAAGACTAAAAAGAATTGTGTTTTCTTTGATGACATAAGTTCTACCTGTAATAAGAGTTAGAAGTTTTGGGTAATTACATTTTATTTTTTTCTCCAAATCTAGTTTTTTATCCTACTTCTATTCATGATTCATAATCATGAACCCTCTATCAACAAAATAAAAAAGTGAATTTCTCCCTCCGAGAAATTGCATTAAAGAGTTTTTTATCCCAAAGAGGTTTACGAATAATTTTGGAAAAACATCAACAACTCCTAGCTTATATGTCAAAGAATAATTAGAGTCCATTACAAGAAATTAATGGATCAATTGGATATTTGGGAGCCAAAAACTTGTTAATTTAATCGTTTGAACTTTTTTTAATTGTTATTTTATTTTATCATCTCGTAAACATGAGTCAGAAATATACAGAAAGAAGAGATATGGAGAGATCCATGTCATGTTAAAATAGATCTTTTATTCTTACATGGGTCTTCCTTTTAGAAAAGAAAGTTTTTTAAGAAAGATTACCTGTCTTTGTTTATGTCTTGGATTGGAATAAATCACTATAATTAAAAACCTCAAGTTCAACAGGGTAAATACATAAAAAAGGGACAAATTTTAGCGGATAGCGTGGTTACACTTGGTGCAGACAAGCTGTTTTCATGTTTCGAACCCATGAACCTTAGGTCATAATGGAGCAACCTTAAACATTGTCCCAAGGCTAACCCTCCCTATCTCATAACTGAAATGAAAACATTAACTTTTCTCTTCTTTTTCCTTCATGATAGCTTTGAGTTTAGGATACTAATCATCTATAAGATTTGTTTTTATAATCTTAATGGGATTGCATTCCTTGACTTTTTATAGCTTTTTACTAGTCCAAGTGAATTTGGAGAGTTACCTGTTGATTGCATAATCTTAAACTGCAAATAGTATGGTACTTTGTATATGTAAATAGACCATAGGTCATGGTGGCCCACTTTTGTCTAGATTTGCCTTAATTAGGAATTAGCTACAAATTTCGGAGTCATGTAAGGCTAACATATTGGTGGTTGTGAAATTTGCTCAATCCCTCAATGAAGCTAGCTTTATAACTGACCCTGTATTTGATGGATGATGATGATAATGATGATGATGGCGATGATGATGAACCCATGCCAAAGAGCCAAGTGTGATGAAATATTTGCAATTAACGCACCAAAATCTGCCAAGTTATTCATTAAAAAAAAAAACTTTGATTGTTCATATTAATTTATAGTCATATTTCAACTTAAATAGTCATGGTTTTCGACTAATTCATAGAAATTTAGGATTATAATTCATCTTAGATGTTTTGAATTCTTGCAATTTAGTATGCACTTTTCATAGATTCAAGAATATTTCTTAGAGAATAGACGTCAAAACTATCTTTTGTGTTAGCAAACAAACAATAGACGTGAAAACTATTTTTGTGTTTTAAACTCTCTGATATATGGTATTTTATCATTACGATATTCAGTCTATAGAAAGCTTATTATATTGCCAATAATTAGAAAATCAATAGAAGGGATTTGTACCGTGTTGAGTATTAATGGAGGCTAATTAGGATGATTGCATACAAGTTTATATCGAGCATACATGCTCATATAGCTGTATTAATGAGTATTAAAGGGATATGCATTGATATGAGCTGATACACATTGATATGGATTGACACATATGACACACAGGTCAACATCATTGTAGTATACTAGTGCACATCTTAGATATGCTTTGGAATTGGTAGTCACATAGATCACTTCATTTGCTAAATAATGCCTCTTCACTTGTGATGATTCATCTGGATAAGGAGAAAACAGATTTGGAATTAGCCTATTTTGACATTCTTTCTTTACTTTTCCCTCTCCTTTTTCCATTTGATTTCATTTGTCTCCACTGCACCAATTCTCAAAATAGAATAGAGGGTGGCTGGTTCTGGGGAGGGTCCAAAGATAGTTTTTGTGAGGTGGGCATGGTTTAATTGGTTCTGAATGGAGGGCAGACTCATAGACTCATGATTGATAGGATTGGACACAATAGCAATAGGTAAGATGAAGCTAGGATTTTCAGAATATCACTTTATCAATGATTGCTGATAAAATTATCTAATTCTAGCACAAAATTGATGGCTTAGCCTTGTCGATTTTGTTTGCAAAGGTTTCCAGATTATTAAAATAATCTAGATCATTAGCTTTTCCTTCATTACTTCATGTCATGAAGTGTCTGAATCAATGAAACATATGAATGTTCTGCTCAGTTGCTGTAATTTTGTTAAGGTTATATTTTGGTTGTGCTTGCTATTATAGCTAAATACATCTTGTTATAGCTACCTTTTGTCTAGATGATTTTCATAAGCTTAATACATCTTTGGCTAGGATTACTTTCAGGGATCAAAAGAATAGGGTATGAGTAGAAAAATAAGACAGAAGTCACTTCATGAGATGATGAGTTTCAATGGCCTAAAGCAGGGTAGGTCTTCATCAAGGAGAAAATCACCTGTTTTCACATCCAATAATGAAATCCCTTTTCATGGTAAGGATACTGATAACGTGGCAATTCATCTTAGGAACAATTGTTTAATCTTGATACTGGTTTGAAGATTCCTTAGTTTCTTATAGATCTCCCACCATATATCATGCAATGTGATCTTCAAGAATTTAATTAGATTCAGCACTGGAGGAAGGCAAAGATCATGTTAGCAATCACAGTCAGGAATTTACTTTCTATGTTATCTTTGGGAAGGCTATGTATGATGCATAGAGTCAACCTCCATACAACCCAAGTAACTTCATGTTGGTACTCTGTTAGTCTAGTTTGATGGTTTTTCTTTGAATTGTGATCTTCTACACAAAAGCTTGTGTTTTAAAGCGGAGTTCAGCCTGCATTCCAACTGTTTTAAGGAAAGGAGTTTTTGAAAATTTTATGTAACTTGTAATGAGGCCAAAACGTGAAGGTAGACAAAAGAATACTTGCCTTTTGGTAGCATATAGGAGTATGGAAATTTCGCATTTGGTAGATTTGGCTTTGAATTGAAACCAACGGAGATCTGTGATCTGTTAGGCCCGTACCAAATACATGGGAAGTTTGCTTAGCGTGCATTTGCTATGGTGAACTTCAGTTCTACCGCTCGTCATGTAAATTGTTGAGCCCTCATATTTCTGGCTAACAGGTATTCCTATTTTACTAACAAGATTCTTTATATGTCTGGATGTATATATGTATATGTATATGTGTACGTGTATGTGTATGTTTCTGTATAGGAATATGTATTTATTCTGAGTAAACTATAGTCCATTAATAGTCCATTAACACCCCATTCCACTATCTGCTTCAAAATTCTATCATACCCTGGTAAGGAGAACGAGATGGCAGCTTTAATAATCTGTAAAACTTGTATTATATATTTCAAGTAAAATCACAATATAGTATAGAAATTCTGTTGACGGAATCCCAGTGTCTTGGTGGTTCATAACTCTTTAACTCATGCAGAATTAAATTTTTGTTTGTCAATAGTATATTTATGCTGATGGATATGTAGATGCAGGATATATTCTTGTAGACAAAAAGGATGTACTTCAACTTTTCCAATTTTCTAATTAGAAGTACTTATCTTTGAGTGAGAGTGGATTTCTCGTAACTCAACGATTGCGAATGCTTATTAATCTGAATGTTCTGTTTCTGGAAAGCAAAATGTTATGTCTCAATAGATTTAAGAGGAAACCTTCAAATGCAGCATGTCTTAAGAATCTGAAGAGTTGTTTTGCAGGGGAAGCCGAGAGAATCAGGAAGTGCAGGGGCCGCGTTTTTGCTCTTCAGAATGAGCCAGAGGTGGCTCGGGTTTGGCTGCCAAACAATGACTCCCCGGGCTTGGCTATGGCACGGGCTTTTGGAGATTTTTGTCTGAAGGATTTTGGTTTAATTTCTGTTCCGGAAATTTCTTATAGACACATCACTAAAAGGGATGAGTTCATTGTGTTGGCCACTGATGGGGTGAGGCTTGAAGCATAAATTTGTTACTGCCATTTTGTTTTTGCTTATATGGTCTTTATACTGACCCTTAGGTGAAACTGAAGAGCTACATTGAATAGTGCTGTCTTTTCCCAACTGCAATTCTTACATGCCACTTATGCTCCCTTGTTCTCACAGGTGTGGGATGTCTTGTCTAACAAAGAAGTGGTAGACATTGTCTCCTCTGCACCTGCTCGGTCCTCTGCAGCTCATTCCCTTGTTGAGTCAGCAGTTGGAGTCTGGAGGCTCAAATATCCAACCTCCAAAATTGATGATTGTGCGGTAGTCTGCCTATTCCTCGATACAGATGCATCCAATAATTCCTCCAACCTCAAGACGAAAGTAAGGGGATCACCATATGCTCCAGGAGCTGACAGTGGCAAAGAAGAGCTATCTACTCGGATTAGCACGGACCGATCTGGCACCACCCGTTCAGGCTCTTTGATCCTTCGTGATATAGAAAGCCCAAGGAAGCAACTACCCTCTGATGGCAATGCCACAGTAATGAACAGTGATGAATGGTCTGCCCTAGACGGTGTATCTCGAGTGAACACCCTGATAACCCTGCCAAGGTTTGTTGCAGTGGAGCAGCAGCCTGCAAGCACCCAGACTCGAAAATGAGCTTGACTGATGAGCTGAGCTACTCGCTGCGGGCTAACTGAAGCTGTCTGCCGCGGAGACTCCTATTATCCATTGTTTTGAAAGGAGGGCAGGCGCTGGCTTTATTAGCGTGTCCGGTTCTCTCCACGAATTCCACATGCCAACTTGAGTAGGATTGCTGTTTTTGTAAAATCCCAACTCGGTTACTGTGATTTGTTGTAATTAGTGTTCATAATAATTGTCATTAAGGAGGTCTATGCATCACCTAGACGTCCGTATTCTTTGATCTTTTCATGTCAAAAATACTGTTCCTTAATGGTTTATTTATTTATTAAATTATTTTATTGCTTGTGGTAGACATAAGCAACGCAAACAACAAGTGTTATTTAAATTTCATTTTATCTATTAAAGTATTTATATGTTACACCTACTAAGAAATCTGCTCGTTGAAAAGTCTCATTTGCTGAGTTCTTTTTCCAATTGTAAGCAATGATTCACATTTTCCTATAAGTCCATGTTAAAAAATAGTCCAAGGAAAAATTTATATATTTGCAACATTAAATCACGAACAATATTTTGTTTTGATAACTGTAGTTTTTGACCAAGGAAACTCCTTTGCAAATTATGGTATTTACTCTTGTAGTCTGATTGCATAGGCTTTTAATAAGAGAGTCTAGGAGGGGAAATTTAAAGCCAGCATGGATGCAAATAGCAACAATTGGCAAGAGATTGGGGTAACATTAAAGCTAAGCTCAATATGAATAGTTGAATAGTTGGCTCAAGAAGATTTGTATTTTGGATGTTTGAGAGTTGGTGTTAGATAATAATTAATTATTCATTTTTTCCTGATTTTTGGTTGGAAAAGTTTCATCATTAAAGCATTTATGTCTTAACTAGTTCACTAAACTTTAGTCCTACGGTGGAAAAATTAATGCGAATACAGATATTTAATACTTGTCCAACAAATGGTCTTTAATAGGATAAGTGGGCTTTTGGGCTAGTCAAAATGTGAGCTGGGCTCAGCAATGTCGGCCAGGCTGGATATGTGGAAGCCTGCCTTTTGCTCTGTAAATAAAGGCTATGGTTCAGGCTCTCGGTGTAGATCAGAAAGCTATCTTTTGTTCTCTCTATAAGGGCCATGGTCTAGGTTCTCAATACCATGGTCTAGGTTCCCTATATAAAGGCCATGATCCAAGCTCTCGTACTACAGATCAGAAAGCTCAATCCCTGCGATAGTTATATGCTACTTTCTCTTTTCTTTCTTGACTTTGCCTACGTTTTCCACTACTTATAATACTTCTTTTCCCATATTTATGTACTTGGAAAGTACTGATTTCATGCAAATAAGGGAGTTGAATGAGTGAAACCTTTTAAGTTGTCCAGAGCGTGGCAGACGCTGCATGCTTGTACGGCGGGCCATGCAAGCATGCAAGGCAATGGATCATATCCAAGGTAATAACAAATCCTTAAATTTTTTTAATCAATAATTTATTCAAAGCAATCTTCCAAAGTCTCAAAATACCATATGTCAACATAAATCAAATATTCTAACTAGTCTATCTAAAATGCCAATAACTGAAAGAAACATCAGAAAATCTAATGCACTCTCCAATTCCATGTGATTATGCCTCTAGATCTAAAAATAGAGAAAATAAGATAATGAGCTACACTAGCCTGGTAAGTAACAAAATAGCCCAGAGTGGGATCAAAGAATGTCAAATATTTAATCAAAATATAAAATAATAACTAAAAAATAAATCAGAAATAATATTTTTTTTTTGGAAATTTACTAAGCATTTTCATAAAAACTCTGATACCAGAATTCCAACATAAATAGGCTATGGTTACGTAACTTAGTGACATGGGTTGCACAAAGTGCTAAATCCACTATTATTAACCATTGGTGGCAACGGTGTCCAAATCCACTATTCTAATCACTCGTGGCATGGTGTTGAAACCAGTTTTTCATAAATACAAGTCGACAGGGCCAACGAATAATCTTCATTGGCGGGGCCAGAACGGATCATAGCCATGCTGAGAATGCATACATATACACAAAATAGATTTTTCATAATTTGCCCAGTCATATTTTTCAGATTTCATAACATATAACAAAATTTTAAAATAATTATTAACATGCCTGACTCGTTTAACTAAGTACAAAACTGTTAGAAGTATGCCCTAGAAGCCAACGTGGCTGATGCATATTTGTAATCTGGAGCATAAATTTGTAATTTGATACTTATTAATAAATAAAATTGGACAATTTATTTTTTATTCATATTTGTATGTGTCCATGAATCGTCCAAGAAATTAATAGATGATGACACATATTCTCAAGGAGTTGAGAATTTGAGGCATGTGTCATTAGGGATTAATTTCTAAATGCTCGTGATCGATGGATCCATCACGAGGGACGGTGATCAATCCGCTGACATTAGTGCACAGATCACTTAGTCAGATGGACGAGTCTCGAATCCATGGTGTAGAGACACTGGAGTGATTATGCGAGTACTTGTTAGAGAACAAGGTACTGAGCGTGACCAAAGATAGTAGTCACATGGATGTCTATCCACATGTCAGTGACTACTTATGCTGCAGTTGTATGACTGGTCCTTTGACCTGCGATGCCTCAGTTATTTACTATGAGATTGTTGTAGTTTGACGAGCATGTGAACTTAGGCCCTAGCCATTCGGATCCTTGTAGTGCGGATTGGTTACAGTAGGTTCATTTTGAAATAAAGTTGCATCTAGATGGGATCTATCGACCTTGATAGATTAGGAGTGATCCTATGTGATTTATGAGACTGAGTTCGATAAATTCTTGGCCACGCATTTTGGAAAAAGAGTTTTCCATATCTCGAACTGGAAGTCGTATAAATTTGACATATGACGGACGATGGGGTTTGACGAGATATCCATAACCTTCGTCACGTCGAAATCCATGATAGAGGGACTGTATCATACACTAACTGCACCTAGAGGTTCAAACATTCCATTCTGCTAGGTTGCCACCAAATACTGCTAGGTGTCACTAGTGGATTGTGAGACTCGAAAGCATTCACTTGGTGATCAGTGAACCTTGAGAGTAGAATTGAAATCATTTCAGTCCACTAAAAGGAGTTTCAGTGTATTGAGATGGAGATCTCAATATGTTTTACTATCAGTTAGAATAGAACCTACGGGGTCACACACATAGAGGATTTAATTAGTCAAATTATCATAATTGTGACTGTGAATCACAATAGAGATCAATCATTAATATGATTGGTGATTGAATTAACCCACTAAGTGTTAGTGAGTTAATGGAAGAAGAATTAAGTGGAATTGATTGTAAGTGGATTGCAATTGGGCTGATTTAATGAGCCAAATCAAATTGGGTTCGACCCAAATTGATTTGGGTTCATGATTGGGTCAATTTGATTAAACCAAGGTTTGTGCGGATTTTAAAGACCACATGTCGTCGTAGGATGAAGATGACTTAAGTCATGTTCACACTATGCGGACTTTAAAGTCCACATGGCGTCGTAGGATGCATGCTCCCAAATCAATTAATTCTCCTAATAAGATTAAGAATCCTAATGTGATTAGGAAATTAATCAATTGATTAAGTAGACACATGTCATGCATCTATGAGCACAAGGATTGGACACTTGGCATTAATCCAAGGGTGGGTTTTAGTCCCATATTCCTAATAAGATTAGGAGAAGCCCTTAAACCCAATCTATAAAAGGGGAGGCATGTGCATTGAATTTATAATCCTAGATCCCCACGCCTCCTCTCTCCCTCTCTTCTTCGTTCCTTCGCCACGGCAGCAAGGGGACCTCGTCTTCCTCTTCATCCACAGAAGCAAGGCAAGGAAGATCCACGCTTAAAGCTTCATCCCTCATCTTCCTTCATTGCGAGCAAGGTTGAAGAAGAAAGCGTTCTTCGTCAAAGAGGTATGCTGCAGATTTTTATCTTCCAATATTATGATAGTCATGAGAGGTCTTTGCAAGAAGCTAGCACTCCGGTAAGACCCTATCTCAGATGATTAGATCCTCGTGTGGATACTTGTAGAGGCCGGACATATGTGCGGCTTAACCAGGAACCTAGAAAGATCATCAGGCTGTGGTGTTCTACACCTGCAGAATTTTTGAAGATGAGATCTTCAAATTTATAACTTATGATTTTTGTTTCAGTTTTATAAATCTTAATCAACCCTTCTCAGATCCTAATCTCCTCTTCCTAATGAGTTCAAAGATCTTCTGGATTTGGATCCAGAAATTTTTTTGAATTCTACGATCCGAGGCACGTTCATACGATGAACGATATTCCGTTTGAATTCCGCTGCAAATGTCGCATCGAACAGAGCGTAACTCAGCAGTGGTATCAGAGCCATGGTTCTAGGGAGCATGATTAGGACTTAAGGATTGATTACCATATTTTTAATCTGATTTAATAAAGGAATTATGCTTGCTGGATTTTCTGCGTGCTGAAATTTCAGGTTACTGAAATTTTCAGCATGCAGATTTTTATTTGCTATGATCTTGCAAGTTGTTTTAGAATTGCAATTAGATTACAATATTTTAAATCAAGTAATGCATGATCTGAAATCCAGAGAATAGCATAATAGGTTTAAAGTTTTAGATCTGAAAATATACATAAGATGCATGTAATCATAATGTTCATACTTGTTTAAGGTTATGTTTAAAACAATGTATGCATGAGATGTATGTATTAGTTAAACAAAATTTATTTGCATGAGATGTAAAGAAAATTCTTAAATAATAAATCATTTACATAAGATGAAAACTGAATTACATAAGATGTAATCACATAATATATGAAAGGGTTTTATAATTACATAGGATGTAAACTTGAACCAATATGACATTTACATAAGATGTAAATCGAATGACATATGGTATGTGGTAGATGGTTACATTAGATGTAAATCCCAAGAGACCTAAAAGCTTTCTAAATCAAGCGAGAGTGAACGATACATTGAGCTAGCCATATTTGATTAATTGATCTAATTGGTTTCTAGGAAAGCTCAAAGGTGGTTACTTAAATAGGACCTTACTCTCCGAGTAAGGAGAGCCTCCCACCTGCTTACCTGACCAATTGATCGTTTACCTCCTATGAAAAACTCAATGTTGGAATCACCAGGATCTGATTACCCAATATTAAGTCGATTGGTCTTCCACCGTAGTAGAGTTGCTAAGATCTTTCCGGCATTGATTGGTCTCGGCTGGATACAGTGGGCTAGTTGCATCGGAGGATTAGACGTCTCTATTAATATGAGATGTTGTGGGGTAAAGGTGGGGTTGGGCTCCAATAACTGTTAGGTGAGGACCCAATCACAGCTTTATTTTTGCAGGATATACGATGGGTCTGACTTAACCAAGGAACGGGTCCAATAACTGTTAGGTGAGGTCCTTATGACTTGGAGACTAGGTTAGCTTAATATGCTTACGAAGCATTGTACAAGAGTTGTACACTCATCGTCTATGTGTCTCCAATAACTGTTAGGTGAGGTGACATGTAGATTGGTAGGACCGCAGCACCCCACTCGAAATCCTAAGTCGCAGGTTTCTGTATCTTTACTAGGGGAGTGTGAGAGATCCGAAAAATAGTGGAAGGATTTGATCCAATTTTGTTTTAAAAGTCCCTAAAACAAATTAATGTCAAATACAAATTTCTAATTAGAATCTTTACTCTCTGCAGATGTCAATGGCTTCCAACCCGATAGTTCGAATTCTAGATAACAATAGGTTGACCGGACCAAACTATAAAGATTGGCTCCGCAACTTGAAGATTGTCTTGAGTTGCGAAAAGATAGCTTACGTTCTTAACCATGAACTCCCGGTGTTACCAACCTGTGCAACCAATGAGCAGCGTGAGATGCATGCAAAATGGTTGGATGACGATAATAAAGTTAGGTGCTACATTTTGGCATCCATGTCCAACGAATTGCAATGCCAGCATGAGAGCATGAAAACTGCTAAGGACATACTTGATCACCTACAAGAGTTGTATGGTGAACAGAGTCGTGCAGCGAGGTATTGAAGTGTCCAAGCGGCTCTTCAAAGCCAAGATGCACGATAGACAGTCCGTCCATGAACATGGTTTAACCATGATCAAGGATCTTGAGGAGCTTGAGAAGCTTGGCATGACCATGCACAAGAATCTGAAAACGGATTTGATCCTACAATCGTTGCCATGTTCATATGGGCAGTTTATTGTAAACTACCATATGAATCAAATTGAATGCACCAAGCTTGAATTGTTGAATATGTTGGTAACAACTGAAGGAGCCTTGAAAGGTTCAAGGGGCACAGTTCTCACTGCTGAGCTAGCTTCTACTTCCAAGATAAAGTTTACTGGGAAGAAGAAGAAGCCTGTGAAGAAGCAGAAGATCGAGAAAAAGCCGAAGAAGGAAGTTCCTAAGAAGAAGGCCGAATCCAAAGGAAAATGTTTCCATTGCAATGAAGACGGCCATTGGAAGAGGAACTGTCCGATCTACATGGGAAACATAAAGAGCAAAAAGGGTGACACGCCTTCTGAAGGTATATTTAATATGCTCATTATTGAAACTAATCTAACGGTTTCTTCTATTTCCAGTTGGGTTATAGACTCTGGTTCTAGTGTTCACTTGTGCACTACCATGCATGCAGGGTCTAAAGAAAAGTAGAAGGCTCACGGAAGGTGCGATAACCCTACGGGTTGGCAATAGAGCAAGAGTTGCTGCTGTTGCTGTGGGCACATTCCCTTTGCATTTACCGTCAGAATTTAGTTTAATACTTAGAGATTGTTATTTTGTACCTAGTGCTAGCAGAAATCTGATTTCTGTATCTTGTCTAGCACAGGAACATTATGAATTCAATTTCAATAAAGACTACGTTTCCATTTATTTGCGAAATAAACTGTTTGGACGTAGTTTTATGATTGACGGTCTCTATCACTTACATATGGATGTATCTGTGAACGTATCTGAGCATACAGTGAGTACCATAGGATCTAAAAGATCTAGAGATGAGATAAATCAAAAGTATTTGTGGCACCTCAGACTTGGTCATATAGGAGAAGACAAAATTAATAAATTGGAGAAACATGGGCTTTTGAGTTAATTGACTTCTGTATCATATCCGATTTGTGAATTCTGCCTTCAAGAAAATATGGCCAAATTACCCTTTGTAGGACATGGGGAGAGGTCCGTTGAAATACTTGCCCTAGTACACACTGATGTGTGTGGCCCATTCAATGTACAGGCTAGGGGTCAATTTTTCTACTTTATTACTTTTATCGATGATTTCTCATGGTATGGTTATGTCTATCTTATGAGACATAAATTTGAAGCATTTGAAAGGTTCAAAGAATTCAGATTTGAAGTATAAAAACAGACAAGAAAACTCATTAAGGTTCTTCGATTAGATCGAGGAGGAGAATACCTTAGTGGAGAGTTTCGCGATTATCTCAAACAAAATAGTATAGTTTCACAATGGACACCTCCTGGAACACCTCAACTCAAAGAAGTGTCAGAAAGGAGGAATCAGACCCTATTGGATATGGTCAGGTCCATGATGAGGTTCACTGACTTACCCTTATTCTTGTGGGGAGATGCCCTACTTACAGCTATCTACATATTGAATAGAGTTCCCTCTAAGTCCGTTCCTACCACACCGTATGAGATATGGCATGGTAAGAAACCAAGTCTTGGTTATCTCAAGATTTCGGAATGTCCGGCCCAAGTCAAACGATAACAGGCAGACAAGTTAGAGGCTAGGACAATTGGTGCGCGCTTCATTGGATATCCTAAAGAATCATTAGGATATAATTTTTACATCCTAGAAGACCACAATGTGTTTGTGAGCTGACATGCCATCTTCTTGGAAAAATAGTTTATCCTTGATAGAGGCAGTGGGAGGAAAATTGAGCTCGAAGAAAAAGTCTCTCAAGAGCAACGAGCAATTGAGCCTAGTGAACCTATTCACGTGGAGCCAATACATGAAGAACCTCGTCCACTTCGTAGATCCAGTAGGATCTCCCATCCTCCTGAAAGATACTTAGGTATGATTACAGAGGACATAGAGGAAGAGTTACTCATGGAAGAAAGAGATCATAGTAATGATCCCAAGACCTACAACGAAGCGATATTAGACATCGACTCCGAGAAATGGATGGATGCAATGAAGTCAGAAATAGACTCTATGCATTTCAACCAAGTATGGATCTTAATAGATCCACCTGAAGGTATTGTACCTATTGGGTGTAAATGGATCTACAAAAGAAAAATGGGTTCGGATGGCAAGGTAGAGACCTATAAGGCAAGGTTGGTGGCAAAAGGTTATGGTCAGCGCGAAGGCATTGACTATCAGGATACCTTTTCACCGGTAGCCATGTTGAAGTCCATTCGAACGTTGCTTGCCATTGCAGCTTATCATGATTATGAGATATGGCAGATGGATATGAAAACTGCATTCTTTAATGGATATCTTGAGGAAGATATCTATATGAAACAGCCTCAAGGTTTCACTTTCAGTGATGGTGATCACAAGGTCTGCAAGCTGAAAAGATCCATTTATGGACTAAAGCAAGCATCTCGGAGTTGGAACACCCATTTCGATGATGTGATCAAATCGTTTGATTTCATCAAAAACAAAGAGGAACCATGTGAGTACAAAAAGGTCAATGGAAGGGCTATAATATTCCTCGCATTGTACGTGGATGATATACTCCTGATTGGGAATGATATTTCCATGCTCACATCGGTCAAGTTATGGTTGTCTAAGAAGTTCACCATGAAAGACCTAGGTGAAACATCTTATATTTTGGTGATTAAGGTCTATAGGGATAGATCTAAGAGGATGCTTGGTCTATCACAAAAAATGTACATAGAGGAAGTGTTGAAGAGGTTCAGTATGGAAAACTCTAAGAGGGGATTGTTACCCCTAAGGCATTGGATAAATCTCTCCAAAAAGATGTACCGCAAAACATCTGAAGAGATTCAGCGCATGAGTAGGATTCCTTATGCATCAGCAATAGGGAGCCTCATGTATGCCATGCTATGTACTCGACCTGATATAGCACATGCTGTGAGTGTCACGAGCAGATATCAGTCAAATCCAGGCGAGGAGCACTGGATAGCTGTGAAAAATATCCTTAAGTACTTGAGAAGGACTAAGGATATGTTTTTGGCCTTTGGAGGAGGCACAGAGTTAAAGGTAGAAGGATATACTGATTCAGACTTTATGATTGACCCTGATGATAGAAAGTCTACATCAGGATATGTATTCTTATGCAATGGAGGATTGATAAATTGAAAGAGTTTCAAGCAACCGATTATTGCAGATTCTACCATGGAAGCAGAGTATATTGCTGCATCGGATGCTGCGAATGAAGTATTCTGGTATAAGAAATTTGTCGAAGAGCTAGGAGTCATGTTACAGATGCCATAATCCTTTTCTGCGACAACAATGGCACCATAGCACTGGCTAAGGAGCCAAGGTCTCACCAGAAGTCCAAGCACATAGAGCGGCGATTTCATCTAAGTCGCGACTACCTCGAAAAGAAGTATGTAGAGGTGCAGAGAGTAGACTCCACTGATAACGTGGCGGACCCATTCACTAAGCAGTTGAGTCGGAAGAAATTAGAAATCCATCTTAAAAAATTGGGACGTAAATACATGTCTGATTGGCTTTAGTGCAAGTGGGAGATTGTTAGAAGTATGCCCTAGAAGCCAACGTGGTTGACGCATATTTGTAATCTGGGGCATAAATTTGTAATTTGACAGTTATTAATAAATAAGATTGGATAATTTATTTTTCATTCATGTTTGTATGTGTTCATGAATCGTCCAAGAAATTAATAGATGATGACACATATTCTCAAGGAGTTGAGAATTTGAGGCACGTGTCATTAGGGATTAATTTCTAAATGCTCCTGATCGATGGATCCATCACGAGGAACGGTGATCGATCCAATGAGATTAGTGCACATATCACTTAGTCAGATGGACGAGTCTCAAGTCCATGGTGTAGAGACACTGGAGTGATTATGCGAGTACTTATTAGAGAACAAGGTACTGAGCGTGACCAAAGATAATAGTCACATGGATGTCTATCCACTCGTCAATGACTACTTATGATGTAGTTGTATGACTGGTCCTTTGACCTGCGATGCCTCAGCTATTCACTATGAGATTGTTGTAGTTTGACGAGTATGTGAACTTACACTACAAAAGAAAGAATATCTCCCGGCGGTTTTTTTTATCTCTACCGATGCTTTTAAGCGTCGGCGAATTTCCAGCCCACGCATCGCAAAGCGTGGGTCAGACGTCGGGCAGGTGGGCGTGGGTCGGGTTTAACCCGACGCGTCAAAAAAGCGTCGTCGGTCTATGCCGACGCTTTTAAGCATCGTTCCTGTTATAGCAAGCCGACGCTTAAAGGCGTCGGCGTACCTCAACCGACGCTTCCCACCGTAGTCTCCGTTGGACTATGCCGACGCTTAAAAGCGTCGGCCTATGCGACTTTACCGACGCAATAAATCGTCGTGAAAGGCATTTCACATTTTTTAAAAAATGTCGTGCCGCTTGGTATTTCCGACGCTAAATAGCGTCGGCAATGACATTTTTTTTAAAAAAAAATTGTATATGCAATTTTTAATACTCTGTATACATTAATTTCTAACAAAACACATACACTAAATCACATAGATAAGAAAATACACAACACAGACAAGAACTTTTCATTCAAAATCTCAATATTATCATATTTGATTACATTGTACTTCAAAAACATTCTAAAAACATCCATCTCAAATTTCTAAGTATACAATCTACGATGTATCAAGAGTCGACGGCATCATCTCTACGAATAGATGAAGTATCAGCAACCTACAAGAAAAAAAAATACTTTAGAAACTAAAAATACGAAAGTCATCACGCTAATACAAGAATACATTATAATTATATAAAATATTCAAATATATTTAGTTATGTACCGGAGGAGCAAATCTCTGCAAAAAAGATGAAATATGGTCAAGCTGATCTTGCAAAGATTGTATCTTCAACTCTTGGCTCTGCTTCAACTCCGCCATATCAGTCATATGACTCTGCCTCATCTCCTCTATCCTTGTCTCATATGACTGCTTTATCTGTGCCATCTCTGTCTTCAAACGATAAACCTCTGCAGTGCTAGTACCTTGTTTGGCATCTTGGGTATATCGGCTCACTGCAGACAGCTGAGTGGGGGTAACTCCAATACCGTAACCCCTTACGCGACCATAACGTTCTGGGCCCATCAATTCGGCATAGACCTGAGCCTCGACGCGACTGGCCGCGTTGGATGATGATGACTCCCCGACGCGCTCTGAAATAAGATTTGTAGCTCTTTCCTATATCTCTCTCAAAAAAATAAACAGTCACATTAATAATTTAAAAGAAGTAAAACTAATTAAAAAATTATGATCAAATAAAAATGAATACATACAACTATATCTCTCGACTCGTCCCAGACAAAGCTGCCATCTCGGTGAGTGTGGGTCATCTTATAAAACTCTACCTTACTAGGCTCCCTTCCATGCTCTACTATTTACACATACGGAAAGTATATGGGCAAACTATATATCATGATATGTGCTATATGTTAGTAGAGTTTCAAATAGTTTCAAAAGAACTTACGAATTCATTTCTACGTCTCGCATAACTCTTCGAGCCTGAAGTATGAGGAACTGCTTGAGATGCTCGTGCAGCTCTACCAATATTAGAATATGTCTGCCAAAATAAAAGCACACAGTATAATATGATTCAAAGTATATATTTGCAATCTATATTAATAATAAAGATAATAGAAGATATTGAAACAATATACGTGACCTGTCCTCTTTTAGAAAACCAGTAGTGAACAAGCTCCCTCCACTGTTGAGGGTATACATCAGGAGGAGTCACACGAGCAACCTCCTCCTCTGTCATACCCTCGCGCTTGAAGTCCGTCTTCAATTTTGCTTTATATTCTTTCCATTTGCGATTGAGGGACTTTAGCACCCAATCATGGCTCTCTGGAGGGAGTACAAACTTACCCTACAACAAGATACAGAATGTTATAATAATATTAAACATCTAAAATAAAATTATGATACTAAGCAAATTAACATACAGGAGGTGTCGAATTAAAAAGAATAAATTCAATTCATTATCTGTATAAGTCTAAGAAGCTCAACCTTATACGAAAGAAGCATGTCATTCCACTTCGTATAGTTGAGTGGACACAGCTGACCCTTGCGTGCAACCGATCCTAAAAAGCTTGATAGTAGACTTCCAGCTCTATTGATGGGTTGCCTCAATTCGTTGCATCGGATGATGTTCTTCTCACCCGGAGGAAGCTTCCACACATCCTTTGCTTGAGTGGGTCCCCGTCTCGTCCTCGCTGTCCCTTGTCCATCTATTCAAATTAAATAAAATGTCTTAAAAAGTTGAAGACAAATATGAACATAAAATATGAACTTTAAATCGAATTACCCTGGATCCGGAGCTCATCCTCCGGACAATCAGCAGGAGGCTCGCGCTGAGATCCTGACTCGTGCTGCTGGTGATCACATGGCTGCTGGGACTGCAGGGACTGCTCAGAAGTAGATCCCACCTGAGAATGCTGGAACTCCACATCTCTAAATCGTCTTTCTCGGGGCATATTGTTACCTGGTATGCACAAAAAAGAATCAATATTTGGTTAAATGATAAATTTATACTAAATAAAGGGCTAATAAAAGAGAAGATCAAATTTTACTCTAGAAGATCACCAGAGATATCTTTCTTAGGACAATATGACACCAACCAGCCATATCAAGCTGATCATCACAATCATTCTGATTTTTAAGGCATTTAGAACATGGATCATCATACAACTATATCATCTTCAAACTTCATATGCATATCAGTCTACATGTTCAAACTTCAAAGTATATGCATATCAGTCTACATGTTCAAACTTCAAAGTATATTCATATCAGTCTATATGTTCAAACTTCAAAGTTTTTCTTGACCTGAAGTCTTTGAAAGATGTAATACTAAATTCAATTTGAAAAAGTGGTGCAAAATTTGAAAAAGATGGAACACTTCACTATTGAAGCTGTGGCTGGAGGATGTACACGGGCTTGTTGCAAGTTGTGCAAGCAAACATTTGCTTACAGTAGTGGGTCGAAGATTGCAGGCACTAGCCACCTCAAGAGGCATATTGCTTCAGGAAAAGAAAATGCTTGCGCTTACTTCAGGTTCAAAAGCCGATGAAACTTGCGGTGAACCCCCTCGCAAAAGACGCTACAGAATGTCTGGCTTTGCAAATGGCGCTGCATTTGACCAGGACGTCAGCTGCGTATATCCATTTATCAGAAAGAAAAGCAAAGCCTCATGCAAGTCTTTGGAACTATGTTTGCCTTACTGGGCAATTCATCGACAGCGACTGGAGGCTGCACAGAAGAATGCTTAACTTCATGATGGTATCATCTCCTCATTCAGAAAATGCTCATAGTGAAGCTATCGGGGTTAGCCTTTCAGATTGGAGCATGAAGTCCAAGTTATTCACCATCACTTTAGACAATAATTGCTCATCTCATGACATCTACAGTGCAAATCTCAGAGACCACCTGTCCAACAAGAACACGCTCATGCTCAAGGGTCAGCTGTTTGTTGTCCGTTGTTATGCCCATATTTTGAATGTAGTTGCTCAAGATGTGATTGCTTCAATCCATGGTATTATATACAACATCCGTGAAAGTGTGAAATTTATCAAAGCTTCTCCAGCCCGTGAAGAAAATTTTGCTGAGATTGCCTTGCAACTTGAAATTCCTAGCACAAAGACATTGTCTCTTGATGCTGGCGGCCGCCTTGGAATATAAACAAGCATTTACTGTATTGGAAACATGCGACGATAACTATAATGAAGCACCATCGACTGAGGACTGGAAGAAGGTAGAGATTACATCTTTCAAAGACTACTAAATCAGAAATTAGAAGTTTTAAGAGACAAGACAATAGATGTTCTTAAAGTACCAGCAACATTTGAAACTCCAACTGCAAGGACGGATTCAGGAATGGAGCCAACTTGTCCTTTCAAGTTGCTCATAAGCGCATCGAGCATCGAGCATCGAGCTTAAAGTCGGTTTCCATCCTTCTCAAAAAGCTCATAAGCGCATCGAGCATGTTGCTCCCATCTATCCAGACCTTCAAGCTGATGGACACTTAATGTAGCCGCACAGAACTCATCAAACAAAAATAGTAAGCTGAGCAATATAAAGGAAAAAACAAAAACTTCTAACAATCAAACACATACTGAGATCAGAAGATCTTGTACACGGGATTCCTTCATTGCATCAAACTCGTTGGCGCATTTACTTCATCAGTTGGCACAACATTATAAGGCATACACTGAGTATAAGTATCATCGTCCTCCTCTTCCAATTTTTTTCCCATATCATACAAGTCCCTAGGTTTCGTTTTAATAACAAGAGACCAATTTTTATCTTTTGAGTCTTGCACAAAAAATACTTGTCGAGCTTGAGATGAAAAAACAAATGGATCATCTTTCAATAACACACCAGTATGTATCAACCTTGAAAAATTTACAAGTGTGAAACCATTTATGTCTTGCCTCAAACCTCTAGGTGAGTTTATATCCACCCAATCACATCGAAATAATACTACCTTAAAATTTCCATAATAATTCAGCTCATAAATATCTGTTAGAGCACCATAATAATTTTTTCCGTCCGCCTCAACTATAACTCTACTATTTTGTGTTTTTCTAAATTTCTCACGCTCTTTAGTATGAAATTTAAAACCATTTATAATGAACCCAACATATCTGTTGACAATATTATTCGGACCTCGAGCAATGACTATTAACTCATCAGAACAATGCTTCTCCATCATCACTGGTATCTAAAAAAAATTATGGAAGTAATGATTAATTTCTCTCTATAAAATTAAAAAAAAAGCTTAATATATTACACATCTAACCTGTTTGGAAAGCAATTCTGGAAATAATTCAACCAACCATCGTTGCTCAATCCTTGGTGTAGGACGAATGTTATGGTTGAGACTTCGCTGAGCTATTAAAAATTCTCTGCACGATCAAGGTTATCTTTAATTAAATACCAATATTACATTCTCCTGACATGACAGTAAATTTAGATTTCAATTAACCGTACTAACCTGCGAGATTCGGATATTATATCACTATGAAGTAAGACATAGCGATGTGCCTGTGCCAACGATTTCTGGTCAAGAACAACACTTTCAACTTTTCCCAAAACTCTTCCACCAGATGAGAACTTGTAAACATCTGCATTCTCTATGATATCACAATTCCTTTGAGGTCGATTGAAAACCATTTCAACACCTTCAAGATATCTCGAACAAAATGTCAAACACTCCTCAGCAATATATCCGTCAGCAATCGAGCCCTCGGGATAGGCTCGATTGCGTACATAATCTTTTAAACGCATAAGAAACCTTCAACAATAAATTTTTAAAATAAATATCAAAATCAAACTGATTATTAAATAATTATATTAGAATTTAGAAAAATTACCTCTCAATAGGATACATCCATCGGTAGTGAACCGGGCCACCAAGTTTAGCTTTTGCCGCTAAGTGAATGAGTAGATGAACCATAATAGTAAAAAATCCAGGAGGAAAGATCTTTTCCATATTGCATAGTGTAAGTGCAATATTAGACTCCAATTGATCAAGCTCCTTAGGATCAAGAACTTTGGAACATAATGCCTTAAAGAATGATGACAATTGAGAAACAATTGCAAAAACTTGTTTCGGTGTTGACGATCTTAAAGCCAATGGAAAGATATCTTGCATCAAAATGTGACAATCGTGACTTTTAAGATTTGAAAGTTTTCGCTCTTTGAGATTTACGCATCATGAAATATTCGATGAGTACCCATCAGGAACTTTCAAATTTTTCAGAACTGTTAGAAAAAGATCTTTCTCTTGAGTAGACATTGTATAACATGCAGGAGGTGTATAAAATTTATCATTGGCAAGCTCTGTCGGATGAAGCTCTTGTCTTATGCCTATATCTTTCAAATCAAGACGCGCTTTCAAGTTATCTTTGGTCTTCCCATCAAGATTTAACAATGTTCCAATCAGGTTATCATAAACGTTCTTCTCTATATGCATCACATCAAGGTTATGTCGAAGAAGATTATACTCCCAATAAGGTAAATCAAAGAAAATGCTCTTTTTTTTCCATAGTTGTTTCTGTGTAGATGCTGCCATTGAGTCATCATCATTTCCCTGACCATATATGTTGTCTTCATTCTCAAAAAAGTTGTCAACATCCTCAGCAACCTCTGCTATTAATCCTTCATTCATTGTGCTGCCAACATGCTCCCTCCCCCTCTTCTTTGAACATTTGGCGACCTTACCCGGTATATAATTGGTGTCATGCATTTGTCTGAAGACTTCAGTTCCAGTTGGTGGAACAGGGGCAGATCGCAACTCTATGGTACAATCAAACAAGTCTTTCTGAAATCGAAATGGATGGTTTGCTTCTAACCACCGACGATGGCCCATATAACAGAACTTTCCTCCATGTTTTAACCAATACGAATGGGTTGAATCTCCACAAGAAGGACATGCAATACGCCCCTTAGTGCTCCAACCAGATAAATTAGCATATGCAGGAAAATCATTGATAGTCCAAATAAGAGCTGCACGCAATTTGAAATTTTGTCCAGCAAAAGCATCAAATGCATCAATACCCTTCCATATTTGTTTCAATTCCTCTATTAGAGGCTGTAGAAAAATATCAATATCATTACCTGGGCCCTTGTCACCTGGAATAACCATTGATAGAATTACTGAAGACTGTTTCATACACATCCATGGTGGCAAATTATATGGAATCAAAACAACCGGCCAAGTGCTGTATGTTGAGCTCATCGTTCGGAATGGATTAAACCCATCAGTAGCTAAACCTAGCCTAACACTGCGAACATCAGAAGCAAATTCGGGATGCCTATCATCAAATGCTTTCCATGCGGGACTATCCGCTGGATGTCGTAACATTCCATCCTTTGTACGGCCTTCGTCATGCCATCTCATCGAGAAAGCCGTCTTCGGTGATGCAAACATCCTTTTCAATCTTGGTATAAGAGGAAAATACCTCAAAATTTTAGCCGATTTTTTCTTAGTCGGTGCAGCATCCACTTCAGTCAACGAATCATTCTCGTCATCTTTATGTTTTTCCCATCGTGAAGTTCCACATATTCGGCACGACTCTTGGTTTCTATTTTCACCACGATATAAAATGCAGTCATTCGGACAACTGTGTATCTTCTCATATCCAAGGTCCAACTCTTTTATCAGTTTTTTGGCTTCATATGAAGATGATGGCAAAGTAACACCTTCCGGAAATGCATCCTTTAATAATTGAAGAAGCATGATAAAAGACTTGCTGGACCACCCATTCAAATATTTCAAATGTAATAAATGCAGAAGAAAAGAAATCTTCGTAAAATTCTTACAATCCTGATACAGTTCTTGATCACAATCTTTCACCAAGTTATCATAATGAGCTGTGTCATCAGAATGTATAGATTCCTCAACATGCATGGACTGATCAATAACTGCACGCTGATCTTCTCCTACAGTTCTGATACTATGTCCAAGAGCATCTCTAAGTAGGCCCCTTATATCATCTTATTCTACAGAATTTTGTTCCGTGTCACTACATCCAAAAGTGAAGGTGTCTTCTAGATCGGAGGGTTGGTTACATGAAGGTATGAACTCTCCATGGAGTACCCATTCAGTATAACCCTTTAGAAAACCATTCCATACCAAATGTTCTTCAACAAATTTTGGATCAAGAGCAGAACCGTTTACACATTTTTGACATGGACATAAAATCTTTTCGTTCATATTAGATTTCTCAAAAGCAAACTTAATGAAATTCTGAACTCCATCCAAATATGCAGCACTAGATCTTAACTTATTTATCCAACTTTTGTCCATTCTATTAGAATACCGATTGAACTGCAGTTTTTTAAAAAAAGATAAACAAAATTAGAAGGATGGCCTACATATAAATTTCAAAAGATATTTTGCCTTGCAAATTTATATATCTAACTGGAATGCTACTTCTTGTATCAATGTCCATATAAATCTTAAAGACGCAACATTTCAGACTTTCAGCAATGTATGCCTTATGTTGTAAAATCATAACATAGAGAAAGTGATGTATTGGTTTTAGAGAATACCAATAGTTCACTAGTGTCTTCTCTTGCTTTGACCTAAAATCAAACCTTGATTATCTGAAACAAAGTGAAATGATTGAATTAGTTATATGATTCAAAGTAAACCAAAACATGTTGATAACATAACTTTGATCAATCCAAGAATGCTACATATTCCTTTGATGAAGAAACCATATGACCCCCTATAGTTCTTTGATGAGCTTGTTGCACAAGTTAACAATAAGATTCGTGGTAGCATAGCTTTTCAGCCAAACCTAGACAAAGACTACCAATTGCTGGCAATGACAAACTTCACCTACTTCTGCTGTAAGAGTGTACCTTGATGCTCTTTGTGATGGAATGTAGTGAATGGACCAAGTTAAATGGAATGACAGGCTCTCCCATGTCCTGGCCATGCCACCTAGCTCATGGAATCATCCTTTGGGGGAGGTGGGGGGGTAGGGGGACCCTTGGACCATGCTTTGCCTTTGATGTTAAGAAAGACCAAGCTTGGGAGATCCAGCTGATCTGATGTCTTAACTTATATGCTTTGGCTTTTGTTAGAAACATATACTAAATTTTCTATTATACAGTGCAACCAAAAGCAGCCTATATCGTGTTTTCTGTCACAGAAACTTGTAATTAATCATAGTATCTAATATCTAACTTGCTATACAGTAAAATTTTAAATTATACGAGCTCCTAATTTTAGTATCAATATTAGAAAATCCCTTGACATTCTAGACTGTAAATACATTCTGTATGGTTTGCCTATTAATTCGACGACTTGTCCAAGTAACTTTGAAATCTCTTTGATTCTACTATCTAAAACTAAATATTAAAATTATGTCAGGGATGTATTCGGCTTTTCAAAATTATAGTCTATCTCCTTGATTTTTGTAAAACAACCAGAAAATTTCCTTATGCCCTCACCTATGAATCATACGATCGATCCCATAATAAGGCTAAAAGGGTCGTTAACATCAAAAAAAAAAAAGAAGCCATGACAGTGATCCCATTTTAATTTAACCAAATGGAGGGTTCTATATGCTTGAAGATAGATAATTTTGTAATTTTCAAAATATTGGGGAGGAAGGCAATTTAAGAAAACTAGAGAGACAAGATTACGTAGAAACCCGCAACTCTAATAAGTAAACTTCTTATAGTTTATGTTTGTATAATTATTTCTTATGTCTGCTTTTACATACTTGTACAAAGCCTTTGTCTACCTTCCCTCCATGCATGCATAGCATGTGCAGAACTCCTACCAACTCTTGCATAATTAAGTTGTTCAGTTGTTTTCCTTTTTTTTTAGTTTTTTGTAAAAACTCACCAATTACTAGTTCATGATCAATAAAATGGCTTTCAATTAGTCAAGTATGCATCCAAGCCAAAACATAAGTAGTTGGATACAAAAGAACATTTCAAAATACACTAGGGATAAAGTAAAATGTTTTAAACCAAAAAAAAGAACAGAGAGAGAGAGAGAGACAGAGTTGATTGTATTGGCAAGCTGAGATTTGAAGATTTTGAAGTGGTCAAGGACTTAACCAAGATATTTTCTCTCTCCTTATGACTCAATAGTGTCTAGTGCAATCCAAATAGTCATTATTTAATGGCTTGGATGTAACTTCACTGTTTAGCAACATAATTAAGGGACTGCTCAAGTAAAGCTAGATGTATGCAGAAGAGTTAAACTCCTGTGACGTATTACCAACAAGATTCTAGGTGGATATGCATAGATTAGTGCAGGATTTTTTAAGTTATGTTCTGTTATAACTTTGCTCTTTTACCACAGATAAATATGTGCAAAACTATGTATTTTATATGTAGCATTCTTTTCTTTTCTTCATTTAACCGGAGAGCAGAACGTGTAAGAAATGATCAAAGTCATTTCTACTAAATCAAGAATCTCACCTAACTTTGACAATCCGTAGTTTTAATTGTTTAGAATAGTTTAGCAGGTTTGATGCAATGTATTACAGTCGATGATTACATGAATAACAGAACATTTAATCAAACAAAAATAAATAGAAAGATCCAAGATGTAATCAGAGAGAAGGGACACATGAAGTGCTATAGAACCTTAAATTGCAATAGAAACATGACAGACTAGTTTTAGAAAATACCTCGGGCGGAGGCGGGGCGGAGGCGGGCCTGGATCGATCGGGGCTACCTCGAACAAATTAAAGAAGGAGAAAAACCCACGAACACCCGAACAACAGGAGGAGGAGAAGGAGGAGAACAAGCGAGACGAAATGAGAGGAGGGAGGAGGAGAAAACTACCTCGAGCGGAGCGGCTTGGGGTCGGTCAGTCGACGCCGGAGAGGAGGGAGGTAGAAGTCGGACGGTCCGCGCCGGAGAGGAGGAAGATGGAGGCTAAGGCAGCGCCGGAGAGGAGGAAGATGGGGGCTAAGGCAGCGCCGGAGACGAGGAAGACGAAGGCTATAGGGCAGCGCCGGAGAGGAGAATGGGGGGCTCGGGAGAAGCTAGGGCAAGTATGCGGGCTCGGGTTCGGCCGCTGGGTTTTAAGGGGGCATCGGCGACGCTTATAAGCGTCGTATTAGCATTTCAATTGACCACGGTTATAAACGTCGTCTTAGGTCAAAAGAACGACGCTTTAAAGCGTCGTTTGGTGTTTGGTCTACGACGACGCTTCTAAGCGTCGTTCACAGCTTCTACCTACCAACACTTATAAAACGGGTCGGAAAAAGTTGGCGCGGGAGCAGATATTGCCGACGCTTTTTCCTAGCGTCGGCAGTTAAGCGTCGTCCTTTTCCTCTTTTACTGTAGTGTTAGGCCCTAGCTATTCGGGTCCTTGTAGTGCGGATTGGCTACAGTAGGTTCATTTTGGAATAGAGTTGCATCTAGATGGGATCTATCGATCTTGATAGATTAGGAGTGATCCTATGTGATTTATGAGACTGATGTTGGGAACCCGCCCATGCCGCTGATATTTCAAAAAAAATCAGATGGCAGCGGAAGAGGCATGTGCGGGATCGACGTTCATCACATGAACGTTGTTTCATGAACCGTTCGTAGTTAGGCAAGAATTAAAAACTTTAAAAATATTTAGAAGATCAGATCTTCACCTTGTGCGGGTAGATGATCACCGCAAACTGAAGTTCGTGGTTTTAGGATGAAGGTTCGTTTGAAGCCGTTCAAACGTCCGGCCTCTACGGGTATCCACACGAAGCAGAGGACCGATCAAAGCTTTCTTGTCTTCCCGGGGTGCTAGCTCCCTTGCAAAGACTTCTTTTGATGGCTGATCTCCTCTCTTTCAATCAACCCTTGATTGTGCTTGAGAGGAGGAAGAGGAAGAAGGAACTCAAGGAAGAAGAACACAGCTTCTGCAGCCTTCTTTCTTTTCCCTGCGTTGGAAGAAGGATTGGAGGAAGAGGAGGCGGACAAGGCTCTCTTCTTTTCTCCTTCTTGTTGGCGGCTGAACCAAGGAAAGGGAGAGGGTGGCGGCAGCAAGGAGAGGAGGATTCAAGCTTAGGGCGTAGCCCCTTCTTTCACCTCCCTTTATAGCATCCAGGGCTCCTACAACTTAGGAGCCCTAGACTACTTTCCTAAGAGGGGGCGCCGGCCCCCTCTCTTCATGTCGCACCAACCAAGTGAAGAGGGGCTGATGCCCCTCTTTCTTGGTTGACCTAATCCTCTTCCAAAGAGGATTAGGTGCCCTTTTCATGGTTTAGTCCTAATCTAATTAGGATTAACCAAATCATGAATCAATCGGGTTCTATGCTAGTCCTAATCCAATTAGAACTTGAATGAACCATGACTCAATTGTACTCTTCAATCCTAATCCAATTAGGAGTCATGTTGATTCATTAGATTAATAATTAATTAGGACTTAAGGAATCCTAATCCAAATTAGGACATATTTAATTTTAGTCCTAATCCAATTAGGACTCTATTTGAATCCGAAGTCCTAATCCAATTAGGTCTTCTAGGAATCCTATTCCAAGTAGGAATCCAATTTTAATTCAAAACTCCTAATCTCATTAGGATTGCAGGAATCCTATTCTAAGTAGGAATCCCAGTCCTAATCCAATTAGGACTCAAGGAATCCTACTCGAAGTAGGACTCTTGTTTCAAGTCCAATTAATTAATTCCTTTTCCTTCTTCAACTTCTTATCAATCGAATTGATTACTCGTGATTCATAATCACTTTTCAACCATCGGATCGGTCAATACTTCTAGTGTGTGTGACCCCATAGGTTCTATTCTGACTGGTAGTGAGATATATTGTGATCTCTATCACTATATCATTGAAAACTCTTTTCAATGGGTTGGAACGATTCCAACTCAACTCATTAGGGTTTATCGATCATCGAGATAATCCCTGTGAGTCCCACCATCCACCAGTGACACCTAGCAGCATGTAGTGGCTACCCAGCAGAATGGAATGATGAACCTCTAGGTGCAGTTAACGTGTGATACAGTCCTACTATCATGGATCCCTACAGGACGGAGGTCATGGACAACTCGTCAAACCCCATCGTCTGTCATATGTCAAGATTTATTCGACTCGAGTTCGATAGTGAAAAACTCTTTCTCCACCTTATATTACTGCCCTGGCTAAGGTCTTAGAACTCAGTCTAACAAATCACATAGGATCACTCCTCTTCTATCAAGGTCAATAGATTCCTTGTAGGTGCATACCCTTCTCCTACAGTGAACCTACTGCAGCCAATCTACACTGCATGGACCCATATGGCTAGAGACCATGTATGTGTGCAGTCAAACTACAATAACCTCACTGTGAGTAGCCGAAGCACCGCAGGTCAAAGGACCAGTCACACTACTGCAACATCAAGTAAGTCACTGACGAGTGGATAGACATCCAAGTGACTTCTTGTCTTGGTCACGCTCAGTACCCTTGTTCTCTAACAAGCACCTGCACTATCACTTCAGTGTCCCTACACTATGGACTCAAGTCTCGTCCATCCAGAAAGAAAGTGATCTGTGCACTGATCGGATCGATCACCGTCCTCGTGATGATCCATTGATCAGGAGCATTTAGAAATTAATCACCAATGATACATGGCTCAAATTCTCAACTCTTGAGAATATGCATCATCATCTTATTAATTTCTTGGATGATTCATAGACACATAAATAATATGAATGAAAAGGTGCCTTTTATTTATTCAATAATAAACAGTCAAGTACAAAATTATGTCCCTAGAATTAACAATGTGTCAGCCAGATTGGCTTCTAGGGCATACATCTAACAACTGAGTTCGATAAATTTCTGGCCAGGTATTTTGAAAAAAATAATTTTTCATATCTCGAACTGGAAGTCGTATAAATTTGACATATGACGGATGATGGGGTTTGACGAGATATCCATAACCTTTGTCACGTCGGGATCCATGATAGAGGGACTGTATCATACACTAACTGGACCTAGAGGTTCAGACATTCCATTCTGCTGGGTTGCCACCATATACTGCTAGGTGTCACTAGTGGATTGTGAGACTCGAAAGCATTCACTTGGTGATCAGTGAATCTTGAGAGTAGAATTGAAATCGTTTGAGAGTAGAATTGGAATCATTTCAGTCCACTGAAAGGAGTTTCAGTGATATTGAGATGGAGATCTCAATATGTCTTACTACTAGTCAGAATAGGATCTACGGGGTCACACACATAGAGGATTTAATTAGTCAGACTATCATAATTGTGATTGTGAATCACAATAGAGATCAATCATCAATATGATTGGTGATTGAATTAACCCACTAAGTGTTAGTGAGTTAATGAAAGAAGAATTAAGTGGAATTGATTGCAATTGGATTGCAATTGGGCTGATTTAATGAGCCAAATCAAATTAGGTTCGACCCAAATTGATTTGGGTTCATGATTGGGTCAATTTGATTAAACCAAGATTTGTGCGGATTTTAAAGACCACATGTCGTCATAGGATGAATATGACTTAAGTCGTGTTCACACTATGCAGACTTTAAAGTCCACATGGCGTCGTAGGATGCATGCTCCTAAATAGGATTAGGAATCCTAATGTGATTAGAAAATTAATCAATTGATTAAGTGGATACATGTCATGCATCTATGAGCACAAGGATTGGATACTTGGAATTAATCCAAAGGTGGGTTTTAGTCCCATACTCCTAATAAGATTAAGAGAAGCCCTTAAACCCAATCTATAAAAGGGGAGGCATGTGCATTGAATTTATAATCCTAGATCCCCACGCCTCCTCTCTCCCTCTTTTCTTCCTTCCTTCACCACGGCAGCAAGGGGACCTCGTCTTCCTCTTCATCCACGGAAGTAAGGTAAGGAAGATCCACGCTTAAAGCTTCATCCCTCATCTTCCTCCATTGCGAGCAAGGTTGAAGAAGAAAGTGTTCTTTTTCAAAGAGGTATGCTGCAGATTTTTATCTTCCAATTTTATGATAGTCATGAGAGGTCTTTGCAAGGAGCTAGCACTCCGGTAAGACCCTATCTCAGATGATTAGATCCTCGTGTGGATACCTGTAGAGGCCGGACATATGTGCGACTTAACCAGGAACCTAGAAAGATCATCAGGCTACGGTGTTCTACACCTGCAGAATTTTTGAAGATGAGATGTTCAAATTTATAACTTATGATTTTTGTTTCAGTTTTATAAATCTTAATCAACCCTCCTTAGATCCTAATCTCCCCTTCCTAATAAGTTCAAAGATCTTCTGAATTTGGATCCAATTTTTTTTTTTGAATTCTATGATCCAAGGCACGTTCATACGATGAACGACATTCCGTTCGAATTCTGCTGCGAACGTCGCATCGAACGGGGCGTAACTCAGCAAAAACATATATCAAAATCAACTAATAAATAATTTTGCCAAATAATTTGGAAAATATACTTTGAAGTATTAAGTTACTTACTTCTTATCATTGTAAAATCCTACTTCAGTTTGACGGGACAAGTGCACCTATTTTAATAAAATTAAAACATCATAAATTTCATTATCATTCTAAAAGTCAGGCGAAGTCAAAATTAAACACCACTGGAGAACGGCCTCATACCTCCAAATAAGGTCAGTTAGGTGATAGTGCCCAACTGCTCGAGTAAGTTCGAGCAAGGAGAATTCAACAGATTAGGTAAAGACCAAAAGTGGCCAAATTTAGTTGGGGCTGAAATAATGGGCCGATCACTGCCCGGATACTGGAGCAGTTCAGAGTCTCCAAACTGGGTTAACTTAGATTCGAGCAACAAGTAAAGCATGCCTTAACTAAGATCTCTAAGCTTGTCTAGGGAGAAAGAAGGAGAGGAAGGAGAATCTCAACCCGAGTTTAATTGGGGACATGAGAGAGAATCTCAGCCCAGGTTCAATCAGGAGTCTGGCTGGGTTCGTCATAGTGCACGGGCCATCCAGGATCATCAATGTATCCGATCCACAAGTCAAGTGGAGAAAGAAAGTCTCATGAGAGAGAAAATCCTGTAGAGAGATTAAATCCCATAGAGAGAAAATTTCATAGGGAGAGAAAGTCCTAAAGAGAGAGAAAATTCCATAGAGAGAGAAAATCCATAGAGAGAGGAAGTCCTGGAGTGAAAAAATTTCATAGAGAGAGAAAATTCTATAGAGACCAAGTCCTGCCCAAGATAACAACCCAAGAGGGGAGGTGAATTGGATTTTCTAAATTTTTTAAGACCTTACTTGAGGTGATAGATGTATGAGTAATTTAGCTTGTATTAATTATATATGTGCAGTGGAATTAAAAAGAACACAATGCAAACACACACAAAAAGTATAGTGGTTCGGTGCTCTCCAAAGTACCTACATTCACTCTCCAAGCGTCCCCTTGGGAATTCACTATAACCCTGCGGATTACAGTTGGATTGTTTTATCATGCTTACAATCCAAAAATCCTACAATTGGTTTTACGGGATCACCAATAACCTAACCGTTGGTTTTACGGGCTCACCAACAACCTACACCGTTGGTTTTGCGGGCTCACCAACAAACCTTACAAGAAATGAAAGAGAGGAAGTTTAAAGCTCCTAAATGAGCAAGTAATACAATAACGCACTTAAGGAAGAGTTAAGAGAGTATTTATTGTTTTGTAGATTGCTCTTCTCTTTTTTGCCAATGTTGCTTCACTCCTCAAGGGGTTGGTAGAGCTCTTGAATGCACTTGAAGACTGCTCAACCACCTTCTTTCAGAATTTGAATGAAGCAAAATTGATGAAGACACTTGGACTTTCTTTTCTCTTGAATGCACTCTTGATTTTTGCAAAAGATTCTTTTCCTTGATGAATAGTACCTCTTAAATACTTCTCCAACCTCTAATAGTCACTCCCTTGCTGTTGGAATGGAGAAACTAGCCATTTCTTGCCGATGGAGACACAAAAGTACTCCTGCAGAACTAGCCGTTATACTGTCAGTCATGTTGGGGTCGACCCAAGCAAATCTGAGGTCGACCCAAGTTACTGTTCCACAGACTGGGATCGGCTCCAGCTATAGTGGGGTCGACTCAAGCTTGGCTGGGGTCGGCCCTCTCAAAGTTTCCAGAGACTTGATTTTCCATCATTCTGGGCTGGGGTCGACTTAACTTCTCTTGGGGTCGACTCGAGCTACAGTGGGGTCGAATCAAGCTTTTCCGGGGTCGACCCTCTCAGGAATTGCAGAGACTTGATTTTCTGACTCTTCAGGCTGGGGTCGACTCATGCTTTCTTGGGGTCGACCCAAGCTATAGCGGGGTCGACTCAAAGTTATCTGGGGTCGGCCTGAAAGGGAAGACCGATTTTTGCATGCTTGTTATTTTTAAAAATTTTCAAAAATACAGTGGAAGGATAGAATTAATCTAATTAATTCTAAGCATGCATCAGAGATCATAGGAATTGAAAATATAAACCTATCTAGGATCTTTAAACTATTTATGCAAAAACGATATGAGCATGATTAATCATAGGAATTGAAAATCAGCAACCCTAGTTAAGTTCTAAACTTAATTAATATAAAACCATACCTTTATGAAGTAGAAGATGGATCTAAAGATCAAGCCTCGCAGCCACACACTTGTATGGCCTCTATGGATCATCCACGCGAAGCTCTGAAAAGATCCGCGTCCACAAGAATGCTAGCTCGCAAGGAAACGCTACAATGGCTGAATTTTTTTTTCTTCTTGAAACAATCAACTCTTGATTGATCTTCAAGATGACGTAGGATGAAGATGAGATTGAGGAGAAGTCTTGGCCGTCTTGTCTTTTTTTTTTTCAGAATATGAAGTTCTACAAAAAAAATCACCCATCCGGCCCAAGCGTGGAAGGTCCTTTTACGGCATAAGACCCACACCTTGATTCCTCTAATGGTGCGCACCAATCAATATGGATGTCAAAAGTGCATTTCTAAATGGTTTCATAATAGAAGAAGTTTATGTAGAACAGCCACCTGGATTTGAAAATCATAAACTTCCAAATCATGTTTTTAAATTGAACAAAGCATTTTATGGTTTGAAGCAAGCTCCAAGAGCTTGGTATGATAGACTAAGCAACTTTTTAATAAAGAGTAATTTTTCAAGAGAAAATGTTGATAAGACTCTATTTATTAAAAAAAAATGCTGATATTCTAATTGTTCAAATATATGTTGATGATATTATATTTGGTGCTACTAATGAAAGTTTATGTGAAGAATTTACTAAGCTCATGCAAAGTGAGTTCGAGATGAGTTTGATGGGTGAATTCAACTTCTTCCTTAGACTCCAAATTAAGCAAACAAGAGATGGAATCTTCATCTGCCAAAGCAAGTACACAAAAAAAATCTTAAAGAAGTTTGGTATGGAAGATTCAAAATCAATAGGTACTCCTATGAGCCTCTCTTGTAAATTAGAAAAAGATGAGCATGGTAAATCCCTTGATTCAAAGCTGTATAGAGAAATGATTAGATCTTTACTTTATCTTGCAGCAAGTAGACCTGATATAATGCATAGTGTTTGTATGTGTGCAAGATATCAAGTAAATCCTAAAGAATCACACTTAATTGCTGTTAAAAGGATATTAAGATACTTAAAAGGAACACAACACTTAGACTTATGGTATTCTAAGACATCTACAATTGACTTAATTGGATATTCAGATGCTGATTTTGCTGGTTGTAGATTAGATAGAAAAAGTACAAGTGGAACTTGTCAATTTTTTGGAACAAATTTAATTTCTTGGTTTAGCAAGAAACAAAATTCCGTAGCATTATCTACAGTTGAGGCTGAATATATTGTTGTAGGAAGTTGCTGTGCTCAGATTCTGTGGACTAAGCAACAACTCGAGAATTATGGCATAAAACAAAATAAAATTCCTATAAGCTGTGACAACACTAGTGTTGCCCAGAGATGGTCACCCAAGAGGGGGGTGAATTGGGTGTTTTAAGATTTTTTGTCTAATTAAAAATAAAACACACAAGTGTATGTGCTAAAGTAAAGATAGAGGTATAAAAATAGTCAATCGCAAACACAAGGTTTTATAGTGGTTCGGAGCTTCCACTGCTCCTACATCCACTCCCCAAACACCTTTGGGAATTTTCACTATAATCAATGATTATAGTACGGTAGTTTTGCGAGTGCACTACCCAACTCGTTGTTTTACACCGGGCTAACAATGAACCCTACAATCCCCCAATTTAACCTAGGCTTGGGACGCCTATCCCTTGTTCCAAGTCCCTTGACTGGAACAAGCACAATAATCAATGTTTTACAAAAGATTTGAAAGCTCTTAAGAAGCAAATATAACAATGAGAAATAATGAAATCCGAAAGAACCCTTTTAGCCGTTGGAAGCGTGGGAAATGGTGGTTCTTCCGATGTGGATCGCGTTGGCTTGAATGTGAGCTTTGAATGCCGAGTGGGAGAGAGTAGTTGAGCACGAAATCAGATGGGAAAGCTTGGATGCACTTGATTTCTTCTCTTGAAAGCTCTAACTCCCTTGAACCTCTTTCTCTTTCTTCTCTCTTGAATGATCTTGTGTTGGGTTGGTGAGAAGTTGTTGGAAGGCACTTAAGAGCTCCCTTTTATAGCCCAAAAAGCAAATAGATCCATTAGACACAAAGATATGGAAGTTTGAAATTCAAACAAACCTACAAAAGTGTGTCAGTCGCGTCCCAGGCGCTCCGGAGACGTCTCCGCTTCAACGCGAGACGTCTCGGCTGTATGAATTTACTTTTGACGATGTTGGGAGTCGACTCGGTGCTTTACGGGGGCGACTCTGAGGATGAACAGTTTGAATGCTTGTTTTTCTATTTTTCTGAGAGAGTCGCCTCGGCCCTTTACGGGGACGTCTCGGGATGTTTGTGTTTTTTGCATGGGGACGACTCCACTGCCTTGAGGACGACTCCACTGCTTTATCTCCGAAAAACAAGTCCTCTGGAATTCTCTGAGAGAGTCGACTCCGCTACCTAGGGGACGACTCCGCTGTTTTATCACCGAAAAACACATCCTCTGGAATCCCCTGAGAGAGTCGACTCCGCGCTCTCTGGGGACGACTCGGAAAGTCTGCTTTTTACTCGCGGGGACGACTCCGCGTCCTTTGGAGACGACTCGCGCGCATCCCTTGAAATCGGCCTTTCTGCCGCCTCTGAGAGAGTCGACTCCGCAGAGTTGGGAGTCGACTCCGACCCTGCGAGACGCCTCGCCAGGTGCCGGGGACGTCTCCAAACGTGCCAATTCTTCCTGTTCGTGCCGGAGACGTCTCTGGGACAAACCGGAGACGTCTCGGCTGTCCCTGATCTATTTTCTTCATCTCAAAAATTCTTCAATAAATCCTTGAAAAATATGGGAACATGCCTAGACATTTCTTAACAATATTCTTAATTAAACACATGAAATCCTCAATTAAATTGTTAAGATAAAGGGAATTATACTCTAGTGTTTTGTATTCATCAAAATCCATTAGGGCGTCAACAATTTCCCCCTTTTTGATGATGACAAAACACTGAGTATATGCAAAATTCGAAATTTAAACATATACACAGTATTTGATCAGATGTAGCTAGATAAATGCAAAAGTATTGATTTTAATAGCTCTTGAGCAATTTTAGCATATCAACTGAATTTGAATCAAGTTAAAATGTGAATTAATGAAATATTGATGCTAAAGACAATTGAAGGCTAAATACTTTTTGACTCCCCCTTTCTTTTCCAGAAGGGCAATTATTTTAATGCTTAAAGCCAATATTCTTCAATTTTATCTTTTCTAATTCAATTTTCTATTCCATATATAGGTTCTACTTCATATACTCCATATATTGGTTCTTCTCCATACATTCCATATATAGGTTCTACTCCCCCTTTTTGTCATCAACAATGAAGGAGACAAATTATCCTTGGGTACTTAAGACACAATTCCTAGTGGAATTCAGCATATTACCATGAATCACTCAAGGATATTCAAGTTATGCTCCCTCTGTCCAAGTTTTTGTTTATTAATGAATTCAGCATTCATTTCACTCCCCCTTTGTTTTGGAATTCATTTCAGACCTTTTAAAAGTAGTTGTGCTCCCCCTGTTTCATATGCATTGATAAGTTGTGTCAAATTTGAACACTTAAGGTATGTTATGAGATTTTTATGGCACATCACAGATTTACATACACAAGATTTGATTCCACAGGATTAGAAACATACACAAAATTTCAAAGAAATTGTATGACATTCATATATCATTGCAATCATTTGAAGTCATTACAAGGTTAAAAGGAAAGGAAATCATTACAAGTATTGATTCCTAATACAAAAGAAGTTTCAAAATTAGCCTAGGGCTTCACAAAAAGATGAACCCTAGATGTTTACAAACTGTCCTTCAACGGCGACGTTGCTCAATAGCCCTAGCAGCTGCCTCTATAAATGCATTAATTGAATCCATTAGGGTTCTAAACTGATCTCCCTGAGATTGATTGAAAGCAGCCACTAATGCTTCGAACTCCCGGGATGCCCTGTCAATCTTCCCTCTAAGTTGGGCAGCCACACTGCCCACATTGCCTCCATGGCTCGTCAATTCTTGAAGACTATCTGATATGTTCTTCAAGTCAGCCTGTAACTCAATTGATCTTAAAGTTTGAGTTGTACCCACATGAAACAATTCTGATGTTGCAGCTTCTATCTGAACTTTGACTTCCTTCAATTCTTGGAGGAGAGCTTCATGTGAGGTACGGATGGGGGCCAACTCAGCAGTGATCATCGATCTCATCTCCTCCCTCATCTGCTGGCATATCACAGATGCTAGAGTGTGCATCTGTTCATCTGATAGGGAGAAGGATCCACTGACTGAAGGAGGAGGAGGCATAGATGTGGATGGTCCAGCCGAGCTGGAAGGTACATCAGGCAAGGCCATATGGCTATGTGGAGGAGAGTGGTGGTCAGGCTCCTGATGTGGGATCTCAGGCTCTAGGGTTTGAGATTTTCTTTTAGGTACCTTAACCCATGATCCATCTACCTTGTGAAACTCCATTCTACGCATTGTGCTTTCATTGTAGTAGTCGGTGTTTCTTAAAGATTTTGCCGGCTCATTTTCTGGAATTGGAACCTTGAAATGTTTGAACAGTAGGGTAAAGATCATCCCATATGGTATGCTAAACCTAGAATACCTATGACATATGGAAATGTAGTTCAACATAAGTCTAGGGAGGTTTAGGGGAATCCCTAGTAAGATGTGGTGCATGATGACTAAATCTCGCTCCGAAACGAAATCGAAGCGACCGGTTTTTGGAAACAAGACCCGGTTAACAATGCTCAAAAGCAGTCTCATCTCGGCATTGAGGTCTTGGGAGTTAACTATGTCAAGAGGGCCGCAGTCCTCTCGTCCTAAAACTAGGTTTAGGGCAATCTCCCTTTGGGGATGTGAGGTCGGAGCCTCACCGTATTTAGGAATTTGTAATACACTTGATAGAATATCTTCATTGATTTCTATCAATGTCCCTCGGACATATCCAGTGTACCCCGAGTCCCCTAAGGCCATATTGCTAAACATTTCTCTAACTAGGCCGGGATAGGTTGATGTATTTAGGGTACACAGGTATTCCCAACCTTGGGCACGGAGTCTCTCTCCAATAGAGAACCCCTCACTATCTAGAAATTGGAAGTCAATGTACCTACCCGTGGTTACTGTGCGATTTGCATAGGAAAGGGTCGTGGTTGGCGGAGCAACCGGAGGAGACGGCGCGGAAGGCTCTTCCCTCCGTTCCTCGTCGTCGGTCGCTACCCTAGGACGCCTCCCACCCGTTCGTCTAGCTCTCTTAGGTGCCATGGTTTGGAATGGAGGCTAGGGTTTGTGGTGGAGAGCAAATGGAGGCTAGGGTTTGTGGTGGAGAGCAAATGGAGGCTAGGGGTTTTTGTTTTTGTCAGGGACGAAAGAAGATAGCTCGGGTCGGCTCGAGCTGTTTCACCTAATTTAAAAACCTTCGTTCGGTCCCCGAGACGTCTCCACGACTAACGCGAGACGTCTCGCCGGGGGGACGTCTCTGCGATTTGCCAGAGACGTCTCCGGCACTGAAAAATTTCAGAATGATTTCTATCTTTTCCCAATTTATTTTATTCAACCACAATAATCAACATGATTTCTTTTGGTGAATATAGAGTGAGTATGCTTGTGATCCTTCCCTTCAATAATACATCCTACAAAAGTTTTTATAATGATTTTTTTTAAAAAAAATTTATCAATATTGAAATGAGGAATGTTTGACCAAGTTTCGAATACCTATGAAATAGGCTCTAAAAATATCTCCATGAAGACTCCAAGGGAGGGTAACCATCCTCCGGAAAGTCAAACAATTCGTCATTTAACTTAGATAGATTCATGCTTTCACTTAATAGATACTAGGTTTGCTATTTGTGACCTTGAGGTGGATTACTAGTTTGAGTAGCAAAGCATTGCAATACAAGTTCAATTTATTTGCTAGGATCATACAAGCTCAAAGCATTCCTTAAGAAGTTGAACCTATCTTTACAAAGAGGCTTTGTAAAGATATCGGCCAATTGATTTTCAGTACATACATATTCAATCATCACATCATTTTTCAGCACATGATCCCTTATAAAGTGATGCCTAATCTCTATGTGTTTTGATTTAGAGTGTTGGACAGAATTTTTTGTTAAATTAATTGCACTTGTATTATCACATCTAATTGGGGATTTTGATACCGAAGTCTTCAAGTTGTTGCTTAATCCAAAGAACTTGGGCACAACAGCTTCCAGCTGCAATGTACTCAGCCTCAGCTGTGGATAAGACAACTGAATTCTGTTTCTTGCTAAACCAAGAAACCAAATTAGCACCCAAGAATTGACATGTGCCACTAGTGCTTTTTCTGTCGAGTTTGCACCCGGCAAAATCAGCATCGGAATAAGCAATTAAATTTATGTCAGATTGTTTAGAATACCATAATCCTACATTAGATGTCCCTACTAGATATCTGAATATTCTTTTAATAGCTTGCAAGTGTGATTCCTTAGGACATGCTTGGTATCTAGCACACATGCAAACACTGAATAATATGTCTGGCCTACTAGCAGTAAGGTAAAGTAAAGAACCTATCATATCTCTGTATAATTTGCAGTCTATACTTTTACCTTTTTCATCTTTGTCAAGCTTGCAACTTGAGCCCATGGGTGTGCTGATTTCCTTTGCATCCTTCATCTTGAATTTTTCCAACATTTCCTTGATGTATTTGGACTGACTGATGAAGATGCCTTCCTCTGATTGTTTTATTTGTAGCCCAAGGAAGAAGTTGAGCTCACCCATCATGCTCATTTCAAATTCTCCCTGCATAAGCTTAGCAAACTCTTGACAAAGACTATCATTAGTAGCACCAAAAATTATATCATCCACATAAATTTGCACAAGCAATAAGTCATTCCCTTTTCTTTTAATGAAGAGGGTTTTGTCTACATTTCCTCTCTTAAACTTATTTTCAATTAGGAAATTACTTAATCTTTCATACCATGCCCTAGGGGCTTGCTTAAGTCCATATAATGCTTTATGCAATTTAAAAACATAATCTGGATGTAAGTGGTTCTCAAAACCTGGAGGTTGTCCTACATAAACCTCCTCCATTATATAATCATTTAAAAAGGCACTTTTTACATCCATTTGATAGAGTTTGAAATCCATAAAGCATGCATATGCCAAAAGAAGTCTAATAGCCTCTAACCTAGCAACAGGAGCAAAAGTTTCATCAAAATCTATCCCTTCCTCCTGATTATATCCTTTGGCTACTAGCCTAGCTTTGTTTCTTATTACTATTCCATCTTCTTCTAGTTTATTTCTATATATCCATTTGGTGCCTATAATTGAAACATTAGGGGGTCTTTTCATTAGAGTCCAAACTTGATTTCTTTCAAATTGGTTTAATTCTTCTTGCATGGCATTTATCCAATTTTCATCTTTTTCGGCTTCTTCTAGTGATTTAGGTTCTATCTGTGAAACAAATGCAAGATAATTACTAGTGTTTCTTAAAGAGGATCTTGTCCTTATCCCTTGTGAAGGATCACCAAGGATTAGATTCCTTGGATGACCATGTGCATACCTCCATTCCTTAGGAAGATCTTGATTTCTTGTTGGAGGTTGATCTTCTTCACCTTGCTGAATTGAATCTTCTTTGATCTCATCCTCATGTTGTTTGTCTTGTATGGAGAATTCCTTCATTCTGTCTTCAAGTATACCTGCATCACCATCTTCTTCCTTTCTAGAAGAATCTCCATTAGCTTCATCAAAAACAACATGAATGGATTCTTCAACAACGAGAGTTCTCTTGTTGAAGACCCTGTATGCTCTACTAGATGAGGAATAACCTAAGAAGATCCCCTCATCTGATTTAGCACTAAATTTACTTAGATTGTCTTTTCTATTGTTTAAAATAAAGCAGCGACAACCGAAAACATGAAAATAGCTTATATTTGGTTTCTTACTTTTCATCAACTCATAAGGTGTTTTCTTTAAGATGGATCTAACTAAAGCACGGTTTAAAATATGACATGAAGTATTTATTGCTTCAGCCCAAAAGTACTTTGGTAGATCCGATTCGCACAACATGGTACGAGCCATATCTGCTAGTGTGCGATTCTTCCTTTCTACCATCCCATTTTGTTGGGGTGTCCTAGGTGCCGAGAAATTGTGATTGATACCATTTTCTTCACAAAATTTTTCAAAATGCTGATTTTCAAACTCGATACCATGATCACTCCTAATTGCTTTTAGTTTAAGATTGAGTTCATTCGAAACCCTATTATGAAACTTGATAAAAGCGGGAAAGGACTCATCTTTGTGTGCAAGAAATGAAACCCATGTAAAACGTGAAAAATCATCAACAATTACAAGACCAAATTTCTTACCCCCTAGACTAGTAGTTCTAGTGGGTCCAAACAAATCCATGTGAATTAGTTCTAGGGGTTTTGATGTTGATACTATGTTCTTAGACTTGAAAGAGCTTCTCGTTTGTTTCCCTAATTGACATGCAGCATAAATTTTGTTCTTTTCAAAGTCTATTTTTGGTAGTCCTTTGACTAAATCTTTTGTAATCAATTTAGAGATTAAATCCATGCTAGCATGCCCTAACCTACGATGCCATAACCAACTAGTCTCATTGACTTTGGGATCCATGGCTACAAGACATTGGCCATCCTTCATGGTGAGATCATCAAGATCTACCATGTAAACATTTCCATGCCTATGTCCTGTAAGTATGATCTCATTGTCAACTGGACTACTAATTATGCATAGTGAAGATTCAAATGACACTTTAAAGCCCTTGTCACAAAATTGACTTATACTTAATAAATTATGTTTTAGTCCATTAACTAACAATACATTGTCAATAAATGAGGAGGGTGATATGGAGATTTTACCAACACCAATGATTTGACCTTTAGCATTGTCTCCAAATGTGACTACTCCTCCTTCTTTTGATTTCAAGGTGACGAAGAGACTCTTGTCACCGGTCATATGCCTTGAGCAACCACTATCAAGATACCATATTCTCTTTTTACTCCCGGCTGCAAGGCATACCTGCAAAATAATCATGTGAAGCTCTTAGGTACCCAAGTTTTCTTGGGTCCTTCTTGGTTAGTGTAGTTGGTTCCCTTAGGCACCCATACTTTAGTTGTGTTTTTATCCTTTACAAATGTATTCTTGTTAGGTTGAATCTTTCTTTGAATGCAAGAATAGGCTTTATGTCCACTTTTTCCACAATGAAAGCATGTAGGTTTTTCAGTTTTGACATCTTTTGCTTTCACAAAGAAATTCTTTAGATACTTTTGTTGTTTGCTAGTTTTATATCCTAATCCGGCTTTATTAAAAACAGCTCTTTGATTGGATAGAATAAGATTTAATTTTTCAGAGCTTTGTGTAAATTTCTCCACAATTGGTTTGTACTTATGTACCTCATTTTTAAGAACCAAATTTTCTTTAGCCAATTCTTCCTTATCATTTTTAAGGGATTCAACATTTTATGCAAGTGAGGTATTACTATTGAGTAGGGATTTAACTTTTAGATTTAATTCCTTAATTAGTGTTTTTGCCGTTTTATTTTCAATGCTAAGTTTTGAATTTTTATTTTCTAGGTCAATGGTGTTAACATTTTTAACGCTCTCCTTCTCAATCAATAGGTTTTTAATATCATCCTTTAGTTTTTGATTGGAGGCCTTTAATTCTTTATTCTTTGCTCCTAACATACTACAATCACTCATGAGTTCTTGAAAAGCTTCATATAATTCTTCTAAAGTAAAATTTGTAGTTGAGCTTTGACATACCTCATCGTCTTCGAATGCCATGAAGCACAAGTTGGCGGTCTCTTCCTTCTCTTCCTCGGAGGAGGATGTGTCACTATCATCCCACGTTGCTTTCAACGCCTTCTTCTTCTTCTTTCCAAAGTGCTTCTTCTGTTGAGGGCATTCGGAACGGATGTGTCCCGGTCTCTTGCAATCATAACATATGATTGGGTCTCTTTCCTTTTCTTTTTCCTTTTCCCAATCATTTCTTCCTCCAAACTTCTTTCTTGGGAAGGGTTTCTTTCTTCTCATGAATTTCTTAAACTTCCTTACTATTAAACCCAAGTCCTCATCTTCGCTTTCTTCTTCACTCTCACTACTTTCTTCTTCACACACACTCGAAGTAGCCTTGAGTGCGATTATCTTCTTCTTTGGCAAATCTTCTTCATGTTGCTTCATTGTGAGCTCATGCGTCATCAATGAGCCCAATAGTTGTTCAAGTCCCAATGTGTTGAGGTCTTTGGCTTCTACGATCGCCGTGACCTTCGCTTCCCATGCTTTCGGCAAGGACCTGAGAATTTTACTCACAAGTTCTGGATTAGTGTAAGATTTACCCAAACTCTTTAGACCATTTATTATATCGGTGAAGCGTGTGAACATGCATGAGATGGTTTCATTGGGTTCCATCTTAAATGACTCATATTTGTGAATTGGAATGTTCACTTTAGACTCTTTGACTTGATTTGTACCCTCGTGGGTAACTTCAAGCCTATCCCATATTTCCTTGGCGGAACTACAGGTGGAAACTCTATTGAACTCATTCACATCTAGAGCACAGAATAATGAGTTCATTGCTCTAGCATTGAGTTGAACCATCCTATTATCATTCTCATCCCAATCCTCCTCAGGTTTGGGAACTTGAATGCCATTAACCATGTGAGATGGTTCGTGTGGTCCCTTGATTATAACCCTCCACAAGGCATAATCTTGTGCTTGAATAAAAATCCTCATTCTAGTCTTCCAATAGGTATAATTTGTCCCATTGAAGAGTGGAGGTCTATTGGTTGCCTGCCCCTCAGCAGGAACATTGTTGAAGGGTGTTGCCATCTAGATCTTTGGCTAAGACGGTTAGGTCTTCAAGAAGTACACAGAGCACCCGCTCTGATACTACTTGTTGCCCAGAGATGGTCACCCAAGAGGGGGGTGAATTGGGTGTTTTAAGATTTTTTGTCTAATTAAAAATAAAACACACAAGTGTATGTGCTAAAGTAAAGATAGAGGTATAAGAATAGTCAATCGCAAACACAAGGTTTTATAGTGGTTCGGAGCTTCCACTGCTCCTACATCCACTCCCCAAACACCTTTGGGAATTTTCACTATAATCAACGACTACAGTACGGTAGTTTTGCGAGTGCACTACCCAACTCGTTGTTTTACACCGGGCTAACAACGAACCCTACAATCCTCCAATTTAACCTAGGCTTGGGACACCTATCCCTTGTTCCAAGTTCCTTGACTGGAACAAGCACAATAATCAATGTTTTACAAAAGATTTGAAAGCTCTTAAGAAGCAAATATAACAATGAGAAATAATGAAACCCGGAAGAACCCTTTTAGCCGTTGGAAGCGTGGGAAATGGTGGTTCTTCCGATGTGGATCGCGTTGGCTTGAATGTGAGCTTTGAATGCCGAGTGGGAGAGAGTAGTTGAGCACGAAATCAGATGGGAAAGCTTGGATGCACTTGATTTCTTCTCTTGAAAGCTCTAACTCCCTTGAACCTCTTTCTCTTTCTTCTCTCTTGAATGATCTTGTGTTGGGTTGGTGAGAAGTTGTTGGAAGGCACTTAAGAGCTCCCTTTTATAGCCCGAAAAGCAAATAGATCCGTTAGACACAAAGATATGGAAGTTTGAAATTCAAACGAACCTGCAAAAGTATGTCAGTCGCGTCCCAGGCGCTCCGGAGACGTCTCCGCTTCAACGCGAGACGTCTCGACTGTATGAATTTACTTTTGACGATGTTGGGAGTCGACTCAGTGCTTTACGGGGGCGACTCTGAGGATGAACAGTTTGAATGCTTGTGTTTCTATTTTTCTGAGAGAGTCGCCTCGGCCCTTTACGGGGACGTCTCGGGATGTTTGTGCTTTTTGCATGGGGACGACTCCGCTGCCTCGGGGACGACTCCGCTGCTTTATCTCCGAAAAACAAGTCCTCTGGAATTCTCTGAGAGAGTCGACTCCGCTACCTAGGGGACGACTCCGCTGTTTTATCACCGAAAAACACATCCTCTGGAATCCCCTGAGAGAGTCGACTCCGCGCTCTCTGGGGACGACTCGGGAAGTCTGCTTTTTACTCGCGGGGACGACTCCGCGTCCTTTGGAGACGACTCGCGCGCATCCCTTGAAATCGGCCTTTCTGCCGCCTCTGAGAGAGTCGACTCCGCAGAGTCGGGAGTCGACTCCGACCCTGCGAGACGCCTCGCCAGGTGCCGGGGACGTCTCCAAACGTGCCAATTCTTCCTGTTCGTGCCGGAGACGTCTCTGGGACAAACCGGAGACGTCTCGGCTGTCCCTGATCTGTTTTCTTCATCTCAAAAATTCTTCAATAAATCCTTGAAAAATATGGAAACATGCCTAGACATTTCTTAACAATATTCTTAATTAAACACATGAAATCCTCAATTAAATTGTTAAGATAAAGGGAATTATACTCTAGTGTTTTGTATTCATCAAAATCCATTAGGGCGTCAACAATCTCTCCCTTTTTGATGATGACAAAACACTGAGTATATGCAAAATTCGAAATTTAAACATATGCACAGTATTTGATCAGATGTAGCTAGATAAATGCAAAAGTATTGATTTTAATAGCTCTTGAGCAATTTTAGCATATCAACTGAATTTGAATCAAGTTAAAATGTGAATTAATGAAATATTGATGCTAAAGACAATTGAAGGCTAAATACTTTTTGACTCCCCCTTTCTTTTCCAGAAGGGCAATTATTTTAATGCTTAAAGCCAATATTCTTCAATTTTATCTTTTCTAATTCAATTTTCTATTCCATATATAGGTTCTACTTCATATACTCCATATATTGGTTCTACTCCATACATTCCATATATAGGTTCTACTCCCCCTTTTTGTCATCAACAATGAAGGGGACAAATTATCCTTGGGTACTTAAGACACAATTCCTTGTGGAATTCAGCATATTACCATGAATCACTCAAGGATATTCAAGTTATGCTCCCTCTGTCCAAGTTTTTGTTTATTAATGAATTCAGCATTCATTTCACTCCCCCTTTGTTTTGGAATTCATTTCAGACCTTTTAAAAGTAGTTGTGCTCCCCCTGTTTCATATGCATTGATAAGTTGTGTCAAATTTGAACACTTAAGGTATGTTATGAGATTTTTATGGCACATCACAGATTTACATACACAAGATTTGATTCCACAGGATTAGAAACATACACAAAATTTCAAAGAAATTGTATGACATTCATATATCATTGCAATCATTTGAAGTCATTACAAGGTTAAAAGGAAAGGAAATCATTACAAGTATTGATTCCTAATACAAAAGAAGTTTCAAAATTAGCCTAGGGCTTTACAAAAAGATGAACCCTAGATGTTTACAAACTGTCCTTCAACGGCGACGTTGCTCAATAGCCCTAGCAGCTGCCTCTATAAATGCATTAATTGAATCCATTAGGGTTCTAAACTGATCTCCCTGAGATTGATTGAAAGCAGCCACTAATGCTTCGAACTCCCGGGATGCCCTGTCAATCTTCCCTCTAAGTTGGGCAGCCACACTGCCCACATTGCCTCCATGGCTCGTCAATTCTTGAAGACTATCTGATATGTTCTTCAAGTCAGCCTGTAACTCAATTGATCTTAAAGTTTGAGTTGTACCCACATGAAACAATTCTGATGTTGCAGCTTCTATCTGAACTTTGACTTCCTTCAATTCTTGGAGGAGAGCTTCATGTGAGGTACGGATGGGGGCCAACTCAGCAGTGATCATCGATCTCATCTCCTCCCTCATCTGTTGGCATATCACAGATGCTAGAGTGTGCATCTGTTCATCTGATAGGGAGAAGGATCCACTGACTGAAGGAGGAGGAGGCATAGATGTGGATGGTCCAGCCGAGCTGGAAGGTACATCAGGGAAGGCCATATGGCTATGTGGAGGAGAGTGGTGGTCAGGCTCCTGATGTGGGATCTCGGGCTCTAGGGTTTGAGATTTTCTTTTAGGTACCTTAACCCATGATCCATCTACCTTGTGAAACTCCATTCTACGCATTGTGCTTTCATTGTAGTAGTCGGTGTTTTTTAAAGATTTTGCCGGCTCATTTTCTGGAATTGGAACCTTGAAATGTTTGAACAGTAGGGTAAAGATCATCCCATATGGTATGCTAAACCTAGAATATCTATGACATATGGAAATGTAGTTCAACATAAGTCTAGGGAGGTTTAGGGGAATCCCTAGTAAGATGTGGTGCATGATGACTAAATCTCGCTCCGAAACGAAATCGAAGCAACCGGTTTTTGGAAACAAGACCCGGTTAACAATGCTCAAAAGCAGTCTCATCTCGGCATTGAGGTCTTGGGAGTTAACTATGTCAAGAGGGCCGCAGTCCTCTCGTCCTAAAACTAGGTTTAGGGCAATCTCCCTTTGGGGATGTGAGGTCGGAGCCTCACCGTATTTAGGAATTTGTAATACACTTGATAGAATATCTTCATTGATTTCTATCAATGTCCCTCGGACATATCCAGTGTACCCCGAGTCCCCTAAGGCCATATTGCTAAACATTTCTCTAACTAGGCCGGGATAGGTTGATGTATTTAGGGTACACAGGTATTCCCAACCTTGGGCGCGGAGTCTCTCTCCAATAGAGAACCCCTCACTATCTAGAAATTGGAAGTCAATGTACCTACCCGTGGTTACTGTGCGATTTGCACAGGAAAGGGTCGTGGTTGGCGGAGCAACCGGAGGAGACGGCGCGGAAGGCTCTTCCCTCCGTTCCTCGTCGTCGATCGCTACCCTAGGACGCCTCCCACCCGTTCGTCTAGCTCTCTTAGGTGCCATGGTTTGGAATGGAGGCTAGGGTTTGTGGTGGAGAGCAAATGGAGGCTAGGGTTTGTGGTGGAGAGCAAATGGAGGCTAGGGGTTTTTGTTTTTGTCGGGGACAAAAGAAGATAGCTCGGGTCGGCTCGAGCTGTTTCACCTAATTCAAAAACCTTCGTTCGGTCCCCGTGACGTCTCCACGACTAACGCGAGACGTCTCGCCGGGGGGATGTCTCTGCGATTTGCCAGAGACGTCTCCGGCACTGAAAAATTTCAGAATGATTTCTATCTTTTCCCAATTTATTTTATTCAACCACAATAATCAACATGATTTCTTTTGGTGAATATAGAGTGAGTTTGCTTGTGATCCTTCCCTTCAATAATACATCCTACAAAAGTTTTTATAATAATTTTTTTTTAAAAAAAATTTATCAATATTGAAATGAGGAATGTTTGACCAAGTTTCGAATACCTATGAAATAGGCTCTGAAAATATCTCCATGAAGAGTCCAAGGGAGGGTAACCATCCTCCGGAAAGTCAAACAATTCGTCATTTAACTTAGATAGATTCATGCTTTCACTTAATAGATACTAGGTTTGCTATTTGTGACCTTGAGGTGGATTACTAGTTTGAGTAGCAAAGCATTGCAATACAAGTTCAATTTATTTGCTAGGATCATACAAGCTCAAAGCATTCCTTAAGAAGTTGAACCTATCTTTACAAAGGGGCTTTGTAAAGATATCGGCCAATTGATTTTCAGTACATACATATTCAATCATCACATCATTTTTCAACACATGATCCCTTATAAAGTGATGCCTAATCTCTATGTGTTTTGATTTAGAGTGTTGGACAGAATTTTTTGTTAAATTAATTGCACTTGTATTATCACATCTAATTGGGGATTTTGATACCGAAGTCTTCAAGTTGTTGCTTAATCCAAAGAACTTGGGCACAACAGCTTCCAGCTGCAATGTACTCAGCCTCAGCTGTGGATAAGACAACTGAATTCTGTTTCTTGCTAAACCAAGAAACCAAATTAGCACCCAAGAATTGACATGTGCCACTAGTGCTTTTTCTGTCGAGTTTGCACCCGGCAAAATCAGCATCGGAATAAGCAATTAAATTTATGTCAGATTGTTTAGAATACCATAATCCTACATTAGATGTCCCTACTAGATATCTGAATATTCTTTTAACAGCTTGCAAGTATGATTCCTTAGGACATGCTTGGTATCTAGCACACATGCAAACACTGAATAATATGTCTGGCCTACTAGCAGTAAGGTAAAGTAAAGAACCTATCATACCTCTGTATAATTTGCAGTCTATACTTTTACCTTTTTCATCTTTGTCAAGCTTGCAACTTGAGCCCATGGGTGTGCTGATTTCCTTTGCATCCTTCATCTTGAATTTTTCCAACATTTTCTTGATGTATTTGGACTGACTGATGAAGATGCCTTCCTCTGATTGTTTTATTTGTAGCCCAAGGAAGAAGTTGAGCTCACCCATCATGCTCATTTCAAATTCTCCCTGCATAAGCTTAGCAAACTCTTGACAAAGACTATCATTAGTAGCACCAAAAATTATATCATCCACATAAATTTGCACAAGCAATAAGTCATTCCCTTTTCTTTTAATGAAGAGGGTTTTGTCTACATTTCCTCTCTTAAACTTATTTTCAATTAGGAAATTACTTAATCTTTCATACCATGCCCTAGGGGCTTGCTTAAGTCCATATAATGCTTTATGCAATTTAAAAACATAATCTGGATGTAAGTGGTTCTCAAAACCTGGAGATTGTCCTACATAAACTTTCTCCATTATATAATCATTTAAAAAGGCACTTTTTACATCCATTTGATAGAGTTTGAAATCCATAAAGCATGCATATGCCAAAAGAAGTCTAATAGCCTCTAACATAGCAACAGGAGCAAAAGTTTCATCAAAATCTATCCCTTCCTCCTGATTATATCCTTTGGCTACTAGCCTAGCTTTGTTTTTTATTACTATTCCATCTTCTTCTAGTTTATTTCTATATATCCATTTGGTGCCTATAATTGAAACATTAGGGGGTCTTTTCATTAGAGTCCAAACTTGATTTCTTTCAAATTGGTTTAATTCTTCTTGCATGGCATTTATCCAATTTTCATCTTTTTCGGCTTCTTCTAGTGATTTAGGTTCTATCTGTGAAACAAATGCAAGATAATTACTAGTGTTTCTTAAAGAGGATCTTGTCCTTATCCCTTGTGAAGGATCACCAAGGATTAGATCCCTTGGATGACCATGTGCATACCTCCATTCCGTAGGAAGATCTTGATTTCTTGTTGGAGGTTGATCTTCTTCACCTTGCTGAATTGAATCTTCTTTGATCTCATCCTCATATTGTTTGTCTTGTATGGAGAATTCCTTCATTCTGTCTTCAAGTATACCTGCATCACCATCTTCTTCTTTTCTAGAAGAATCTCCATCAGCTTCATCAAAAACAACATGAATGGATTCTTCAACAACGAGAGTTCTCTTGTTGAAGACCCTGTATGCTCTACTAAATGAGGAATAACCTAAGAAGATCCCCTCATCTGATTTAGCACTAAATTTACTTAGATTGTCCTTTCTATTGTTTAAAATAAAGCAGCGACAACCGAAAACATGAAAATAGCTTATATTTGGTTTCTTACTTTTCATCAACTCATAAGGTGTTTTCTTTAAGATGGATCTAACTAAAGCACGGTTTAAAATATGACATGAAGTATTTATTGCTTCAGCTCAAAAGTACTTTGGTAGATCCAATTCGCACAACATGGTACGAGCCATATCTGCTAGTGTGCGATTCTTCCTTTCTACCATCCCATTTTGTTGGGGTGTCTTAGGTGCTGAGAAATTGTGATTGATACCATTTTCTTCACAAAATTTTTCAAAATGCTGATTTTCAAACTCGATACCATGATCACTCCTAATTGCTTTTAGTTTAAGATTGAGTTCATTCGAAACCCTATTATGAAACTTGATAAAAGCGGGAAAGGACTCATCTTTGTGTGCAAGAAATGAAACCCATGTAAAACGTGAAAAATCATCAACAATTACAAGACCAAATTTCTTACCCCCTAGACTAGTAGTTCTAGTGGGTCCAAACAAATCCATGTGAATTAGTTCTAGGGGTTTTGATGTTGATACTATGTTCTTAGACTTGAAAGAGCTTCTCGTTTGTTTCCCTAATTGACATGCAGCACAAATTTTGTTCTTTTCAAAGTCTATTTTTGGTAGTCCTTTGACTAAATCTTTTGTAATCAATTTAGAGATTAAATCCATGCTAGCATGCCCTAACCTACGATGCCATAACCAACTAGTCTCATTGACTTTGGGATCCATGGCTACAAGACATTGGCCATCCTTCATGGTGAGATCATCAAGATCTACCATGTAAATATTTCCATGCCTATGTCCTGTAAGTATGATCTCATTGTCAACTGGACTACTAATTATGCATAGTGAAGATTCAAATAACACTTTAAAGCCCTTGTCACAAAATTGACTTATACTTAATAAATTATGTTTTAGTCCATTAACTAACAATACATTGTCAATAAATGAGGAGGGTGATATGGAGATTTTACCAACACCAATGATTTGACCTTTAGCATTGTCTCCAAATGTGACTACTCCTCCTTCTTTTGATTTTAAGGTGACGAAGAGACTCTTGTCACCGGTCATATGCCTTGAGCAACCACTATCAAGATACCACATTCTCTTTTTACTCCCGGCTGCAAGGCATACCTGCAAAATAATCATGTGAAGCTCTTAGGTACCCAAGTTTTCTTGGGTCCTTCTTGGTTAGTGTAGTTGGTTCCCTTAGGCACCCATACTTTAGTTGTGTTTTTACCCTTTACAAATGTATTCTTGTTAGGTTGAATCTTTCTTTGAATGCAAAAATAGGCTTTATGTCCACTTTTTCCACAATGAAAGCATGTAGGTTTTTCAGTTTTGACATCTTTTGCTTTCACAAAGAAATTCTTTAGATACTTTTGTTGTTTGCTAGTTTTATATCCTAATCCGGCTTTATTAAAAACAGCTCTTTGATTGGATAGAATAAGATTTAATTTTTCAGAGCTTTGTGTAAATTTCTCCACAATTGGTTTGTACTTATGTACCTCATTTTTAAGAACCAAATTTTCTTTAGCCAATTCTTCCTTATCATTTTTAAGGGATTCAACATTTTGTGCAAGTGAGGTATTACTATTGAGTAGGGATTTAACTTTTAGATTTAATTCCTTAATTAGTGTTTTTGCCGTTTCATATTCAATGCTAAGTTTTGAATTTTTATTTTCTAGGTCAATGGTGTTAACATTTTTAACGCTCTCCTTCTCAATCAATAGGTTTTTAATATCATCCTTTAGTTTTTGATTGGAGGCCTTTAATTCTTTATTCTTTGCTCCTAACATACTACAATCACTCATGAGTTCTTGAAAAGCTTCATATAATTCTTCTAAAGTAAAATTTGTAGTTGAGCTTTGACATACCTCATCGTCTTCGAATGCCATGAAGCACAAGTTGGCGGTCTCTTCCTTCTCTTCCTCGGAGGAGGATGTGTCACTATCATCCCACGTTGCTTTCAACGCCTTCTTCTTCTTCTTTCCAAAGTGCTTCTTCTGTTGAGGGCATTCGGAACGGATGTGTCCCGGTCTCTTGCAATCATAACATATGATTGGGTCTCTTTCCTTTTCTTTTTCCTTTTCCCAATCATTTCTTCCTCCAAACTTCTTTCTTGGGAAGGGTTTCTTTCTTCTCATGAATTTCTTAAACTTCCTTACTATTAAACCCAAGTCCTCATCTTCGCTTTCTTCTTCACTCTCACTACTTTCTTCTTCACACACACTCGAAGTAGCCTTGAGTGCGATTATCTTCTTCTTTGGCAAATCTTCTTCATGTTGCTTCATTGTGAGCTCATGCGTCATCAATGAGCCCAATAGTTGTTCAAGTCCCAATGTGTTGAGGTCTTTGGCTTCTACGATCGCCGTGACCTTCGCTTCCCATGCTTTCGGCAAGGACCTGAGAATTTTACTCACAAGTTCTGGATTAGTGTAAGATTTACCCAAACTCTTTAGACCATTTATTATATCGGTGAAGCGTGTGAACATGCATGAGATGATTTCATTGGGTTCCATCTTAAATGACTCATATTTGTGAACTAGAATGTTCACTTTAGACTCTTTGACTTGATTTGTACCCTCGTGGGTAACTTCAAGCCTATCCCATATTTCCTTGGCGGAACTACAGGTGGAAACTCTATTGAACTCATTCACATCTAGAGCACAGAATAATGAGTTCATTGCTCTAGCATTGAGTTGAACCATCCTATTATCATTCTCATCCCAATCCTCCTCAGGTTTGGGAACTTGAATGCCATTAACCATGTGAGATGGTTCGTGTGGTCCCTTGATTATAACCCTCCACAAGGCATAATCTTGTGCTTGAATAAAAATCCTCATTCTAGTCTTCCAATAGGTATAATTTGTCCCTTGAAGAGTGGAGGTCTATTGGTTGCCTGCCCCTCAGCAGGAACATTGTTGAAGGGTGTTGCCATCTAGATCTTTAGCTAAGACGGTTAGGTCTTCAAGAAGTACACAGAGCACCCGCTCTGATACTACTTGTTGCCCAGAGATGGTCACCCAAGAGGGGGGTGAATTGGGTGTTTTAAGATTTTTTGTCTAATTAAAAATAAAACACACAAGTGTATGTGCTAAAGTAAAGATAGAGGTATAAGAATAGTCAATCGCAAACACAAGATTTTATAGTGGTTCGGAGCTTCCACTGCTCCTACATCCACTCCCCAAACACCTTTGGGAATTTTCACTATAATCAACGATTACAGTACGGTAGTTTTGCGAGTGCACTACCCAACTCGTTGTTTTACACCAGGCTAACAACGAACCCTACAATCCTCCAATTTAACCTAGGCTTGGGACACCTATCCCTTATTCCAAGTTCCTTGACTGGAACAAGCACAATAATCAATGTTTTACAAAAGATTTGAAAGCTCTTAAGAAGCAAATATAACAATGAGAAATAATGAAATCCGGAAGAACCCTTTTAGCCGTTGGAAGCGTGGGAAATGGTGGTTCTTCCGATGTGGATCGCGTTGGCTTGAATGTGAGCTTTGAATGCCGAGTGGGAGAGAGTAGTTGAGCACGAAATCAGATGGGAAAGCTTGGATGCACTTGATTTCTTCTCTTGAAAGCTCTAACTCCCTTGAACCTCTTTCTCTTTCTTCTCTCTTGAATGATCTTGTGTTGGGTTGGTGAGAAGTTGTTGGAAGGCACTTAAGAGCTCCCTTTTATAGCCCAAAAAGCAAATAGATCCGTTAGACACAAAGATATGGAAGTTTGAAATTCAAACGAACCTGCAAAAGTATGTCAGTCGCGTCCCAGGCGCTCCGGAGACGTCTCCGCTTCAACGCGAGACGTCTCGGCTGTATGAATTTACTTTTGACGATGTTGGGAGTCGACTCGGTGCTTTACGGGGGCGACTCTGAGGATGAACAGTTTGAATGCTTGTTTTTCTGTTTTTCTGAGAGAGTCGCCTCGGCCCTTTACGGGGACGTCTCGGGATGTTTGTGCTTTTTGCATGGGGACGACTCCGCTGCCTCGGGGACGACTCCGCTGCTTTATCTCCGAAAAACAAGTCCTCTGGAATTCTCTGAGAGAGTCGACTCCGCTACCTAGGGGACGACTCCGCTGTTTTATCACCGAAAAACACATCCTCTGGAATCTCCTGAGAGAGTCGACTCCGCGCTCTCTGGGGACGACTCGGGAAGTCTGCTTTTTACTCGCGGGGACGACTCCGCGTCCTTTGGAGACGACTCGCGCGCATCCCTTGAAATCGGCCTTTCTGCCGCCTCTGAGAGAGTCGACTCCGCAGAGTCGGGAGTCGACTCCGACCCTGCGAGACGCCTCGCCAGGTGCCGGGGACGTCTCCAAACGTGCCAATTCTTCCTGTTCGTGCCGGAGACGTCTCTGGGACAAACCGGAGACGTCTCGGCTGTCCCTGATTTGTTTTCTTCATCTCAAAAATTCTTCAATAAATCTTTGAAAAATATGGGAACATGCCTAGACATTTCTTAACAATATTCTTAATTAAACACATGAAATCCTCAATTAAATTGTTAAGATAAAGGGAATTATACTCTAGTATTTTGTATTCATCAAAATCCATTAGGGGGTCAACAACTAGTGCCATAAATCTTACAAAAAATCCCATACAACACTCAAGGTCTAAATATATAGAAATCAGACATCATTTCATAAGAGATCATGCTCAAAATGGGGATATAAAAATAGAATTTATAAATACTGATAAACAAATTGCAGATATATTCACTAAACCTCTTAATGAAGAAGTATTTTGTAAATTTAGAGGTGAATTATACATTTGTGATCCATTTTGATGACTGATTATGAATGATAAATTGTGTATTTTGATTGACTATTAATAGTTGAATTTTAGTTGATTTGATCCGTGGTTTACAATTGAGTTTTAAATCTTATTCAAAAAGATTTTGTCACTTGAACAGTCTGAGGAGACGACTCATGTAAATAAGGAGTCGACTCATGTAGTAAGGGACGACTCTTAAGTTAAAAGAGTCGACCCCTAACTCACAAGAGACAACTCTTAAGTTAAAAGAGTCGACTCCTAGTCTATAGGAGATGACAAATGAGTTGAATGAGTCGACTAAAGAGGAAACTATTCGAAACATATTCTAAAAGGCTTTTTCTCTCTCTCTCTGAAACGTTGAACCTAAAATGTTTCATACCCCTTAGAGCGCCTTTATTGTCTTCAAACTCTTCTTCAAACAAAAACCTCCAAAAACCCTAGAAAATCTTTTCGAGGTTCTGATTGATCTTCCATTGGTGAGGGTAAAGCAAGTGACATCCGGACCTAAGAGGAAGAATGTCACTTCACACACAGAGAGAAGAACGAAGGCTAGGGCAGAAAAGGAGATGAATCCATAAAGGCAAGCAACGCCATTGCCTCAGCCTGTCACAGCCCCTCTGTCACCTCCGTCCTTGGTCTCAAAACAAGGACCTCTCTCCATAAGAAATGTATCCACAGGAAGGAGAGTGGATTTCGAGTTCTTGGAAAAGGAAAACTTCCCACTAGGGCAAAATCTAAAGGATATGGGTTGGGAATACTTATGCTCCCTGAATGTGCCAACCTACCCAGACTTGGTACGAGAGTTCTACAACAATGCCAGATATGGAGAAAAACAAATCTTGTCCAAGGTAAAAGATGTACCTATTCTGATTACTAAAAAGATTCTTAGAGATACCCTTCAGATTCCAAATGATGGAAAAAACAAAGATCACCTAGAGAATAGGAATGAAGGGATAAGTACCATTTTGAATAAAGAAGTCATAGGAGATTGGACTGAGATCAGTGCCTATCAACTGAATGCAGAGATGCGTCTACTGCATCACATGATCAACAAAATGTTCTTTCCGAAGACAGAAAAATTTGATCATATTTCAGAAAGAGATATACTGGTAATACACCATATTATACAAGGACTCCCACTGAACCTACCCTGTCTGATGCTTAGATACATGGAAGCTCAAGGACAGAGAAAAGGAGCTTCACTTCCTTATGGTATGGTCTTAACTCAAGTCTTCTGTTACTTCAATGTAAATCTAGAAAGGGAGACTAAGAAGGAACTACTGTCTTCTGATGTTTACAATGACAAATCACTGAAGAGGATGTGATTTGACAAAACGGAGGAAAAATGGACTCATAAAGGGAAGAGAATTCAAGATGAAAGTGGTCAAGACACTCCTACACCACACAAAGGTAAAATAATTCCTACACAAGAACCTCCAACAGAATCTCCAGTCAGTTAGCCTTCTCCAATACAAACGCCATCAGATCCTCCACTCAGATTTGAGAAATGGCAATTAAAAGCTATTGGGGACAACATTATTACAGCACTGCTTAATTCTGGAGTTAGTTTTAGCAAAGTCCATCATCTCACTAACATGACCCAAGAAGTAAAAGTAGAATCGCAGGGTTTAAGGCAACTTGCAGCTAATCAATAAAGAAGAACGGCAGCAATTGAAGAGCAACTTAGGATTCAAAGAAATTCTGTTCAAGGCTCTGTACAAGCACTGAAAGAAGAACACAGTTAGCTCACTAACTCCATCACTGCACTAAACAGTAAAATTGACAAGCTGATGGAAGAGGCAAAGGAAGATCAGTCTGGACCTTCATCTTCAAAACCTTCAACCTAGACTGACCTTAGACTGAACCTAACCTGAACTTAGATTGGAACCCATATTTTCAAAATATAATCTTGTACTTAGCTAAGTTTCATGTTTATTTGGCACACTTGTATGCTGACTGATACCAATTGATATAAATTGTAATCTTCTGATTTATCAAATGTACTTCACAATGAATGATTATCTTTCTTGAAGTATATGTCTTTATTAGTTTATACACTGCTCTGATAGCTATCAAAATTTGTAATGGTATCAAAATCCTTAATCTTGGTGTCAAATATTATTTTTAGTTTTCTTCCTTTTATTGATGACAAAAAGGGGGAGAAATATATGAAAAAGAATTCTAAACTGAAGAAATGTGAAAAGAATTCAGAATACAAATTGGGAGAAATATATGAAAAAAAATTCTAATATAAGAAATAAGAAATGTGAAAAGAATTCAGAATACCAATCTCTACATTAAAGATAATATATAGAGGAGATTTAAATTATGATTGTAAACAAAACTTAAGAAAAGATGAAGAACAAGAACTCTGCATAATTCAAATGTTTATAATTGATAGGGGAAGACTTTTCTCCTTAATTTGGTGAAATTATACATATATCTCTGAATGTCATATTTGCTCTGAACTTCACTATAAAATTCTGATAATTGCTTTGAAATTTATTGCAAAATTCTTTTCAACTCAATGGTTTTGTCATCATGAAAAAGAGGAAGATTGTCAACCCTAAAGGATGAATTTTGATGATTATAAAATACTTAAGATGATGTTGTGTACTAATGACATTGGCTTAATTGTGAAGTTTTATAAGTCAAGAAAAATCAGAAGAATTAAAGCACTATAAAATCTTAAGTTCTTCGCAAATATGTCATTGGACATGTTCTAAAAGGAAATGATCTTAATCTAGTCCATGGAGATCATAAATGAAGTTTAAAGTTTTCTGTTTGAAAGACTTAAGTCAACCCCTAAGCAAAAAAGGACAAGTTTAAGTTGATTCTGATATGTTTTATTCAAGGAACATAGTAAATGAGTCGACCCCTGCAAAACATGAGTCGACCCTTGTATAGTTCAAAGTAAATATAAAGTTTTCACCGCCTGAGATAAAGTCTGAAGAGTCAACCCTTGTTCAAAATGAGTTGACCCCCAAAATTGAAGATTCGACCCTTGCGTTTGAAGAGTCGACCCCTGCTCAGTCTCAGCGCCGACCGAAAAACAAAGCGTGAGCCGACCCTTGTGTTTAAAGAGGCGACTCTTGATGAAGATGAGCCGACCCTTAATGATAAAGAGTCGACCCTTTGCAAATATCACAGCATAAGCCTTCTCGACATTTTGAAGTGCCAATCCAGAATGAACATGAGTCGACCCCTAAGTTACATGAGTCGACCCTTGTACTGCAGAGACCACAACGGAAAGCTTTGAATGACTTTTGTCTTCTTCTGTAACAGAAAAAGATTCTCATCAGAACGAGAAGAAAGAATTTCAAATCCCACCGAAGAATTTGTCTATAAATACGAGGGAACCTCAGAATGGAAACAACAAGAAAAGAAAAAAGAGTCTATAGAAAACAAAAAGGTTTTCACTGAAAAAGAGAAGAAAAGCTTAACAGTTCATCATCCTCACCGGCATTGAATCAAAAACTTTCTCCTGTGAGAAAATCAGTCGAAGCTTCTCACTGCAACGTGAAGAGTTGCTGTTCGGACATTGGAACATCCTTCCACAGCCAACTTCTTCATCGGCTTCAGCTTTTATTTTCATTGATTCACTCTTTATATTCCGAAGCTTTAAGTTTACTAGTTACAATATTCTTTTAGTTGAATTAATTATTGCTGTAATAGTTTCATTGATTTGAAACTTGTAAAGGCTCTTCCAAGCCTCGATTGGAAGTTGCTGAATCGGAAATATTCAGCAAGGTTTAGAGTTTTTGGTTGGTTTATCTGAAAACCGACTAAGTTGTTTGTGAGCTCGGAAAAACAAACGGTGTAAAGTTTTTGGTTGGTTTATCTGAAAACCAACTGGATTGTTTGTGATCCCGAAAAATAAAAGGTTTTTGGTTGGTTTTCTAGAAAAATCGATTGGGTTTTGATTGTGAGCCCGAAAAATAATCAGGCTGTAATCTGCTGGGTTATAGTGAAATCTCAAGCTAGGCTTGAGGAGTGGACGTAGGTGCTGGCAGTGTAATCTGCTTTCCTAACTTTATTCACTATCGTATTTGTGCAATCTTATTTCCGCTGCTGAATCTATAAGATAACAGTTGACGAGTTATGCCCTGTTCGATGTGATGTTCGCAGCGGAATTCGAACGGAACGTCGTTCATCGTATGAACGCGCCTCGGATCGTAGAATTCAAAAATATTATGGATCCAAATCCAGAAGATCTTTGAACTCCTTAGGAAGGGGAGATTAGGATCTGAGGAGGGTTGATTAAGATTTATAAAATTGAAACAAAAATCAGAAGTTATAAATTTGAAGATCTCATCTTCAAAAATTCTGCAGGTGTAGAACACCGCAACCTGATGATCTTTCTAGGTTTCTGGTTAAGCCGCACATGTATCCGGCCTCTACAGGTATCTACACGAGAATCTAATCATCTGAGATAGGATCTTACCAGAGTGCTAGCTCCTTGCAAAGACCTCTCATGACTATCAAATAGATTGGAAGAAATCTGCAACATACCTCCTTGAAGAAGAACCCTTTCTTCTTTGATCTTACTCGCAACGGAGGAAGAGGAAGGAGGAAACTTTGCCGCGTGGAACTTCCTTGCCTTGATGCCGTGGAAGAAGAGGATGCAGAGGACCCCCTTGCTGCCATGGAGAAGGAGGAAGAATGGGCTTGGGCATGGAGGAAAGAACTCCTTTCCTTGGGCGAATTGATCTCTTCCTAGGTTCTTCTTCTTTCTTTCTTTCCAACACTTAGAAGAAGATGAACTTGATCTCCCTTGCTGCCGTGGGAAGAAGAGGGGAAGCCTTTTGTTGCCATGGGAAGGGAGAAGAAAAGAGAAAGGATGACGTAGAGAGGAAGAGGAGATAATTAATTCATAATGTCTCCTTTGCTACCCTTTTATAGATTGGATTTAGGGCTTCTCCAAATCTTATTAGGAGTATGGGACTATAACCACCCTTGTGCTCATAGATGCATGACATGTGTCCACTTAATCAATTGATTAATTTTCTAATCATATTAGGATTCTCAATCTTATTAGGAGAATTAATTGATTTGGGAGTATACATCCTACGACGCCATGTGGACTTTAAAGTCTGCATAGTGTGAACACGATTTAAATTATATTCATCCTATGACGATATGTGGTCTTTAAAATCCGCACAATCCTTGGTTTAATCAAATTTACCCAATCATGAACCCAAATCAATTTGGATCGAACCCAATTTGATTTGGCTCATTAAATCAGTCCAATTGCAATCCAATTGCAATCAATTACACTTCATTCTTCTTCCATTAACTCACTAATACTTAGTGGGTTAATTCAATCACCAATCATATTGATGATTGATTTCTATTGTGATTCCAAATCATAATTGATAGTCTGACTAATTAAATCCTCTATGTGTGTGGCCCCGTAGGTTCTATTCTGACTGGTAGTGAGACATATTGAGATCTCCATCTCAATATCACTGAAACTCCTTTCAATGGACTAAAATGATTTCAGTTCTACTCTCAAGGTTCACTGATCACCTAGTGAATGCGTTCGAGTCTCACAATCCACTAGTGACACCTAGCAGTATGTGGTGGCAATCCAGTAGAATGGAATGTCTGAACCTCTAGGTGCAGTTAGCATATGATACAGTCCCTCTATCATGGATCCCGACGTGATGGAGGTTATGAATATCTCGTCAAACCCCATCGTCCATCATATGTCAAATTTATACGACTTCCAGTTCGAGATATGGAAAACTCTTTTTCCAAAATACTTGGCCAGAAATTTATTGAACTCAATCTCATAAATCACATAGGATCACTCCTAATCTATCAAGATCGATAGATCCCATCTAGATGCAACCCTATTCCAAAATGAACCTACTGTAGCCAATCGGCACTACAAGAACCCGAATGGCTAGGGCCCAAGTGTTAGATGTATGCCCTATAAGCCAAACTGACGGACACATTATTAATTCTGGAACATAAATTTGTACTTGACTTTATTATTATTGAATAATAAATGGGCATCTTTTCATTCATATTGTTTATGTGTCTATGAATCGTCCAAGAAATTAATAAGATGATGATATATATTCTCAAGAGTTGAGAATTTGAGCCATGTATCGTTGGTGATTAATTTCTAAATGCTCCTGATCAATGGATCATCACGAGGATGGTGATCGATCCGATCAGTGCACAGATCGCTTTCCTTATGGATGGACGAGACTCGAGTCCACAGTGTAGGGACACTGAAGTGATAGTATAGGTGCTTGTTAGAGAATAAGGGTACTGAGCATGATCAAGACATGAAGTCACTTGGATGTCTATCCACTCGTCAGTGACTTGCTTGATGTTGCAGTGGTGTGACTGGTCCTTTGACCTGCGGTGCTTCGGCTATTCACGGTGAGGTTATTATAATTTGACTGCACATATACATGGTCTCTAGTCATATGAGTCATTGTAGTGTAGATTGGCTGCAGTAGGTTCACTGTAAGAGTAGGATATGCACTTACATAGAATCTATCGACCTTGATAGAAGAGGAGTGATCCTATATGATTTATTAGACTGAATTCTAAGACCTTAGCCAGGGCAGTAATATACAGTGGAGAAAGAGTTTTTCACTATCGGACTCAAGTCGAATAAATCTAGACATATGACAGACGACGAGGTTTGACGAGTTATCCATAACCTCCGGTCTGTAGGGATACACGATAGAAGAACTGTATCATACGATAACTGCACCTAGAGGTTCATCATTTTACTCTGCTGGGTAGCCACTGCATACTACTAGGTGTCACTGGTGGATGGTGAGACTCACAGGGATCATCTCGATGGTCGATAATCCCTGGTGAGTTGAGTTGGAATTGTTTCAACCCATTCAAAGGAGTTTTCAATGATATTGTGATAGAGATTGCAATATATCTCACTACCAGTCAGAATAAAATCTATGGGGTCACACACATTAGAAGTATTGACCGATCCGATGGTTGAATTGTGATTGAGAATCACATATGATCAATTAGATTGATAAATTGAAAACCCACTAAGAGTTAGTGGTTAGAAGAAGGAATAATTGCAATCGGTTTAATTAATTGGACCTGATCATGAGTCCTACTTAGAGTGGGATTCATGAAGTCCTAATTGGATTAGGACTTCAAATTAAATTAGAGTCCTACTTGGAATAGGATTTCTAAAGTCCTAATTGTCTTAGGGTTGAAATTTGAACAAGTTCTGATTAGATTAGGATTTTTCAAGTCCTAATTAATTTTAATTTTAATCTAATTAATTAAATTACTTCTAATTGGATTAGGATTGAAGAGTTCAATAGAGTCATGGTTCAATTAAATCCTAATTAGATTAGGATAAGGAGGAAATTGAAATGGGTTCATATAAATCCTATTTTGAATAGGATTGGACTCATGAAATGAACCCAAATTAAATCACCCTTTAATTTGATTAAATGGCAGATTTAATTGGACTTAAGGGAGGGGCCCACGCCCCTCCCCTTGGGAAAATCGTGGAAGAAAAAGGAGGGGCGTAAGCCCCTCCTTGCTGCCGAGTTCAATGGATAAGAATGAGCTCCTTGAAAATAGGAGCTCATCCTTATCACATAATGAATTAAAAGGAGGAGGAGTTCGGCCCCTCCTCTCATGCTTTTCTCTTGGGTGTTCACGGCAGAAACCTCCCATCTTCTTACTCCTTTCAGCCGCAAGAGAAAAGGGAGAAAAAGAAAGGGTGGCATGGCCTTCTTGTTCCTCTTCCTTGGGTCCAGCGCAGGAGAAAAAGAAAAGGCTGCAAAGAGCCTTGTTTCCTCTTCCTAGATCTTTCCTTCTTCTTCCTCCTCTCAAGACAATCAAAGGTTGATTCAAAGGAGAGAACTTCAACCATCAATAGCCTTCTCTGCAAGGGAGCTAGCACTCCGGGGAGATCCGAAGGCTTCGATCGACTCATTACTTCGTGTGGATACCCGTAGAGGCCGGATGCGTGTGCGGCTTCCACTGAACCCTCATCAAATACCACGTGACTCAGATTTGCAGAGACCATCTACCCACACAAGATAAAAATCTGATCTTCTTAATCATAATTTTGAAATAATTTAATAAGAATTTAATCCTAATCTATCTATAAATGGTTTTAAAATACGTTCATGCGATAAACGGGATATGCACATGTCTTTCCGCTGCAGATCTGAAAATTTTTGAATTTTCAACGGCATGTGACAGATCCTAACAGTGGTATCAGAGCCATGGTTATGTAGATTAAGATTAAGATTAAATTTTTTAAGACATTTTAGATCTAAAATTTAAGGGATTATGCTTACTGAAATTTATGTATGCAGAATTTTCAGCTTGCTGATTTTTCTGTATACTAATTTTTAGATGCTTAGATTAATGATTCTAATGCTTTGATAATGTAATTACAAATGTTTAGAGTCAAATCTAGCATGATCAGCAAGTCATGAGATGGAATAATCAATTAAATTACAGATCTGAAAATAATTTTTATGCATGTGATGCGTATGGTGATGATCATGGATGGACCCTTTGAATGCATTGAAATGTTCTGCGATGTTCTGTGATGCATGTAATTTTAATTTTTCAGATGCCTACGTGCATCTTAAATTCATATATTAGAGACTTGCGTGTCTCATGAAAAAGGATTGTAATTTATTATTTTATTTTTATTTAATTTTTAAAGCAATTTGGGATGTAATCTGTGATGTGTGTTGCACGTCGATGGTTGATCGATATGTACATCAACAAGCTCAACATGCACGGATCAGATCAAGGGTTGATTGAAGATGGATCAAGAAGTTGATCACAATTGGACCTAGAGGATCAAGATCGAGTCAAGAGTTGAAGATGATCAAACCAATTGACGTGCATGTGCTTGTAAAATGACCCCATCCTGGATCCATGATCATCACCATTTAATTTTATTTTGATAAATGCCTGGATGTTTAATGCTTATGTCTATGCGGGTAGATTTATATTTGCATGAGATGTGAATACGCGATCGATTGAGACCTAAATATAAACCTTCCTAATCAGTAGAGAGTGAACCAACATGAGTTAGTCATATTAGATTAATTAATCTAATTGGTGTCTAGGCAAGCCTAAAAGGTGGTTACTTAATTAGGACCTTACTCTCCGAGTAAGGGGAGCCTCCCACCTGCTTACCTGGCCAATTGTTCAATTACCTCTTATGAAGAACACAAGTTGCAGACACTAAGACATGATTTCATAATATTAAGTCCATAGGTCTTCCACCGTAGTAGAGCTGCTAAGGTCTTTCCGGTGTTGATTTGTCTCGGTTAGACACAATGGGCAAGTTGCATCGAGGGACTGGACCTCTCTATTAGACATGAGATGTTCTGGGTAAAGGTGGGGTTGGGCACCAATAACTGTTAGGTGAGGACCCAATGACGACTTTATTTCTGCAGTTATACGGTGGGTCTGACTTAACTAAATAATGGGGCCAATAACTGTTAGGTGAGGTCTTCGTGACTTAGAGATCAAGTACCACTGCAATTTTCTTGAGAAGCATTGTACAAGAGTTGTACACTCATCCATTTATATGTCACCAATAACTGTTAGGTGAGATGACATGTAAATCGGTGAGACCGCAGTACTCACTAGAAACCCTAGTCGCGTAGGGTTTTCGTTTCACCATCAGGGGAGTATGAGGGATTCGAGAAAATAGTGGGAGTACATTTATTTTAAAAGACCCTAAAATAAATAGAGTTCAAGTACAAAGTCTAACTAGAATCTTTACTCTCAACAGATCACAATGTCAGCTTCAAATTCTTTGACCTGTATCCTTGAGACCAACCGACTGACTAGAACCAATTATAAAGACTGGCTTAGAAACTTGAAAATCGTTTTGAATTGTGAGAAACTAAGGTATATACTCGAGAGTGATATCCCCAGGTTACCAACACTTCCTACTGATGATCAGCGTGAGATGCATCAAAAGTGGATAGATGATGACATTAGGATCAAGTGCTACATCATGACATCCATGACTAATGAACTTCAATGCCAGCATGAAAATATGAAGAATGCTAGGGAAATACTGGCACACCTGCAAGAGTTGTATGGTGAGCAAAGCTGCACTGCATGCTTTGAAGTTTCCAAGAGGCTCTTCAAGGCAAAAATGCGCGGGAGGGCAGTCTGTCCACGATCATTGTTTGACTATGATCAAGGACATAGAGGAGCTTGAGAAGCTCGGTATGACCATGCATAAGAAACTGCAGATAGATCTGATTCTATAATCCCTACCTGATTCATTTGGTCAGTTTATAGTAAACTACCATATAAATAAGATTGAATGCACTAAGACTGAACTTTTGAATATGTTGTTAACTGCTGAGGGAGCCTTGAAAGGTTCAAGGGGCTCTGTTCTGGCTGCTGAGCTGACTTCTGGTTCTAAGAGAAAGTATACTTGGAAGAAAAAGAAGCCTGTAAAGAAGCAGAAGAAAGATAAGAAGCCTAAGAAGGAAGTTCATAAGAAAAAGGCTAGTGACAAGGAAAAATATTTCCACTGCAATATCGACGGCAACTGGAAAAGGAACTGCCCTTCATACCTCGAGAACCTGAAGAACAAAAAGGCAGACACACCTTCTGAAGGTATGTTAGACTTGCTCGTAATTAAAACTAACCTTACGGTTTTTTCTACTTCTAGTTGGGTTATAGATTCTGGTTCTAGTGCTCATTTGTGCACTACTATGCAGGGTCTAAAGGAAAGTAGGAGGCTGGCGGAAGGTGCAGTGACCCTTCGGGTAGGCAACAGAGCAAGAGTTGCTGCTGTAGCTGTGGGCACCTATCCTCTGCGATTACCGTCTGGATTTAGTTTATTGCTTAGAGACTGTTATTATGTCCCTGCTGCTAGCAGGAATTTGATTTCTATTTCGTGTTTAGCACAGGATGGTCATATTATGACATTTGACAAAGACTGCTATTCTATTTATTTTAGAAATAAATTAGTTGCACGTGGTTTCATGATTGACAGTCTCTATCACTTGCATATTGATGTGTCTGTGAATGTGTCTGAGCAAGTTGTGAGTGCCATAGGATCCAAAAGATTCAGAGATGAGATAAACTAGAAGTATTTGTGGCACCTCAGGCTTGGCCATATTAGAGAGGACAGAATGAACAAAATAGAGAAAGATGGGCTTCTCGACCCATTGACTTTAGAGTCATATCCAGTTTGTGAGTCCTGTCTTCAAGAAAAAATGGCTAGATTATCTTTTGTAGGATATGAGGAGAGAACCACTGAAATACTTATCCTGGTACACACTGATGTGTATGGCCCATTTGATGTGTCAGCCAGGAGTCGTTATTCATACTTCATTACCTTTACTGATGACTATTCATGATATGGGTATGTGTATCTTATGAGATACAAATATGAATCTTTTGAAAAGTTCAAAGAGTTCAGAAATGAAGTACAAAAATAGACTGGAAAAACACTTAAGGTTCTTCGATCAGATCGAGGAGGAGAATACCTTAGTAGAAAATTCCAGAACTATCTCAAGGAGAATGGCATAGTCTCACAATGGATGCCTTCGGGTACACCTCAACTCAACGGAGTGTCAGAAAGGAGGAATAGGACTCTATTGGATATGGTCCGATCCATGATGAACTTCACAGATCTGCCTATATTTCTTTGGGGAGATGCCTTATTATCCGCGATTTATTTACTGAATAGAGTTCCCTCTAAATCCGTTCCTACCACACCGTATGAGATATGGCATGGTAAGAAGCTGAGTCTTGGTCATCTCAAGATTTGGGGATGTCCGGCCCATGTCAAACGAATACAGGCGGACAAGTTAGAGCCAAGGACCATAAGTGCTCGTTTCATAGGATATCCTAAAGAGTCATTAGGATACAATTTTTATGTCTCAGAGGATCACTATATGTTTGTGAGCCGACTTGCCATCTTCTTGAAAAAATAGTTTATCCTTGATAGAGGTAGTGGGAGGAAAATTGAGCTTGAAGAGAGAGTCTCTGGAAAGGAATGAGTAATGGATCCTATAGAACCTATTCACATAGAGCCAGTACACGTAGTATCTCCTCCACCTCGTAGATCAAGTAGGGTCTCCCATACTCCTGATAGATACTTAGGTATACTAGTAGAGGATACCGAGGAAATATTTCTCATGGGAGATAGGGAACATATACAGGATCTTAATACCTACAACGAGGCGATATCTGATATTGATTTTGAGAAATGGCTGGAAGCCATGAAGTCAGAGATAGACTCCATGTATTCCAACCAAGTCTGGACCTTAGTAGATCCACCAGAAGGTATAGTACCTATTGGATGCAAATAGATCTACAAAAGAAAAATAGGTTCGGATGGAAAGGTAGAGACCTGTAAGGCAAGGCTAGTGGCAAAAGGGTATAGTTAGCGCGAAGGCATTGACTATCAGGAGATCTTTTCACCAGTAGCCATGCTGAAATCTATTCGAACATTGCTTGTCATTGCAGCATTTCATGATTATGAAATATGGCAGATAGATGTGAAAACTGCTTTCCTAATTGGATATCTTGATGAAGATATTCAGCCTTTGGGTTTCACTTCCAGTGATGGAGATCACAAGGTCTGCAAGCTGCAAAGGTCCATCTATGGACTGAAGCAAGCATCTCGGAGTTGGAACACTCATTTCAATGATGCGATCAAATCGTTTGATTTCATCAAAAATGAAGAGGAATCATGTGTTTACAAGAAGGTTAGTGGGAGTGCTGTCGTGTTCCTTGTACTGTACGTGGATGACATCCTCCTGATTGGGAATGATATTCCTATGCTAACCTCGGTCAAGATCTTGTTGTCAAAAGAGTTCTCCATGAAAGACCTTGGGGAAGCATCCTACATTTTGAGGATTAAGGTCTATAGAGATAGATCTAAGAGGATGCTTGGCCTATCACAGAAGATGTACATAGAGGAGGTACTGAAGAGGTTCAGTATGGAAAACTCCAAGAGGGGTCTATTACCCCTCAGACATGGGATTCATCTCTCCAAGAAGATGTGCCCCAACACATCTGAAAAGATTCAACGCATGGGCAAGATCCCTTATGCTTCGGCAATAGGGAGTCTCATGTATGCCATACTGTGTACACGATCTGATATAGCCCTTGCTGTGAGTGTCACTAGCAGATATCAGTCGAATCCAAGCGAAGAGCACTAAACAGCTGTGAAGAACATTCTTAAGTACTTGAAAAGAACTAAAGATTTGTTCTTGGTTTTTGGAGGATCATCAGAGTTAAAGGTAGAAGGATACACAGATTCAGACTTTATGACTGATATTGATGATAGAAAGTCTACATCTAGATATGTGTTCTTGTGCAATGGTGGTACGATAAATTGGAAGAGTTCCAAACAACCGATCATTGCTGATTCTACCATGGAAGCTGAGTATATCGCCGCCTCTGAAGCTGCAAAGGAAGCCTTCTGGTTCAAAAAATTCATTGCAGAGATAGATGTAATGCCATCAGATGCCATCACACTCTACTGCGATAATAATGGCACCATAGCTCTTGCTAAGGAGCCAAGGTCTCATCAGAAATCCAAGCACATAGAGAGGCGTTTTTACCTCATACGCGACTACCTCGAAAAGAAATATGTCGAGGTGCAGAGAGTAGACTCCGCGGACAACATGGCGGACCCACTCATTAAGCAGTTAAATCAGCAGAAGACTGAAGCCCACCTTAAGAAGATGCAGCTTAGATATATGTCTGATTGGCTTTAGTGCAAGTGGGAGATTGTTAGATGTATGCCCTAGAAGCCAATCTGGCGGACACATTATTAATTCTGGGACATAAATTTGTACTTGACTTTATTATTATTGAAAAATAAATGGTCATCTTTTCATTCATATTGTTTATGTGTCTATGAATCGTCCAAGAAATTAATAAGATGATGATACATATTCTCAAGAGTTGAGAATTTGAGCCATGTATTGTTGGTGATTAATTTCTAAATGTTCCTGATCAATGGATCATCAAGAGGATGGTGATCGATCCGATCAGTGCACAGATTGCTTTTCTTATGGATGGACGAGACTCGAGTCCACAGTGTAGGGACACTAAAGTGATAGTGCAGGTGCTTGTTAGAGAACAAGGGTACTGAGCGTGACCAAGACAAGAAGTCACTTGGATGTCTATCCACTCGTCAGTGACTTGCTTGATGTTGCAGTGGTGTGACTGGTCCTTTGACTTGCGGTGCTTCGGCTATTCACAGTGAGGTTATTATAGTTTGACTGCACATATACATGGTCTCTAGTCATATGAGTCCTTGTAGTGTAGATTGGCTGCAGTAGGTTCACTATAGGAGTAGGGTATGCACTTACATGGAATCTATGGACCTTGATAGAAGAGGAGTGATCCTATGTGATTTATTAGACTGAATTCTAAGACCTTGGCCAGGGCACTAATATACAGTGGAGAAAGAGTTTTTCACTATCGGACTCAAGTCGAATAAATCTAGACATATGATAGATGACGAGGTTTGACGAGTTATCCATGACCTCCGGTCTGTAGAGATCCACGATAGAAGGACTGTATTATACGATAACTGCACCTAGAGATTCATCATTCTATTCTACTGGGTAGCCACTACATACTGCTAGGTGTCACTGGTGGATGGTGAGACTCACAGGGATCATCTCGATGGTCGATAATTCCTGGTGAGTTGAGTTGGAATTGTTTCAACCCATTGAAAGGAGTTTTCAATGATATTGTGATAGAGATTGCAATATATCTCACTACCAGTCAGAATAGAACCTATGGGGTCACACACATTAGAAGTATTGACCGATCCGATGGTTGAATTGTGATTGAGAATCACATATGATCAATTAGATTGATAAATTGAAAACCTACTAAGAGTTAGTGGTTAGAAGAAGGAATAATTGCAATCGGATTGCAATTTAATTTAATTAATTGGATTTAATTAATTGGACTTGATCATGAGTCCTACTTGGAGTGGGATTCATGAAGTCCTAATTGGATTAGGATTTCAAATTAAATTAGAGTCCTACTTGGAATAGGATTTCTAAAGTTCTAATTGCCTTAGGGCTGAAATTTGAACAAGTCCTGATTAGATTAGGATTTTCTCAAGTCCTAATTAATTTTAACTTTAATCTAATTAATTAAATGACTCCTAATTGGATTAGGATTGAAGAGTTCAATAGAATCATGGTTCAATTAAATCCTAATTAGATTAGGATAAGGAGGAAATTGAAATGGGTTCATATAAATCCTATTTTGAATAGGATTGGACTCATGAAATGTACCCAAATTAAATCACCCTTTAATTTGATTAAATGGCAGATTTAATTGGACTTAAGGGAGGGGCCCACGCCCCTCCCCTTGGGAAATCGTGGAAGAAAAAGGAGGGGCGTAAGCCCCTCCTTGCTGCCGAGTTCAATGGATAAGAATGAGCTCCTTGAAAATAGGAGCTCATCCTTATCACATAATGAATTAAAAGGAGGAGGGGTTCGGCCCCTCCTCTCATGCTTTTCTCTTGGGTGCTCACGACAGCAACCTCCCATCTTCTTCCTCCTTTCAGCCGCAAGAGAAAAGGGAGAAAAAGAAAGGGTGGCGTGGCTTTCTTCTTCCTCTTCCTTTGGTCCAGTGCAGGAGAAAAAGAAAAGGCTGTAAAGAGCCTTGTTTTCTCTTCCTAGATCTTTTCTTCTTCTTCCTCCTCTCAGGGAAATCAAAGGTTGATTCAAAGGAGAGGACTTCAACCATCAATAGCCTTCTCTGCAAGGGAGCTAGCACTCCAGGGAGATCCAAAGGTTTCGATCGACTCATTACTTTGTGTGGATATTCGTAGAGGCCGGACGCGTGTGCGGCTTCCACTGAACCCTCATCAAATACCACATGAATCAGATTTATGGAGATCATCTACCCGCACTAGGTGAATATCTGATCTTCTTAATCATGATTTTAAAAGATTTAATAAAAATTTAATTCTAATCTATCTATAAATGATTTTAAAATACGTTCATGTAATGAACGGGATATGCACATGTCTTTCCGCTGCAGATCTGAAAATTTTTGAATTTTCAGTGGCATGTGACAGATCCTAACACCAAGTTCACATGCTCGTCAAACTACAGCAACCTCATAGTAAACAGCTGAGGCATCGCAGATCAAAGGACCAGTTATACAACTGCAGCATAAGTAGTCACTGACGAGTGGATAGACATCCATGTGACTACTATCTTTGGTCGCGCTCAGTACCTTGTTCTCTAACAAGTACTCGCATAATCACTCCAGTGTCTCTACACCGTGTACTCGAGACTCATCCATCTGTCTAAATGATCTGTGCACTAATCTCAGCGAATCGATCACCATCCCTCGTGATGGATCCATCAGTCAAGAGCATTTAGAAATTAATTCCTAATGACACATGTCTCAAATTCTCAACTTCTTGAGAATATGTGTCATCATCTATTAATTTCTTGGACGATTCATGGACACATACAAACATGAATGAAAAAATAAATTGCCTAATCTTATTTATTAATAAGTATCAAATTACAAATTTATGCTCCGGATTACAAATATGCGTCAGCCACATTGGATTTTAGAGTATACTTCTAACAATCTCCCACTTGCACTAAAGCCAATCAGACATGTATTTAAGTCCCATTTTTTTAAGATGAACTTCTAATTTCTTCTAACTTAGCTGCTTAGTGAATGGGTCCGCCACGTTATCAGTGGAGTCTACTCTCTGGACCTCTACATACTTCTTTTCGAGGTAGTCATGAATTAGATGAAATCGTCGCTCTATGTGCTTGGACTTCTGGTGAGACCTCGGTTCCTTAGCCAGTGTTATGGTGCCGTTGTTGTCGCAGAAAAGGGTTATGGCATCTGATGACATGACTCCTAGCTCTTTGACAAACTTTTTGTACTAGAATGCTTCTTTCGCAGCATCTGATGCAGCAATGTACTCTGCTTCCATGGTAGAATCTGTAATAATCGGTTTTTTGGAACTCTTCCAATTTACCAATCCTTCATTGCATAAGAATACATATCCTGATGTAGACTTTTTATCATTAGGGTCAGTCATGAAGTCTGAATCAATATATCCTTCTTCCTTTAACTCTGTGCCTTCCCCAAAGACCAAAAACATATCCTTAGTCCTTCTCAAGCACTTAAGGATATTTTCATAGCTATCCAGCGCTCCTCGTTTGGATTTGACTGATATCTGCTCGTGACACTCACAGCATATGCTATATCAGGTCGAGTACATAGTATGGCATACATGAGGCTCCCTATTGCCGATGCATAAAGGATCCTACTCATGCGTTGAATCTCTTCAGATGTTTTGGGGCACATCTTTTTGGAGAGATTTATCCCATACCTTAGGGGTAACAATCCCCTCTAAGAGTTTTCCATGCTGAACCTCTTCAGCACTTTCTCTATGTATATTTTATGTGATAGGCCAAGCATCCTCTTAGATCTATCTCCATAGATCTTAATCCCCAAAATATAAGATGCTTCACCTAGGTCTTTCATGGAGAACTTCTTAAACAACCATAATTTGACCAATGTGAGCATGGGAATATCATTCCCAATCAGGAGTATATCATCCACGTACAATACGAGAAATACTATAGCCCTCCCACTGACCCTTTTGTACACACATGGTTCCTCTTCGTTCTCGATGAAATCAAACGATTTGATCACATCATCGAAACGAGTGTTCCAACTCCGAGATGCTTGCTTTAGTCCATAAATGGATCTTTGTAGTTTGCAGACCTTGTGTCACCATCACTGGAAGTGAAACCCTGAGGCTGTTCCATATAGATATCTTCCTCAAGATATCCATTAAGGAATGCAGTTTTTACATCCATCTGCCATATCTCATAATCATGATAAGCTGCAATGGCAAGCAAAGTTCGAATGGACTTCAGCATGGCTACCTGTGAAAAGGTATCCTAATAGTCAATGCCTTCGCACTGACTATAACCTTTTGCCACCAACCTTGCCTTATAGGTCTCTACCTTGCCATCCGAACCCATTTTTCTTTTGTAGATCCATTTTCACCCAATAGGTATTATACCTTCAGACGGATCTACTAAGGTTCATACTTGGTTGGAATGCATGGAGTCTATTTCTGACTTCATCGCATCCATCCATTTTTCGGAGTCAATGTCTAACATTGCTTTGTTGTAGGTCTTGGGATCATCACTATGATCTCTTTCTCCCATGAGGAACTCTTCCTCTATTTTCTCTCTAAGCATACCTAAGTATCTTTCAGGAGGATGGAAGATCCTACTGGATCTACAAAGTGGATGAGGTTCTTCATGTATTGGCTCAATGTGAATAGGTTCACTAGGCTCAATTGCTCGTTGCTCTTCAGAGACTTTCTCTTCGAGCTCAATTTTTTTTCCACTGCCTCTATCAAGGATAAACTATTTTTTCAAGAAGATGGCATGTCGGCTCACAAACACTTTGTGGTCTTCTGGGATGTAAAAATTGTATCTCAATGACTCTTTAGGATATCCAATGAAACAAGCACCAATTGTTCTAAACTCTAACTTGTCCGCCTGTTGTCGCTTGACTTGGGCTGGCGTCCCCAAATCTTGAGATAACCGAGACTTGGTTTCTTACCATGCCATATCTCATACGGTGTGGTAGGAACGGACTTAGAGGAAACTCTATTCAATATGTAGATAGCTGTAAGTAGGACATCTCCCCATAAGAATAAGAGTAAGTCATTGAAGCTCATCATGGACCTGACCATATCCAATAGGAACTGATTCCTCTTTTCTGACACTCTGTTGAGTTAAGGTGTTCCAGGAGGTGTCTATTGTCAAACTACACCATTTTGTTTAAGATAATCGCGAAACTCTCCACTAAGGTATTCTCCTCCTCGATCTGATCGAAGAACCTTAATGAGTTTTCCTGTCTATTTTTCTACTTCAAATCTGAATTTTTTGAACCTTTCAAATGCTTCAGATTTATGTCTCATAAGATGGTCATAACCATACCGTGAGAAATCATCGGTAAAAGTAATAAAGTAGAAAAATTGATCCCTAGCCTGCACATCGAATGGGCCACACACATTAGTGTGTACTAGGGCAAGTATTTTAGTGGACCTCTCCCCATGTCCTACAAAGGGTAATTTTGCCATTTTTTCTTAAAAGCAGGATTCACAAATCGGATATGACTCAGAAGTCAATGAACTCAAAAGCCCATGTTTCTCCAATTTGTTAATTCTGTCTTCTCCTATATAACCAAGTCGGAGGTGCCATAAATAGTTTTGATTTATCTCATCTCTAGATCTTTTAGATCCTATGGTACTCACTGTATGCTTAGATATGTTCACAGATACATCCATATGTAAGTAATAGAGACCGTCAATCATAAAACCACGTCCAAATAGTTAATTTCGCAAATAAATGAAAACGTAGCCTTTATTGAAATTGAATTCATAATGTTCCTATGCTAGACAAGATACAGAAATCAGATTTCTGCTAGCACTAGGTGCAAAATAACAATCTCTAAGTATCAAACTAAATCCTGACGGTAAATGCAAAGAGAATGTGCCCATAGCAACAGCAGCAACTCTTGCTCCATTGCCAACCCGTAGGGTTACCGCACCTTCCATAAGCCTTCTACTTTTTTTTAGACCCTGCATGGTAGTGCACAAGTGAACATTAGAACCAGAGTCTATAACCCAGCTAGAAATAGAAGAAACCATTAGATTAGTTTCAATAATGAGCATATTAGACATACCTTCAGAAGGCGTGTCACCCTTCTTGCTCTTTATGTTTTCATGTAGATAGGACAATTCTTCTTCCAATGGCCGTCTTCATTGCAATTGAAACATTTTTCTTTGGGTTTGGCCTTCTTCTTAGGAACTTCCTTCTTCGGCTTTTTCTCGATCTTTTGCTTTTTCGCAGGCTTCTTCTTTTTTTCAGTAGACTTTCTCTTGGAAGTAGAAGCTAGCTCAGCAGCGAGAACTGTGCCTCTTGAGCCATTCAAGGCTCCCTCAGTTGTCACCAACATATTCAACAATTCAAGTTTGGTACATTCAATTTTATTCATATGGTAGTTTACAATAAACTGCCTATATAAAGATGGCAACGATTGAAGGATCAAATCCGTTATTGGAGCCCAACCCCACCTTTACCCCCCAACATCTCATGTTAATAGAGAGGTCCAATCTTCCGAGGCAACTAGCCCACTATATCCAGCCGAGACTAATCAACGTCGGAAAGATCTTAGCAACTCTACTACGGTGGAAGACGAAACGATTTAATATTGAGTAATCAGATCTTAGTGTTCCAACTTTGAGCTTTTCATAGGAGGTAATCGATCAATTGGCTACGTAAGAAGGTGGGAGGCTTCCTTTACTCGGAGAGTAAGGTCCTAATTAAGTAACCACCTTTGAGCTTTCCTAGACACCAATTAGATCAACTAATCAAATATGGCTAGCTCAATGTATCGTTCACTCTCGATTGATTTAGGAAGATTTTAGGTCTCTTGGGATTTACATCTAATGTAACCATCTACCACATACCATATGTCATTCGATTTACATCTTATGTAAATGTCACATTGGTTCAGGTATACATCCTATGTAATTATGAAATTTTTTCATATATTATGTGATTACATTTTATGTAAATGACATAATTGTTTCAGTTTACATCTTATGTAAATGTCCTATTGTTTAAGAATTTTATTTACATCTCATGCAAATAAATTTTGTTTAACTAATACATAAATCTCATGCATACATTGTTTTAAACATAACTTTAAACAAGTATGAACATTATAATTACCACATGCATCTCATGTATATTTTCAGATCTAAAACTTTAAACCTATTATGCTATTCTCCGAATTTCAGATCATGCATTACTTGATTTAAAATATTTTAATCTAATTGTAATTTTAAAATAATTTGTAAGATCATAGCAAATAAAAATCTGCATGCTGAAAATTTCAGCACGTAGAAAATCCAACAAGCATAATTCCTTTTAAAAATTAGTTAAAAACGTGGTAATCATTCCTTATGTCCTAATCATGCTTCCTAGAACCATGGCTCTGATACCACTGATGAGTTATGCCCTGTTCGATGCGACGTTCGCAGCGGAATTCGAACGGGACGTCGTTCATCGTATGAACGTGCCTCGGATTGTAGAATTCAAAAAAAATTTTGGATCCAAATCCAGAAGATCTTTGAACTCATTAGAAAGGGGAGATTAGGATATGAGGAGGATTGATTAAAATTTATAAAACTAAAACAAAAATCAAAAGTTATAAATTTGAAGATCTCATCTTAAAAAATTCTGCAGGTGTAGAACACTGCAACCTGGTGATCTTTCTAGATTTCTGGTTAAGCCGCACATGTGTCCGGCCTCTACAGGTATCCACACGAGGATCTAATCATCTGAGATAGGGTCTTACCGGAGTGCTAGCTCCTTGCAAAGACCTCTCATGACTATCAAATAGATTGGAAGAAATCTGCAACATACCTCCTTGAAGAAGAACCCTTTCTTCTTTGATCTTACTCGCAACGGAGGAAGAGGAAGGAGGAACCTTTGCCGCGTGGATCTTCCTTGCTTTGATGCCGTAGAAGAAGAGGATGCAGAGGACCTCCTTGCTGTCGTGGAGAAGGAGGAAGAATGGGCTTGGGCGTGGAGGAAAGAACTCCTTCTTTCCTTGGGCGAATTGATCTCTTACTAGGTTCTTCTTCTTTCTTTCTTTCCAACACTTAGAAGAAGATGAACTTGATCTCCCTTGCTGCCATGGGAAGAAGAGGGGAAGCCTCTTGCTGCCATGGGAAGAAGAGGGGAAGCCTCTTGCTGCCGTGAAAAGGGAGAAGAAAAGAGAAAGAAAGGCATGGAGAGGAAGAGGAGAGAATTAATTCATAATGTCTTCCTTGTTACCCTTTTATGGATTGGGTTTAGAGCTTCTCCTAATCTTATTAGGACTATGGGACTATAACCCACCCTTGGATTAATGCCAAGTGTCCAATCCTTGTGCTCATAGATGCATGACATGTATCCACTTAATCAATTGATTAATTTTCTAATCATATTAGGATTTCTAATCTCATTAGGAGAATTAATTGATTTGGGAGCATGCATCCTACGACGCCATGAGGACTTTAAAATTCGCATAGTGTGAACACGACTTAAGTCATATTCATCCTACGATGATATGTGGTCTTTAAAATCCGCACAATCCTTGGTTTAATTAAATTGACCCAATCATGAACCCAAATCAATTTGGATCGAATCCAATTTGATTTGGCTCATTAAATCAGCCCAATTGCAATCCAATTTCAATCAATTCCACTTAATTCTTCCTCCATTAACTCACTAACACTTAGTGGGTTAATTCAATCACCAATCATATTGATGATTGATTTCTATTGTGATTCCAAATCATAATTATGATAGTCTGACTAACTAAATTCTCTATGTGTGTGACCTCGTAGGTTCTATTCTGACTGGTAGTGAGAAATATTGGGATCTCCATCTCAATATCACTGAAACTTCTTTCAATGGACTGAAATGATTTCAGTTCTACTCTCAGGGTTCACTGATCACCAAGCAGTATGTGGCGGCAACCCAGCAGAATGGAATGTTTGAACCTCTAGGTGCAGTTAGCATATGATACAGTCCCTCTATCATGGATCCCGACGTGATGGAGGTTATGGATATCTCGTCAAACCCCATCTTCCATCATATGTCAAATTTATACGACTTCTAGTTCGAGATATGGAAAACTCTTTTTCCAAAATATCTGGCCAGAAATTTATCGAACTCAGTCTCATAAATCACATAGGATCACTCCTAATCTATCAAGGTCAATAGATCCCATCTAGATGCAACCCTATTCCAAAATGAACCTACTGTAGCCAATCCGCACTACAAGGACCCGAATGGCTAGGGGCCAAGTTGACATGTTCGTCAAACTACACCAACCTCATAGTGAATAGCCGAGGCATCGCAGGTCAAAGGACCAGTTATACAACTGCAGCATAAGTAGTCACTGATGAGTGGATAGACATCCATGTGACTACTATCTTTTGTCATGCTCAGTACCTAGTTCTCTAACAAGTACTCGCATAATCACTCCAGTGTCTCTACACTGTAGACTCGAGACTCATCCATCTGACTAAGTGATTGATAAGTGCTTAATAATTCATAAATTAGTTATCTTTCCATAGCATTTATCAATGTTCTTAAACTTATAAATACATATTTTACCAGAAAATTGAATAATCATTGAAACAAATTTGAAATATGTTTTTGGTTACGATTTTTTATGAAAACTACAGAAAAAAATATATAAGGAGGAGATTGTGTTGATTCTGTTTGGTAACCTGATGAAGTTAAGGTTATAATTAAATAGGTTTTGGTCCTGGCTCGATCAAAAGTTATAATTTGCTAAGGAAAATGTTTGATTAACCCTTTTTATTAAGTCATGGTATTGTTTCTAGTCTTGACTGGTCGAGTTCGATCTGAAGCAGTTTAGCAATAATTAAATTTGGAAGACATTGGGCTCGAGAACAAGTTCAAGCAACTCAACGATCATGACCCACCGCAAACCCAAAGCCAATTTCCAACCAATTCGTTACCTGCCTTCATATAAAATTTATAATAATAATAATAACTAAAAATTCACGATTCACTATTCATATAAACAGTGTCCCGTTAAAACACTGTTCATATAAACAGTGTTCCGTAAAAACACTGTTCATGTGAACAGTGTTTGAGAAAAAAATAAGTAATACATAATAAATAAATAAATAAATGAATAAATAACAATAAAAAAATAAATAAATGACTTGGCTACTGTTCATCTTCTTCCCCCGAAGAGCACCTCACGCGGCCGCCCACCGTCCGCGGCGACGATCCCGTGACCAGCATCTCTGCCTCATCTTCCGCCTGTGACGCAGCCCGCAGCCGAGATCCAGCTCCGCCATCAAGCCGCGTCGAAATCTCGGCATCTCCCCGTTGATCCCGCGGCCACCCACCGTCCGCAGCATCCTCCCGACGATCCCGCGACCAAATCCGCTGGCGACCAGTCCTCCGTGATTCCAGTCGGCCACAATCAGCTGCTTGCCCACCGTGCCCGTGCGGTCGACTCTTCCCAGCAGCGGAGATCCGGCCCCTTCACCATCACCGCGTGCGGCGGACGGCTATAAAAGAGGAGATTACTCTGCGAACAGGGAGGAGGGAGGACGGTGAGAAGAACCAAGGAACAGAGCATGCTCTGTTATGGTGCCGAGAAGAATAAAAAAAAGAGGGATGCTGTGAGCGGATGAGTTAGAGAAAGAAAAAAAAGAAAAAAGAAAAAAAAGGAAGGACTTGAGACGGATGGCGTGGAGCATCTCAGCAAGCCGATCAAAGTCGCCGAGCATCATGAGCAACTAAACCTCGGTTTAGGGGTTTGATGAAGCCATAGAGGAGTATTCATTTCATTTTTATTGATTTGAGTTTGTATTGTAAGAGTGTTGCATGATGAAGAATTTATCAATTGATCTTTATGATTTATCCAATTTATGTGAATCATTTATCTTGCATAAAATATTTTACATAGATTGATCTATTTCATCGAATCCAACACCTGTGGTTTGGAGGAGATATTCATGTGACATCGATTTCATGTTTAATGTTTAATGATCAGATGCATCATGCTAGGTTAGACAGGTCATGCTTATCGTTAGAGTAGATGGTTTGTGCTAGACTTAGATGATTCATGCTGAAAATTAGTTATAATTTTCTTTTATAATTGCTTTGGCTTGTAGTCGGAAGTAATCAAGTCTTAAATACAACTCAATCATTGAAAGCGTCACGAATATAAATCTATCGGTGGATTCTAGCTCTAAACACCTCCCTCCATAGATAATTCATACTATTACATCCATATTAATTCTTAGTTTTTATCATTTACTCTAGCTTATACCCTTTGAAGTAACTATTCAATTAGGAAAAAATAACTTGTCTCCAATTCCTGTGGACCGACACCCGTAATCACTATCCTACGGGATACGTGCTATTGCGTGGTTTATTTTTGAAATTGAAATAACCGATCAATTTTTGGCGCCGTTGCCGGGGATTGCTTGCATAGTTATTTTTCCTATCATTAAAAAAAATTTAATTAATTAATAAACAAACTTTCAAAATATATATATATCTAAAATAAAATAAAAAAATATTTTCTATTATTGTAATTTTTTTATCTCCTTTTTCTCTTCTACTAATTTATTATTATTATTATTATTTTTCTTTTGGTCTTATTTGATCAGGAATCGAAGAGGAGATCTGGGCTATCAAAAAGGAATGCTTTAGAGGTTTGCTTAAAAAAAATTTAAATTGCTGGAAAAATTTTCTTTGGTAACCTCTAAACCTTTCTTATTTAAATTAATTATTAGCTTGAAATTTTGTGGTGATTGTTTGATTTTAATTTCAGCAAAAGTGTGAATGCATGCTTGATACACATACACAAATTAATCCGCACTTAGTAAGGGCAATCACCCCAACAAGATAAGAGCCGGATTTCATCACCGGACTCTTACCCAATTTAGGTGAACTCAATCTCACATAGTGTCACTTTAATTAAAATCAATTAGACATTGGCCCCTAGGGATATTTGAGCTCAATAGGATGAAGATCACCGAAAGTTGCACCAATTTCGCTATGTGGCTTAGTTGATGTCTAGGCAAGCTTTGTCCCTATAAGGGAGACAGTTCATCTGTTCGAGGCAAGTGGGTTTTAAGTGGGACCTTTGCGAACGCATCGTGACCCCTCCACTTACCTGGGAGCTTACCTGGTCAACTCGGTTCATTAGACCGGATTGGAGGCTTAGGTGCCCTCTTCAAACCAGTTAGGAGTTGTCTAGTGATTTTAGGACAAATACAAGGATTTATGTGTTTTTCTTTTATTGCATGCTTGATTGATCAAGTACTAGTGTATGCAAGGGAGTCGTTCTAAAGTACGTGACCTATTACCTTTTGACCCTAAAATAGAACGGACCCTTAGAAATATTCGAGCTAAGATCAGAACAATAGAATCATCCCCACCTCCTGAGATGGCTGAAGAACAACCCAAACTCCTGAGGGAGTACTTTACTCCCACCATTTACACTTCCCCATCTTGCATTCGATTACCTGAAGTAGCAGCTGTACAATATGAAATAAAATCTAGTGTGATCCAAATGCTCCCATCTTTTTATGAGCTCACCAATGAAGACCCATACAAACACCTAGATGAATTTTTTGAGATTTGCACCACTGTCAAGATTCAGAACTTTACTGATGATGCTCTAAAACTTAGATTATTTCCCTTCTCCCTTAAAGATAGAGCCAAACAATGGCTGAATTCTTTAGAAGCCAACTCGATTCGTTCTTGGGATCAAATGCAACAAGAATTCTTAAAAAAATACTTTCCCATTGGAAGAACGAACCAGTTTAGACGTGCCATCACAAGCTTCTTCCAAACTGAGGGAGAAGAATTTCATGAAACTTGGGAGAGATTTCGGGACCTAATCCGTAAATGCCCACATCATCAAATACCTAAATGGCATCTAGTGCAATGTTTCTATAACGGATTGACTAAACGAAACCGTTAGATGATTGATGCCGCATGCGGGGGGACATTCATGCTTCAAAATGAGCATGAAGCATGGCAATTATTTGAAAATCTAAATGAAAACTCCCTCCACCATGCTTCTTGTTCTCGTCAAGCACCCCTGAGTTCTCAAAGAAAAGGGACCATTTGTGAAATAAGTCATTCTATGGACCTGTCTAGCAAGGTAGATGCATTGTCCCATAAGATTGATCAACTGATGATAGGTGGTATTACATGAACTCTTCCCAAGCACAAGTGTGTACTATCTGTTCTAGCCCATCCCACCCTATTCATGAGTGCCCTTCAGCGCCCCAATTCTCCGAACTCGTGCAAGAACACATCAATACTGCTCAAACACAGCCTAGACCGGGTAATGACCCATTTTCCAATACATATAACCCGGGATGGCGAAATCATCCAAACTTTTCTTGGAAGCAGCAAGCTCCGAATACTGCCCAACCCTATTTCCAAAATTCTTCAAACCCTCAGAATTTTCAAACCCCACAAAATATTCATCCCTACCGTCCCTCGATTCAATTTCAACACACTCCTCCTCCACCCCAAAGAAACACAGCCTTTGAGAAGAAAGTGTTGAACGCCCTTCAAGGTTTGGAAACCATTACACAATTGGTGCACTCTCATACGCAATCAATTGCCAAGCTAGAATCCCAATGGGGCAACTAGCTAATGCACTGAACAAGCGAGAGGAAGGAAAGCTTCCAAGCCAACCACTAAGTAATCCTAGGGGGCAATACATGGCTCAAGAAAATCAATTAAATGCAATTCATCATGAATAAGCCAATGCTTTGACTACCCTAAGGAGTGGACGTATAGTAGACAATAAGATTGGGGAGGACAACAATAAGGAAGGTGAAGAAGAGGATAGAGATGTGTCAAATGAAAATATAAAACCTTCTTCTTCTTCTTCAGCTAGTCCATCTTCTGCCAAAACTCACATCCCAAAGGCCCCATTTCCTTAAGCTCTTAATTCACCCTCTCTCTTTGGCAAAAAGGGAACTTCACTAGAGGAGATGATGGAGGTTTTCAAACAAGTGAAGATCAACCTTCCACTTCTTGATGCTATTAGACAAGTTCCCTCCTATGCCAAATTTCTTAAAGACCTGTGCACCCAAAAGCAAAAATCTAGGACACATGTGCCTAGAAAGGTTTTCCTAACTGAGCAAGTGAGTTTTATTCTCCAACACAACACGCCTCCGAAATTCAAAGATCCTGGTGCTCCCACCATCTCCTGTGTCTTAGGAAATAATTTCATTGATCGAGCACTCTTAGATCTAGGGGCAAGTGTCAACCTTTTACCTTATTCAGTTTATGAGAAACTTGGGTTAGGAGAATTAAAACCAACCTCGGTATCCCTTCAATTGGCTGATCGATCTGTAAAAACACCACGTGGGATAATTGAAGATGTTCTTGTCAAGATAGACAAATTCTATTTTTCAGTAGATTTCATCGTCCTTGATATGGAACATGAGCCTAATCCTAAGAAACAAATCCCAGTGATCCTTGGGCGCCCCTTTTTAGCAACAGCCAATGCATGCATCAATTATAGAACGGGGGTAATGAACATATCATTTGGGAACATGAAAGTAAAATTAAATGTGTTCAATGCGGCCGACCAACCCGCGAGGAAAGTTGAGTGTTTTATAATAGACAAAATAGATGACCTCATAGAAGGAGATGCAAAAACTACCTCATTGTGTCTGGCTGAAGACAATAAACTTAGTGCTTGTTGAGAGGCAACCCAATTCTCTTAGATTTTTTTTTTTTTAACATTGAGGACAATGTTAGGTTTAGGTTTGGGGGTATTCATCTTGATTTTCATTTCTTGATTTTCATTCCAAAAAAAAAAAATTTGTTCATAAAATAATAATAATAATAAAATTTTAAATAAAAAAAAGTTTTTGTTTTTAAAAACCTAATTTCTATACATGAATGCGAGAATGATAAATACACAAGGTATATAAAATCTAAAAAGCCCAATGACTAGTCGGAAGTAATATAAATTTAAGTTCTTTTTATTAAGTCTCTCTTAGGAAGTTGTAAGCTAATTAATACTTTGGAATTTCACTACACACTGGCCGACCCTTCTAAGGTCTAGGCTCGACAATATGTTGATAGTATAGTTGCAACCTTGGACCCTGATGAATCATTCTTATTAATTCAAAAAAAATATATATATATATCATCAATAATAATGGATTTAGTCAGGAATATCGAAAAGGGCTACCTATTGTCAAAGGTCAACTGGGCTTGTGATGAGAACTCCGAGCATAAGTCCGTAGGGGAGTCTTGATGCCTGACACCTTGTGCCAACTGGTGTGAGAGTTGTCGATTGATTGCTCGTTACACGGAGAAATCACCACAAGAGTAAAAGTGCACAATTTATATATCTTTTATGATGTAAAAAAAAAAAACTCTGTATTGACCTTGAAAAAGACAATAGTGTGAAAGCCGTCATTGTAAAAATTTGAGTAAACTGAAATATTACAGATAAAGCCTGTGAGGTACTAAAGTAAATATTCACAACTCTTGAAATCCTGCAGATAAGATGATTTTGAATCAGTGAGCAGGTCCTTTCGACCAATCCTTGGAAACTACTAGTATTAGCAATATTTTGGAGATCCGAATTCTTAGCTTGTGTACGGTTCAGATTTCACCGAGCACTCCAGTATAAATGAGTCTTACAACTCCCTAAATGGAAACTTAATAACTTTAACTTAGATAGCATACTAACCTAGAATTTGGGCTGACTTAGTAAATAAAACCGTGTGTGCTTTGAAATTTTCATCATTTATGTATCTTAAATTAGATTTTAATGAAAAGAGAGAGTTTTTTGAAATTCTTAGCTGGTATGCATTTGGAATTTGATAGATCAATCGAATTTAAAAAAAAAGAATTAAAATAAATAAATAAATAAATAAAAATAAAAATAAAAATAAATTAAAAAAATATAAAAATAAAAAAACAACAACAAATTAATCATAACAATAAATGATTCATTTTAATATTGAAGTTTGTGGGAATCTTCGCTGCAAACCCTCACGAGACTATAACTCGTCCACTAGGGTAACCTAGGGGTTTAAAGCCTTGTTGCATATGATAAATGCGATCGCGATGCCTGCGAAAGTGAGTTAGAGCTTTTCTTTTTTTTTATTTTGCTCGAGGACTAGCAAAATATAGGTTTGGGGGTGTGATAAGTGCTTAATAATTCATAAATTAGTTATCTTTCCATAGCACTTATCAATGTTCTTAAACTAATAAATACATATTTTACCAGAAAATTGAATAATCATTGAAACAAATTTGAAATATGTTTTTGGTTACGATTTTTTATGAAAACTACAGAAAAAAACATATAAGGAGGAGATTGTGTTGATTTTGTTTGGTAACCTGATGAAGTTAAGGTTATAATTAAATAGGTTTTGGTCCTGGCTCGATCAAAAGTTATAATATGCTAAGGAAAATGTTTGATTAACCCTTTTTATTAAGTCATGGTATTGTTTCTAGTCTTGACTGGTCGAGTTCGATCTGAAGCAGTTTAGCAATAATTAAATTTGGAAGACATTGGGCTCGAGAACAAGTTCAAGCAACTCAACGATCATGACCCACCGCAAACCCAAAGCCAATTTCCAACCAATTCGTTACCTGCCTTCATATAAAATTTATAATAATAATAATAACTAAAAATTCACGATTCACTGTTCATATAAACAGTGTCCCGTTAAAACACTGTTCGTATGAATAGTGTTCCGTAAAAACACTGTTCATATGAACAATGTTCCGTAAAAACACTGTTCGTGTGAACAGTGTTTGAGAAAAAAATAAATAATACATAATAAATAAATAAATAAATGAATAAATAACAATAAAAAAAATAAATAAATGGCTTGGCTACTGTTCATCTTCTTCCCCCGAAGAGCACCTCATGCGGCCGCCCACCATCCGCGGCGACGATCCCGTGACCAGCATCTCCGCCTCGTCTTCCGCCTGTGACGCAGCCCGCAGCCGAGATCCAGCTCCGCCATCAAGCCGCGTCGAAATACCGGCGTCTCCCCGTTGATCCCGCGGCCACCCACCGTCCGCAGCGTCCTCCCGACGATCCCGCGACCAAATCCGCCGGCGACCAGTCCTCCGTGATTCCAGTCGGCCACAATCAGCCGCGTGCCCACCGTGCCCGTGCGGTCGACTCTTCCCAGCAGCGGAGATCCGGCCCCTTCACCATCACCGCGTGCGGCGTCTTCTCCTCCAAGATCAGCGAACCAGCCGCGTTGAAATCCCAGCATCGTCGCCTAGTCTTCCGCCCGTGGCGCATCCGGAGCGACCAGATCCTCCGCCACTTCATCAGTCGGCACCTCTCTCCGCCATCACCGACCAGATCCCGCGGCCCCTCTTCCTCCTCTCCCGCGATATGCATCCCGGCACCACGCCCCGGAATCAGCCGTCGTGATTCCTTCTTCCCTCTCTCCGCGTGCGCCGGACGGCTATAAAAGAGGAGATTACTCTGCGAACAGGGAGGAGGGAGGACGGTGAGAAGAACCAAGGAACAGAGCATGCTCTGTTATGGTGCCGAGAAGAATAAAAAAAAGACTGATGACCCAAAGATTGATTTAAAGATTGATTTTGATGATCACAAAACCTTGAAGTATAAATACTAATGTGTGTGTTGCAAGAAGAAAAATAATTTGTTTTGCAAGGAACATAGCAAGTTGGATAAACACAAGAAGGCCTCAAAAGCTCTCAAGAAGAGTTGGAAGAAAGCTACACTTCATTGGCCCAAGTTTCAAGTTCAAAGGATTCAAGTTGGAGGAGCAAATTCAAAGAAAAATTCAAAAGAATAATCCTCGAGTCGACTCCTGGAAGTTTAGAGTCGACTCTGGCACTCTGGAGTTTCAAGAAACAGTGCTCGAGTTGACTCCGATACTCTACGAGTCGACTCCGACTGAGAACAAACAAAAAGACAGAAAGTTGATTTTCAGCGCTACAGTGCTCGAGTCGACTCCTACTTCAGCGCTACAGTGCGGAGTCGACTCCCAGCTACAGTGCCGACAGACTACTATTCACAAGTGTCTCCTGTTTCAGCCGAGTCGACTCCTACTTCAGCCGAGTCGACTCCAGCACGCTGGGAGGCATAACGGCTAGTTTTTTCTTGATTCCAACGGCTCTATTTTTGTCTCTAACGGCTAGATTTTTGTTTCCACTCCCTCTAAAGCTATAAAATCAAGAGGAGAGCTAGGGAAGAAGGGATGGAAGTGGGAGAAAATACTTAGGAAAGAGATCTCAAAGAAAAATCTCCCAAAAGTACAAAAGGGCCATTCAAAGCAAAATAGAGAGAAGAAGAGCATCCGAGTGAATCCCAAAGCTTCCTCTCCAACTGTGTGCTGCCTCAGTGATCCTCTACCTCGTGCGAAATTAGAAGAGGGTCAAGTAAAGAAGAAGCCGAGTTTCCTCATCTACACAACTTGTTTGAGGGCTTCTCTTTACTCTATTTGTTTATATTGTTATATTTGCTTGTTTAAGAAGCTTTGATTTGTTTTAAATTCTTGTTCTAATATCTTGTAACTTGATTCAATCAAGGGATTGAATCAAGGGGTTAAGGTTTGTTGGTGAGCCGAAGGAAAAACCAACGTTGTAAGGTTGTGGTTGGTGAGCCTTTGGAAAAACCAACTGGGTTGATTGTGAACCCGGAAAACAATCGTTGTAAGGTTGTGGTTGGTGAGCCTTTGGAAAAACCAACTGGGTTTGATTGTGAACCCGGAAAAACAATCGGTTGGTTCTAGTTGGTGAGCCTGTGAAAACCGACCGAGTTCGTTGTGATCTCGCAAAACAACAAGTTCGGTTGTGAGCTTGTAAAACAACCGGCTGTAATCTGAGGGATTATAGTGAAATTTCCAAGAGGTCTTGGAGAGTGGATGTAGGTGCTGGTGTGCACCGAACCACTATACATCTTTGTGTTTGTGATGCCTTATCTCTTGTATTTCATGCCTTACATTTATACTTGATTGTGTAATATCTCTAGCTTTGTTTTCTATAGAGTTCTAAGTGATTGTTTAGAATTTGCTTAGCTTCCTCTCCATTCTTACCATACACATAGATTAAAATTGATAATACAACTATAAGTTAATTTTAGATCAATCGCACCCTAAAGCCATAGTATAATTGCTCTAGCTTAATTTTCCACTACTTTACTTGTAATTGCCTAGAGCTTAAGTAAATAACATTGTTGCCCAGAGATGGTCACCCAAGAGGGGGGGTGAATTGGGTGTTTTAAAACTTTTTGGCTAACTTAAAAATAAAACACACAAATATATGAACTAAAGCAAAGATAAAGCGATAAGAAGAGACAACCACAAACACACGGTTTTATAGTGGTTCGGAGCCTTCACCGCTCCTACATCCACTCCCCAAAGCGCCTTGGGAATTTCCACTATAATCCAAGATTACAGTACGGTAGTTTTGCGAGTTCACTACGCAACTCGTTGTTTTACACCGGGCTCACAACAAACCCAAAACCCCCAATTTCTCTTAGGCTTGGGACGCCCTTTCCCTTGTTCCAAGTCCCTTGACTGGAACAAGCACCACAATAAAAGAGTGTACAAAAGGATACAAAAGCTCTAGAAAGCAAATATAGCACTTATGAACAATGAAACCCGGAAGAATCTTTTTGCCGTTGGAAGCGTGGGAGATGTTGATTCTTCCGATGTGGGACGCGTAGGGTTGGGTGTGAGCTTTGAATCCCGAGCACACGAGAGTGGTTGAGCTTGAAATCGCTTGGGAGACTTGAAAGCACTTGATTTCCTTTCTTGAATGCACTCACTCCCTTGAGCTTTTTTTTCTAACTTCTCTCTTGAATGATTTTGCTTTTGGTTAGTAAAGAGTTGTTGAGAAGCACTTAAGAGCTCCCTTTTATAGCCCAAAAAGCAAATATAGCCGTTAGAGATAAAGTAGAGAAGATTTGAAATTCAAATCAAACCTGAAAAGCTGTCAGTCGCGTCCCAGGCGCTCTGGGGACGTCTCCGCTACAACGAGAGACGTCTCGCCTATAGGATTTTACTTTTTACTTTATCTGGGGTCGACTCTGCACTTTACGGGGACGTCTCGGCGTGTTAGCACTTTTTGAGTGGGGACGACTCCGCTGCTTTGGGGACGACTCCGCTTCTTTATCTCCGAAAATCATGTCCTCTGGAATTCCCTGAGAGAGTCGACTCCGCTCTTTCAGGGGACGTCTCCGCTTGTCTGCACTTTATGCGTGGGGACGACTCCGCTTTCTCAGGGTCGACTCCGCTTCCTTATCACCGAAAAAACCATTCTCTGGAAAACCCTGAGAGAGCCGTCTCCGCCATCTTAGGGACGACTCGGGAAGTCTCCTTTTTGCTTGCGGGGACGACTCCGCGTACAGCGGGGACGTCTCGCGCATATCCCTTGAAAAGCGTCTTTCTGCCGCCACTGAGAGAGTCGACTCCGCTACTGAGAGAGTCGACTCCGCTAACGCGGGGACGACTCGACAGGAGCCGGGGACGTCTCCAAGTGTGCCAGTTCTTCCTGCTTGTGCCAGAGACGTCTCTGAAACTATCAGGAGACGTCTCGGCTGTCCCTGAACTTTTTCTTTAGCTCAAAATATTCTTCAATAAATTCATAAAAATTATGGGAGCTTGCCTAGACATTTCTTAACAATATTCTAAATAAAACACATAAATTTCTCAATTGAATTGTTAAGATATAATGGAATTTTACTCTAGTGTTTTGTATTCATCAAAATCCATTAGGGGGTTAACAATCTCCCCCTTTTTGATGATGACAAAACACTGAGTATATGCAAAACTTGAAATTTAAACATATACACAGTATTGATCAGATATACAAGTATAATGTTTTGATTTGAACTAGATACAATGTGCATCACTCAAAATATTCAATTTTCAGTTCTTTCCTTGTGCATAAGATTGATCTTTATAGTTCTTAAATGATTTTATCATATGAACTGAATTTGAATCAAGTTAGAATGAAATATTGATGCTGAAGATAATTGAAAGCTAGATTCTTTTTGACTCCCCCTTTCTTTTCCAGAAGGGCAATTATCTTAAAATCAATATTCTTCAATTTTATCTTTTCTAAATCAACTTTGGAGTATGATTAAAAAATTTGCATTCCATATTCAATATCCATGTCTACTCCCCCTTTCAATATACAAATATCTACTCCCCCTTTTTGTCATCAACATGAAGGGGACAAATTATCCTTTTTAGTAAAATTCAGCATATTCAAGGTGTGCTCCCCCTGTTTTATGTGCATTGTTTCTTTGTATCAAATTTGAATACTCAAGGTATGTGGTAGGATTTTTATGGCATATCACACAATCACATGCACAATCACAGAAACACATACACAGAATTGGCAATGTACACAAGGTTTTCAAAAGAAATTGTATTCATTCATATGTCATTGCAGATCTTTGAAGTCAGTACATAGTCAAAAGAAGAAGTCATTACAAGTATTGATTTCTAATACAAAAGTGTTTCAAAATGGCCTAGGATTACAAAAAGAAGATCCTACAGGATATCCATCATCGGCGTCGTTGCTCATGGGGCCTACCAGTTGTACTTTGTGCATAAGCCTTACAGGCTGCATCTATGAAACCATTGATAGAATCCATGAGGGTCTTAAAGTGATCTCCCTGTGACTTGTGGAAACCTGCCACAAGTGCTTCAAACTCTAAGGTTGCCATCTCAATTCTGCCTCTAAGTTGGGCAACTAAGGTGCCCACATTGCCATCTGGCTTTGTCAACTCTTTGAGGCTCTTGGAAATGGCCTTCAAGCTGTCCTTGAGCTCTAATGATCTGCAGGTTTGGGTGGCACCCACCTCAACTATTTGTTGCTCTTGGGCTTCAATTTGAGCCTTAATTTCCTGCAGCTCTTGTCTGATGGGGGCCAGCTCTGCAGACATCATGGATCTCATCTCCTCTCTCATCTGCTGACAAATAACAGATGCTAAGGTGTGCATCTGCTCCTCTGATAGGAAGGAGGGCCCACTGACTGGAGGAGGTGGTGGCATGGATGTGGAAGGTCCAGCTGAGCTGGAGGGAATATCAGGGATGTCCATGTTGCTAGGTGGAGGAGAGTGATGGTCAGACTCATGATGTGGGATCTCAGCCTCTATGGTTTGTGCTTTTCTTTTTGGAACCTTGACCCAAGACCCATCTATCTTGTGAAATTCCATTCTTCTCATTGAGCCCTCATTGTAATAGTCGGTGTTTCTTAAGGGCTTTGCAGGTTCATTTGATGGAATGGAAACCTTGAAGTGTTTGAAGATTAAGGTAAAGATCATGCCATAGGGTATACTAAATCTAGAATACCTATGACATAGGGCAATGTAATTTAGCATGAGTCTAGGAAGGTTTAGAGGGATCCCTAGTAGGATGTGATGCATTATAACTAAGTCTCGCTCCGAAACAAAATCGAAGCGACCGGTTTTAGGAAATAGGACCCGGTTGACAATGCTTAAAAGGAGTCTCATCTCTGCATTTAGGTCCTGGGAGTTGACAACATCAAGAGGGCCGCAGTCCTCTCTTCCTAAAATTAAGTTTAGAGCTACTTCCCTTTGGGGATGTGAGGTTGGAGCCTCGCCGTCCCTAGGGATTTGCAAAACAGTGGATAAGATGTCCTCATTAATTTCTACTAATGTCCCTCGGACATGTGCGGTGAACCCTAAGTCCCCTAAAGCTATATCACTAAACATTTCTCTAACAAGGCCGGGGTAGGTCGAGGTATTGAGGGTGCAAAGATGCTCCCACCCTTGGGCTCGGAGTCTCTCTCCAATAGAGAACCCCTCATGATCTAAAAATGCAAAATCTATGTACCTACCGGTTGTGACTGTGCGATTTGCACAGGAAATCGTTGTGGTTGGCGGAGCAACCGGAGGAGAAGGTGCGGAGGGTTCTTCCCGCCGTTCCTCACCGTCGCCCGCTACTCTAGGTCGCTTCCCACGGGTCGTCCTAGCTTTTTTTGGTGCCATGGATGCTAGGGTTTGTGATTTAGGGCAAATGGAGGCTAGGGTTTGTGATTTAGGGCAAATGGAGGCTAGGGCTTTCCGTTTTGGTCGGGAATGAGGGAGAAAGCTCGAGTCGGCTCGAGCGATTTCGACCTATTTAAAAAGGCCTCATTCGGTCCCCGAGACGTCTCCGCGACTAAGGTGAGACGTCTCCGCTTGGGGGGACGTCTCTGCGATTTGCCAGAGACGTCTCCGGCACTGAAAAATTTCAGACTGTATTCTATCTTCTCCCCTTTTTTTTGTTTAATCACCCCAATCAATATGATCTCTTTTGATAAGCTTAGAGTGAATTTGTTTGTGATCCTCCCCCTCAATGATACATCCTATAAAAATTTGATAATGATTTTTGAATTAATAATATTGAAATGAGGAACGTTTGACCAAATTTCGAATACCTATGAAATAGGCTCTGAAAATATCTCCATGAAGAGTCCAAGGGAGGGTAACCATCCTCCGGAAAGTCAACCAGTTCGTCATTTAGTTTAGATGAATTCATGCTTTCACTTATGTTTGCCTTGAGGTGGATTACTAGTTCGAGTAGCAAAGCAATGCAATACAAGTTCAATTCATTTGCTAGGATCATACAAGCTCAAAGCATTCCTTAAGAAATTGAATCTGTCTTTACAAAGGGGCTTTGTAAAGATATCAGCTAATTGATTTTCAGTACATACATATTCAATCATCACATCATTTTTCAGCACATGATCCCTAATAAAATGATGCCTAATCTCTATATGCTTTGACTTAGAGTGTTGGACAGGATTTTTTGTTAAGTTGATTGCACTTGTATTATCACACTTAATTGGTATATTGTCCATTTTAATACCGAAGTCTTCAAGTTGTTGCTTGATCCAGAGAACTTGGGCACAACAGCTTCCAGCTGCAATGTACTCAGCCTCAGCTGTGGACAAGGCAACTGAATTTTGTTTCTTGCTAAACCAAGAAACCAAATTGGCACCCAAGAATTGACAAGTGCCACTTGTGCTTTTTCTGTCGAGTTTGCACCCAGCAAAATCAGCATCAGAATAAGCAGTTAAATTTATATCAGATTGTTTAGAATACCATAAGCCTACATTAGATGTCCCTACTAGATATCTAAAAATTCTTTTAACAGCTTGCAAGTGTGATTCCTTAGGACATGCTTGGTATCTAGCACACACACAAACACTGAATAATATATCTGGTCTACTAGCAGTAAGGTAAAGTAGAGAGCCTATCATACCTCTGTACAATTTGCAGTCTATACTTTTACCTTTTTCATCTTTGTCAAGCTTGCAACTTGAGCCCATGGGTGTGCTGATTTCCTTTGCATCCTTCATCTTGAATTTTTCCAGCATTTCCTTGATGTATTTGGACTGACTGATGAAGATGCCTTCCTCTGATTGTTTTATTTGTAGCCCAAGGATGAAGTTGAGCTCACCCATCATGCTCATTTCAAATTCTCCCTGCATAAGCTTGGCAAACTCTTGACAGAGACTATCATTAGTAGCACCAAAAATTATATCATCCACATAAATTTGTACAAGCAATAAGTCATTTTCTTTTCTTTTAATAAAGAGGGTTTTGTCTACATTTCCTCTCTTAAATTTGTTCTCAATTAGGAAATTACTTAATCTTTCATACCATGCCCTAGGAGCTTGCTTAAGTCCATACAATGCTTTATGCAATTTATACACATAATCTGGATGTAAGTGATTTTCGAAACCTGGAGGTTGTCCTACATAAACTTCCTCCATTATATAGCCATTTAAGAATGCACTTTTTACATCCATTTGATAGAGTTTAAAATCCATGAAGCATGCATATGCTAAAAGCAGTCTAATAGCCTCTAACCTAGCAACAGGAGCAAAAGTTTCATCAAAATCTATTCCTTCCTCCTGATTATATCCTTTGGCCACTAGCCTAGCTTTGTTTCTTATTACTATCCCATCCTCATCTAGTTTATTTCTATATACCCATTTGGTGCCTATAATTGAAACATTAGGGGGTCTTTTCATTAGAGTCCAAACTTCATTTCTTTCGAATTGGTTTAATTCCTCTTGCATAGCATTCATCCAATTATCATCTTTTTCAGCTTCTTCTAGTGATTTAGGCTCTATTTATGAAACGAAAGCAAGATAATTACTAGTGTTTCTTAAAGAGGATCTAGTTCTTATACCTTGTGAAGGATCACCAAGGATTTGATCCTTTGGATGACCATGTGCATACCTCCATTCTTTAGGAAGATCTTGATTTCTTGATGGAGGTTGATCTTCTTCATCTTGCTGATTTGTATCCTCTTTGATCTCATCCTCATGTTGTTTGTCTTGTATGGAGAATTCCTTGATCCCGTCTTCAAGTATACCTGCATCACCATCTTCTTCTTTTCTAGAAGAATCTCCATTAGTTTCATCAAAAACAACATGAATGGATTCTTCAACAACGAGAGTTCTCTTGTTGAAGACCCTGTATGCTCTACTAGATAAGGAATAACCTAAGAAGATCCCCTCATCTGATTTAGCACTAAATTTACTGAGATTGTCCTTTCCATTGTTCAAAATAAAGCATCGACAACCGAAAACATGAAAATAACTTATATTTGGTTTCTTACCTTTCATCAATTCATACGGTGTTTTCTTTAAGATGGATCTAACTAAAGCACGATTTAAAATATAACATGAGGTATTTATTGCTTCAGCCCAAAAATACTTTGGTAGATCCGATTCGCACAACATGGTACGAGCCATATCTGCTAGTGTGCGATTCTTCCTTTCTACCACCCCATTTTGTTGGGGTGTCCTAGGTGCCGAGAAGTTGTGATTGATACCATTTTCATCACAAAACTTTTCAAAGTGTTGATTTTCAAACTCGGTACCATGATCACTCCTAATTGCTTTTAGTTTAAGATTAAGTTCATTTGAAACTTTATTATGAAACTTGATAAAAGCGGGAAAGGACTCATCTTTGTGTGCAAGAAATGAAACCCATGTAAAACGTGAAAAATCATCAACAATGACAAGACCAAATATCTTACCCCCTAGACTAGCAGTTCTAGTGGGTCCAAAGAAATCCATGTGAATTAGTTCTAAGGGTTTTGATGTTGAGACTATGTTCTTAGACTTAAAAGAACTTCTTGTTTGTTTCCCTAATTGACATGCCGCACAAATTTTATTCTTTTCAAAGTCTATTTTCGGTAGTCCTTTGACTAGATCCTTTGTAATCAATTTAGAAATTAAATCCATGCTAGCATGCCCTAACCTACGATGCCATAACCAACTAGTCTCATTGGCTTTGGGATTCATAGCTACAAGACATTGGCCATCCTTCATGGTGAGATCATCAAGATCTACCATGTAAACATTTCCATGCCTATGTCCTGTGAGTATGACCTCATTGTCAAATGGACTACTAATTATGCATAGTGATGATTCAAATGATACTTTAAATTCCTTGTCACAAAATTGACTTATACTTAACAAATTATGTTTTAGTCCATTAACCAACAATACATTATCAATAAATGAGGAGGGTGATATGGAGATTTTACCAACACCAATAATTCGGCCTTTAGCATTGTCTCCAAATGTGACTAACCCTCCTTCTTTCGATTCCAAGGTGACGAAGAGACTCTTGTCACCGGTCATATGCCTTGAGCAGCCACTATCAAGATACCACATTCTCCTTTTATTCCCAGCTGCAAGGCATACCTCGTCATCTTCGAACGCCATGAAGCATAGATTGGCGGTCTCTTCCTTCTCTTCTTCGGAGGATGATGTGTCACTATCATCCCATGTTGCCTTCAATGCCTTCTTCTTCTTCTTTCCAAAGTGCTTCTTTTGTTGAGGGCATTCGGAACGAATATGTCCCGGTCTCTTGCAGTCATAGCATACGATTGGGTCTCTTTCTTTTTCCTTTTCTTTCTCCCAATCATTTCTCCCTCCAAATTTCTTTCTTGGGAATGGTTTCTTTCTTCTCATGAATTTTTTAAATTTCCTTACTATCAAACCCAAGTCCTCATCTTGACTTTCTTCTTCACTCTCACTGCTCTCTTCTTCACATACACTTGAGGTGGCCTTGAGTGCGATTGTCCTTTTCTTTGGCAGCTCTTCTTCATGCTGCTTCATCGTGAGCTCATGCGTCATCAATGAGCCCAAGAGTTGTTCTAGCCCCAAGGTGTTGAGGTCTTTGGCTTCTACAATCGCCGTGACCTTTGCTTCCCATGCTTTTGGCAGTGACCTGAGAATTTTACTCACAAGTTCGGGGTTAGTGTAAGATTTGCCCAAGCTTTTTAGGCCATTAATAATTTCGGTAAAACGTGTAAACATGCATGTGATGGTTTCACTAGGTTCCATCTTAAACAATTCATACTTGTGAACTAGAATGTTCACTTTGGACTCTTTGACTTGATTTGTACCCTCATGGGTAACTTCAAGCCTATCCCATATTTTCTTAGCGGAAGTACATGTGGAGACTCTATTAAACACATTTACATCTAAGGAACAAAATAATGAGTTCATGGCTCTAGAATTGAGTTGAGCCATCCTATCATCATTCTCATCCCAATCCTCCTCAGGTTTGGGAACTCGAATGCCATTGACCACATGTGATGGTTCTTGTGGTCCCTTGACTATAACCCTCCACAAGGCATAGTCTTGTGCTTGAATGAAGATTCTCATTCTAGTCTTCCAATAGGTATAATTTGTCCCATTGAAGAGTGGAGGTCTATTGGTTGCTTGCCCCTCGGCTGGAACATTGTTAAAGGGTGTTGCCATCTAGATCTTTGGCTAAGACGGTTAGGTCTTTCAAGGAATATAAGAGCACTGGCTCTGATACCACTTGTTGCCCAGAGATGGTCACCCAAGAGGGGGGGTGAATTGGGTGTTTTAAAACTTTTTGGCTAACTTAAAAATAAAACACACAAATATATGAACTAAAGCAAAGATAAAGCGATAAGAAGAGACAACCACAAACACACGGTTTTATAGTGGTTCGGAGCCTTCACCGCTCCTACATCCACTCCCCAAAGCGCCTTGGGAATTTCCACTATAATCCAAGATTACAGTACGGTAGTTTTGCGAGTTCACTACCCAACTCGTTGTTTTACACCGGGCTCACAACAAACCCAAAACCCCCAATTTCTCTTAGGCTTGGGATGCCCTTTCCCTTGTTCCAAGTCCCTTGACTGGAACAAGCACCACAATAAAAGAGTGTACAAAAGGATATAAAAGCTCTAGAAAGCAAATATAGCACTTATGAACAATGAAACCCGGAAGAATCTTTTTGCCGTTGGAAGCGTGAGAGATGTTGATTCTTCCGATGTGGGACGCGTAGGGTTGGGTGTGAGCTTTGAATCCCGAGCACACGAGAGTGGTTGAGCTTGAAATCGCTTGGGAGACTTGAAAGCACTTGATTTCCTTTCTTGAATGCACTCACTCCCTTGAGCTTTTCTTTCTAACTTCTCTCTTGAATGATTTTGCTTTTGGTTGGTAAAGAGTTGTTGAGAAGCACTTAAGAGCTCCCTTTTATAGCCCAAAAAGCAAATATAGCCGTTAGAGATAAAGTAGAGAAGATTTGAAATTCAAATCAAACCTGAAAAGCTGTCAGTCGCGTCCCAGGCGCTCCGGGGACGTCTCCGCTACAACGAGAGACGTCTCGCCTATAGGATTTTACTTTTTACTTTATCTGGGGTCGACTCGGCACTTTACGGGGACGTCTCGGCGTGTTAGCACTTTTTGAGTGGGGACGACTCCGCTGCTTTGGGGACGACTCCGCTTCTTTATCTCCGAAAATCATGTCCTCTGGAATTCCCTGAGAGAGTCGACTCCGCTCTTTCAGGGGACGTCTCCGCTTGTCTGCACTTTATGCGTGGGGACGACTCCGCTTTCTCAGGGTCGACTCCGCTTCCTTATCACCGAAAAAACCATTCTCTGGAAAACCCTGAGAGAGCCGTCTCCGCCATCTTAGGGACGACTCGGGAAGTCTCCTTTTTGCTTGCGGGGACGACTCCGCGTACAGCGGGGACGTCTCGCGCATATCCCTTGAAAAGCGTCTTTCTGCCGCCACTGAGAGAGTCGACTCCGCTACTGAGAGAGTCGACTCCGCTAACGCGGGGACGACTCGACAGGAGCCGGGGACGTCTCCAAGTGTGCCAGTTCTTCCTGCTTGTGCCAGAGACGTCTCTGAAACTATCAGGAGACGTCTCGGCTGTCCCTGAACTTTTTCTTTAGCTCAAAATATTCTTCAATAAATTCATAAAAATTATGGGAGCTTGCCTAGACATTTCTTAACAATATTCTAAATAAAACACATGAATTTCTCAATTGAATTGTTAAGATATAATGGAATTTTACTCTAGTGTTTTGTATTCATCAAAATCCATTAGGGGGTTAACAAACATCTTATCATTCCGCTGCATTCAATTCAAAGTAAAAATTAGGTAACATAATTTTTAGAAAACCCAATTCACCCCCCCTCTTGGGTTGTCACCTTGGGCAACAAGTGGTATCAGAGCAGGTGCTATTCTATTAATTATAGTCTTAACCGACTAGAGCTAAAGATTATGACAACCCCACATAATACATTATTTGCCGAGGGACTTTCCATAAACAGACCTCCACCTTTTGATGGAACTTACTATATTCAATGGAAAGCTAGAATGAAAATTTTTGTTCAATCACAAAACTATAAAATATGGAATATCATTATAAATGGCCCTCACACACTCTCTCAAGCTGTCAATGAAAAAGACCTAGCACAATTGCATGCTAATGCTATGAACATTCTATATTGTGCTATCCATGAATCTATATTTCATAAGATTTCTGCATGCTTATCTGCTAAAGAAATCTGGGATACTTTAAGAAATATTTATGATAAATCTCAGATTAGCTCACATGTGCTTCAATTGCATACTAACAATCAGACTGCAGAATCTTCCACATTAGCCGAGTCGACTCCTAGAGAAAAACAGTCTGAAAGGCAGAGACTCAGTCTTGGAGATCCTGTGAACGAGTTGACTCCAAGTATTTCAGAGTCGACTCCCAAGTTAGCCGAGTCGACTCCAACAAGGCCCGAGTCGACTCCGAGGCAGAACAGTTCAAAAGACAGAGAATCATCTTTTAGGCCTCTGAGAGCGAGACGTCTCCCGAAGATCTCGAGTCGACTCTCAAGTCAGTCGAGTCGACTCCAAGTAAACCCGAGTCGACTCGAGGAAGAAAGAACAACAAAAAAATTCAAAAGCTTCCTAAAGACAAAGAAGAAGAGGAAGCTAGATGAAAGAAAGAAAGAGATAAAAAGGAAGAAAGCCTTGACCAAGGAAGAGTCAAACAAGAAAATGAAAGTAGGAGCAACAATGATGATATTAGCTCCAAAGAACTACAAGAGGTAACTAACTTGTGCTTCATGGCACAAGAAGATAAGGTAAAATCTGAATCTACCTTTATATCAAATGATTCTTAAGAAGAATTCCCTTATGATGAATTATTAAATGCTTTTCATGATTTGTATGGTGAATGTAGAAAATTATCTATAAAGAATAAAAATCTTAAGAAACTAAATCTAAAAATTTCAAAAGAAAGAAATTCTAGTGATGAAATACAAGATAAACTAAATTCTGAAAATGAAAGCTTAAGGTTAAATTTAGAACAATTGATTCAAAAAAATCAGAGTTTAATTAAAGAAAATCAAAACTTAAGTAAAGAAATTAACCAATTAAAATCTTTTATTAACAAATTCATTGTAAGTTCAGAAAGATTAAAAATGATGTTTGAAAGCCAATATGTTGCTTATGATAAGTCAAAACTTGGCTTGACTCCTTTACTTAACAATAAATCTTTAGAGAAAAAGGTTATCAATTCACCAAGCAAACCATTAAATAAGATAACTTATTTCAAACATGAAAAGAATGGGCATAACAACTTTACCTATCGTTCTAACATAATTAAATCAAGTGGTAAAGTTATTACAATTAAACAAATTTGGGTTCCAAAAGGAACCATATGTCCTAACTCTCAAGGACCCAAGCAAGCTTGGGTACCCAAAATAAAAATATGAGGATGTAGATGTAGGTGTGCCAAGATACCCATGGAATAAATAGAACTTTCATACAAATGGGTGTTCTAGACACACGTCAAAAAAAATGAAACTTAAAATATACTTATGAAAAGTAATTAAAAAATAATAATAATGAAATTAATAACCCTTGCATCTCATCATTATTTTTGCTTTAGTATTTGATTAAAATATGAATTGCAAGTATTGATCAATTTTGTGATATAGAAAATACTTTTAGAAATATAATCAAATCACTTCATTTTATAGTATACTTTACTCACTATTGGATAAGTTGCTAAATGATTAATCAATTTATTAAGAATAACTCTATGAATTCTCTATATGCTTGATTGAGAGTTTTTATCCATGGCATTATTGTTTATCGATCATAGATATGAAAATGTGTACTTGGTATACCTTTGAATATATGCACTATGAATACCAAGATTAAAGAAACCATCTTTGGCATATAAAATCAAATCAACTCATGCTAGTATGTACTTAATCTCAAAAGACCTTGCCATTGGCTTACTTAGAGTATCTTCTGAAAGGTTAAAGTTTACTATGCATGTTAACTAAGGAAACAAACAAAAATCAATTTCTAAATCTAAAGATGTTGTTTCCATTACTAAGTTTTCAAAAGCTTACTTTAGTTTTGTTCTTGGCACTCAAATTGAAATATTTTCTACATTATCACAAACTCACAAAAAGGGTTCAAATGAAAAAGGTTTGCAAACTATGAAAATAAAGAAGTATCATGGCATAGTTTTGAAAACCAATTTTGTATTAAGTTGTGCACAGAAAATAATATTGAATACAATTGTTTCTGCACCAAGAACACCATAAGTAAAATAGGATTAATAGAATCCTTGAAGAAATGAAAAAGGCAATGTTGTATGATAGTCATCTACTTAAATAATTTTTTTAAAAAAGCTATCATCATTGCTTGTCATATATATGGTTTCTATTAGATCTATTTTTTGATGAAAACTCCATTTGATCTTCTGAAAAATAAAAAATGATCTATTGCATATCTTTCATATTTTTCAGTAGTATATGTTATGCTTGATATAATCTTTTGAAAATAATGCCAAATCAGATAAAGATATTTCTATCTTTGAATATCATTCATCAAGCAATGCATATAGAATATTCAATGAAAAGATTCTAGTTGTAGAAATATCAATTCATTTTATTCTTTATGAGACTAATGATTTATTATCAAGATACTAAAATCAAATTATGTATGTATATGGTTAATCTTTTACATATAACAATCTGAAAACTTGTTAATAATTAGAACCAAATTGAGTTTTTCAGAAATGCACTTAGTGAAGAAAAATTGATAACTACTAAAAGACTAAATCAAGAAAAGATGAAATAGATCTTGATGAAATTCTTGCATGATTAGAAGTAAAGATCACCATTATCATTTGCTTGCTTTATGAGCTTTATATTCCGTCAAATGAATGTGTAGAATGCACTCCTATGTGGTTATTTCATTAAAAAAGATCTATGTAAAATAACCACCTTATTTGAAAATACTCATTACAAATATGATAAAGCAATATGTGATTTGGAACAAGCATCAAAAGCATGATATACAAAAGCTTGAGTAACCTTTTGATAAAAAGTAATAATGATAAATCTATACATTAAAAAAGAAGAATTTGTGATATCTTGCTTGCTCAAAGCATACATTGATGGCATCATCTTTGGTTCTACTAATGAAGATTTATATGGAGATTTTACTAAGTTCATGCAAAGTGAGTTTGAAATATGTGTAATGAATGAATTAACATTTTTTCTCGAACTCCAAATTAAGATAAACAAGGAAGGGGATCTTCATTGACCAAAGTTAGTCCACAAGAAAACTCTTATAGAAGATTGGCATGAAGAAGGTATGTCTATGACCCATCTTGTAGAATTTGAAAAGGATGAGCAATGTAGATCTATTGTTTTAAAGCTGTATTGAAACATGATAGAATAATTATTTTATCATACAGCTAGTAGACCAGATTGTATGCTCATTATGTGCCCTTGTGCAAGACTTCAATCTAACTCTAATGAATCATATTTTATTGATAACAAATGAATCATAATCTGAATTTTGATAGAAATAATTGTTTAAGGCAATTTGATCAAAACTTAGCTAGCATGCCTTATTGATAATTATCTTAAGTAAATAGAATCTAAGCTAAATTGATTTTGAAAATAAGAAATTGATTTGATCTTGATGAATCTTTCTATTGCCTCACATGCTTGTCCTTGAACCATCTTGGTTAATGAAACTATCTCTTTAGTTCAAGTGATATGTACATGCTTATATTTAGGCAATCTTTTGAGTAAAGTGACTCAACATTCAACTATTGTCATATCTTATATTGAGTCATCTAGTTAAAAATATGTTGGATGAATGTTTTGTATCTTGAAGAAACTAATGACTTTCTTTCAAGAAAGAAAAGGAGTTTGTTAATAATGCAGGATCCTTGAGCAAGAAAATGAGAGATTTCAACTTGAAGGACACCTCCATGTAAGATACAATATACATTCACATGCAAACAAGAGAGAGGACCTTCTTCAGCCAAAAGTTTACACATAAAAAATCTAGTAGGTATTTGACTTGAAGAATGCAGAATGTATCGGTAATTTTAGATACCTCTCTCATAAATTAGCTGAGCAAAGTCAATAACTTAAATCTTATTATGGCATGATTAAAATCTTTAATTATTAATCTTTTGATATCATGTCCATATATGTATTAATTGATTTATGCTTTTAGAAATTGTTTCATTGTTTGCTCAAACTAAAATATTTCTTTGACTATATCATAACCATGAAATACACAAGTATATGCTTAAAATATTGATTTAAAATGACTTGTGAGAAGCTATGAATTCTTGAGCATAATGAAAATATTGTTTGCATGATATACATCTATATGATACATAAGATTATTTCTTTATTCTGCTCTTTCATGTAAATTACTTGAGAATAACAAAAAGAGAGAGAGATAAAGAAAAGAAAATGGATATTATTCAAGAGAAGTAAAATCTAAGTAAAGGCAAATACTCCAATCTTAAGAAAAAGCAAAACAAGCATAATATATTCGGCACATTTGTGAGACTTGTGTGAGCATTCTTTTGGAAGGGATAAAATCCGTAATTAAACAGGGAGAGTTTGAAGTGAACTTTTTAACCTTTCTATATTGCTCATCACAGGGATGGTGCCAATGGGGAGGCTAGTGGTAGTACCCGGCACTATTTGACCCAACTATTCGGTGTAGGGCATATTAGGGACGGCACAAGAGGGAGGCTAGTGGTAGTACCTCGTGCCCCTTCCAACTCCACCGGATAGGGAGCAAATAGAGTATAGAGCATAAGAAAGTAAAAATGAAAGACAGTAAATGAAAGTATATAAGAAGAATCAAGTCAAATTTTTTAATCACTTGAAAACACACTTTAAGGATGAAATCAGTCCAAGATTATATTTAAATAGGGGGAGTTTATTTGAAAAGAATTGATTTTGATCATTGACATGCTTGTTCTTAATATTTTAATGCATAACTTAACACATAATATATTTTGCATGTGGCATGATGTCTTGAATTATGGGTTCTCAATATTTTGTAATGCTCCATACTTGGACAATTTGATTGAATGTTTGAAATACTACATAAAATTTTTTTTTTGGTATTATTAAAAAGAAATTTCAGATTTGTCGTTCACAATCATCTTTAAAATCTGAAAGTTGAATAAATTTGTAAAAAGGAGAAGAGAAGGATATCTCTATTTAGGCAAAATGAATTGATTTTGTTTTATCCTTCAACTTGCCTAAATTTGGTATATCCTTCAACTTGCCTAAATTTGGTATATAATGTTCTAATTCGTACCAAAACTCAACATTAAATACAAAGATTCTGAATATGCTCTAATATGTTTGAAATATGTGTTTTCAATCGTAATGATTTAAGATGAGCTACAATGTGGAAGATACATATCTCAAATTACAACTTTGAAAGCCTCCTTGAGAATCTTTATGAAATTCAGAATCTGATTTTGTATAAAAGCTTAAACTCAATATGAATTTCTAGATAAAACTACAGTTTAAGAAAAATAGAATAATTCTGATGCCTTGATTGCTTGCCCCGATACGCATCTGAAACATATCATTTCTTATCTTTAAAGTGTACTAATATTGGTCTAAATGATGTGTCTTTCGATGATCTTGATTGCAAACAAATATTTTTTAAATATATAATTTTATTTTGATATTGAAAAAATTTATTGTGCTTCATGTATACATTGCTGAAAAACTATAATAAGAAATTGAGTTCTATAAATATACATACTTCAATGATCATCTATATATTTTTCTCTCCTATATTCTTAAAGACTTTCATCAATATATATATATATTTTTTTAAAAAAAAGGGGTGAATGATCTTAAAGCTAGAAATATTTCAGCTCACTCAAATGATTCTTAAAAGAAAGAAAATGTAAATGCTTTTAAAAGAAATTGAGCTTCAAATGAATCATTTTCTAATTAATATTTCTATACATTTTCTCAAAGATTAAGAGAAAGCATAACTTGTTCTTGAAGGATTAGAAAGAGTAATTGCTACAAATTTTGAATAATTCTAGATCACTCTACATTCTCGATATCATAGAATTTCAGTTCTATTCACGCTTATCATCAAAATCTGAAATTCAACAAAGAAAAGAATGATTAAAGAAGAATGCATCTTTTGAGGGAGAGCTTTAGATATTCAATCTAAATGCAAAAGGCTACATCCATTTGATGAATATCTTGAATATTTTATGGATTGATTTTGATGAACCTCCTTATATTGCGTGACTTGCTTTAGTCACATAATAAGTTTATATCTTAAGATGAGTTCTATAAAGGTTGTCTTATCTCAAACTTTGAGTCTTATGAAAATATGTTGAAACTTATAGAAAATATATTTTCGAGATTGACAATTTTATTGAACATTATCTTCAAATTCTAAACTCTTAAATGGAACGATCAATTAAGAGGAAGAAAGAAAATTTTAGAAGAAAAGATCATATGGAACTTAATCGCATAAATCCATAACTAAAGGAGAGAGAAAGAATACTAAATGAAAAGTGATCATAATATTCTCCAATATGTATCATCTGAAATTTAATCTGAAAATCTTTACGATACACCTTGAGGCTTGTTATTTGGTTAGTATATCTTATGCATCAATCATGAACCAAATTGCAACTCAAATAGTTGATCTTAAGAGCCTCTAATTTAATAAAAAAGGAGGAGAATAATGTGTTGAATTTTCTTGAGTATCTCTTAGAAAACCTATTTTTGGAATTCACTAATGAGTTTTTATTGGCTTGTTCTTTAGAACTTCAATTTTTATGCCAATTTATTATTATATGTACCAAAATGTGTTTCTTTTTAAAGGAATAAAGTTTTTAAAAGAGCTTTAAAAGAACCTTCAAAGCTTTGAATTTTATGTATGCTCTAAGATATATCATAAATTGCATGAATTCATATTTTGGTATTTATGCCACAATATTTTTACATCATAAAAGAACTTTGCAATCATACTTAATATATTGCTCATATACTCTGAAAATTAGTTAAATTGCTCTCATGTTGCTAAAATACTTAATATATTGGACAAAAGATCTTAAATGAACAAGCTTTCATACTTATTATTAAAGAAGGGTTAGATTTCCATTCGTGCTTTCTTTGAATATCATTTGTGGTACTTCTTGAATTAACTTAAGAAAGATTCCACCTACACTTGATTTGAAAACTATCCTTGGAATCACATTCGATGTGTTCTGCTCTGAAATTATCTTAATTGGCTCTGGTCTATGCTCATTAATCTTTTTCCAACATTATTGCTTTGAGTTATATGATTCATATTCTTGCAATAATTTGACATGCAAATCAGAGTACAATAAGAAATATTTGAGTATTCTTATCTTTGTGCTTAATGTTTCACTATCTTTTTGATGTTGTCAAAAAGGGGGAGAAATATCTAAGTATATGCTCATAATGCTTTATGTGTTGATTATGTTAAGTTGATTAAATCTAAAGCATTATCATGAAGTATATGTTAAAGATATATATTTTCTACTTCATGCAACTTAGCTATGCATTACTTCTAGAACACAATATATTCTATATTGCATATACTCCAAGTTTTGTCATCATCAAAAAGGGGGAGACTGATGACCCAAAGATTGATTTAAAGATTGATTTTGATGATCACAAAACCTTGAAGTATAAATACTAATGTGTGTGTTGCAAGAAGAAAAATAATTTGTTTTGCAAGGAACATAGCAAGTTGGATAAACACAAGAAGGCCTCAAAAGCTCTCAAGAAGAGTTGGAAGAAAGCTACACTTCATTGGCCCAAGTTTCAAGTTCAAAGGATTTAAGTTGGAGGAGCAAATTTAAAGAAAAATTCAAAAGAATAGTCCTCGAGTTGACTCCTGAAAGTTTAGAGTCGACTCTGGCACTCTGGAGTTTCAAGAAACAGTGCTCGAGTTGACTCCGATACTCTACGAGTCGACTCCGACTGAGAACAAACAAAAAGACAGAAAGTTGATTTTCAGCGCTACAGTGCTCGAGTCGACTCCTACTTCAGCACTACAGTGCGGAGTCGACTCCCAGCTACAGTGCCGACAGACTACTATTCACAAGTGACTCCTGTTTCAGCCGAGTCGACTCCTACTTCAGCCGAGTCGACTCCAGCACGCTGGGAGGCATAACGGCTAGTTTTTTCTTGATTCCAACGGCTCTATTTTTGTCTCAAACGGCTAGATTTTTGTTTCCACTCCCTCTAAAGCTATAAAATCAAGAGGAGAGCTAGGGAAGAAGGGATGGAAGTGGGAGAAAACACTTAGGAAAGAGATCTCAAAGAAAAATCTCCCAAAAGCACAAAAGGGCCATTCAAAGCAAAATAGAGAGAAGAAGAGCATCCGAGTGAATTCCAAAGCTTTCTCTCCAACTGTGTGCTGCCTCAGTGATCCTCTACCTCGTGCGAAATCAGAAGAGGGTCAAGTAAAGAAGAAGTCGAGTTTCCTCATCTACACAACTTGTTTGAGGGCTTCTCTTTACTCTATTTGTTTATATTGTTATATTTGCTTGTTTAAGAAGCTTTGATTTGTTTTAAATTCTTGTTCTAATATCTTGTAACTTGATTCAATCAAGGGATTGAATCAAGGGGTTAAGGTTTGTTGGTGAGCCGAAGGAAAAACCAACGTTGTAAGGTTGTGGTTGGTGAGCCTTTGGAAAAACCAACTGGGTTGATTGTGAACTCGGAAAACAATCGTTGTAAGGTTGTGGTTGGTGAGCCTTTGGGAAAACCAACTGGGTTTGATTGTGAACCCGGAAAAATAATCGGTTGGTTCTAGTCGGTGAGCCTGTGAAAACCGACCGAGTTCGTTGTGATCTCGCAAAACAACAAGTTGGGTTGTGAGCTTGTAAAACAACCGGCTGTAATCTGAGGGATTATAGTGAAATTCCCAAGAGGTCTTGGGGAGTGGATGTAGGTGCTGGGGTGCACCGAACCACTATACATCTTTGTGTTTGTGATGCCTTATCTCTTGTATTTCATGCCTTACATTCATACTTGATTGTGTAATATCTCTAGCTTTGTTTTCTATAGAGTTCTAAGTGATTGTTTAGAATTTGCTTAGCTTCCTCTCCATTCTTACCATACACATAGATTAAAATTGATAATACAACTATAAGTTAATTTTAGATCAATCGCACCCTAAAGCCATAGTATAATTGCTCTAGCTTAATTTTCCACTACTTTACTTGTAATTGCCTAGAGCTTAAGTAAATAACATCTTATCATTCTGCTGCATTCAATTTAAAGTAAAAATTAGGTAACATAATTTTTAGAAAACCCAATTCACCCCCCCTCTTGGGTTGTCACCTTGGGCAACAGGGATGCTGTGAGCGGATGAGTTAGAGAAAAAAAAAGAAAAGAAAAAAAAGGAAGGACTTGAGACGGATGGCGTGGAGCATCTCAGCAAGCCGATCAAAGTCGCCGAGCATCATGAGCAGCTAAACCTCGGTTTAGGGGTTTGATGAAGCCATAGAGGAGTATTCGTTTCATTTTTATTGATTTGAGTTTGTATTGTAAGAGTGTTGCATGATGAAGAATTTATCAATTGATCTTTATGATTTATCCAATTTATGTGAATCATTTATCTTGCATAAAATATTTTACATAGATTGATCTATTTCATCGAATCCAACACCTGTGGTTTGGAGGAGATATTCATGTGACATCGATTTCATGTTTAATGTTTAATGATCAGATGCATCATGCTAGGTTAGACAGGTCATGCTTATCGTTAGAGTAGATGGTTTGTGCTAGACTTAGATGATTCATGCTGGGAATTAGTTATAATTTTCTTTTATAATTGCTTTGGCTTGTAGTCGGAAGTAATCAAGTCTTAAATACAACTCAATCATTGAAAGCATCACGAATATAAATCTATCGGTGGATTCTAGCCCTAAACACCTCCCTCCATAGATAATTCATACTATTACATCCATATTAATTCTTAATTTTTATCATTTACTCTAGCTTATACCCTTTGAAGTAACTATTCAATTAGGGAAAAATAACTTGTCTCCAATCCCTGTGGACCGACACCCGTAATCACTATCCTATGGGATACGTGCTATTGCGTGGTTTATTTTTGAAATTGAAATAACCGATCAGTGATTTGTGCACTAATCTTAGCGGATCGATCATCGTCCTTCGTGATGGATCCATCGATCAAGAGCATTTAGAAATTAATTCCTAATGACACATATCTCAAATTCTCAACTCCTTGAGAATATGTGTCATCATCTATTAATTTCTTGGACGATTCATGGACACATACAAACATGAATGAAAAAATAAATTGCCCAATCTTATTTATTAATAAGTATCAAATTATAAATTTATGCCCCGGATTACAAATATGCGTCAGCCACGTTGGCTTCTAGGGCATACTTCAACAATCTTCCACTTGCACTAAATCCAATCAGACATGTATTTAAGTCCCATTTTTTCAAGATGGACTTCTAATTTATTCTTGTTAGTATCTGTCACATGCCACTGAAAATTCAAAAAAAATTTCGATGCGCAGCGGAAAGATATGTGCATATCCCGTTCATCGCATGAACGTATTTTAAAACCATTTATAGATAGATTAGGATTAAATTCTATTAAATTATTTTAAAATCATGATTAAGAAGATCAGATCTTCACCTTATGCGGGTAGATGGTCTCCACAAATCTGATTTACGTGGTATTTGATGAAGGTTCAGTGGAAGCCGCACACACGTCCGGCCTCTACAGGTATCCACACGAAGTAATAGCTCTCGTATCTCCCCGGGGTGCTAGCTCCCTTGCAGAGATTTGTTTTGATGGTTGAAGCTCTCCCTTTTCAATCAACTCTTGATTGATTTGAGAGAAGGAACAAAGAAAAGGAAGAAGATTGCAACACCCCTTGCAGCCTTTTCTTTTGTTCTCGTGGTGGATGAAGGAATAGAATAGGAATTAGCCCACATGCCTTCCTCCCTTTTCTTTTAAAGCTCACGGCTGAAAAACAAGAGAGGAGAATAGGGGGCTTGCGGCTGGTTACTCTAAGAGAAGATCCCTTTCATTTAAGGCTCACAGCACAACCCTTTTTGAGGGGATTTTATAAGAGGGCAGCCACCCTTTTTTTTATATGGATAAACATGTGGAGCTCCTATCCTAGGAGGGGCGTACGCCCCTCCTTTTCCCTTCAATTAATGAACCCAGGGAGGGGCCTATGCCCCTCCCTCATTTCTATCATGCACGTGGAGCTCCTAAAAAATAGGTGCTCCAATGCATATCCATAGGCGGGGCGTACGCCCCTCCCTTTGTGCCGCACAAAGAAAAGAAGAGGAGGGGTGTGAGCCCCTCCCTCTTATATAAACTTAATCCTTCTCTAAGGGGAATTAGGTGGCCCTTCTTTAAGTGATCCCTAATCTAATTAGAAATTATTTTATTAGATTAAATTAATTAAGACTTTAGAAATCCTACTCCAAGTAGGACTTTAATTTAACTTGAACAAGTTCAATTAATTAAATCCAATTGATTCAATTAAATTGCAATCCAATTGCAATTATTTCTTCTTCAACTCACTAACCTTTAGCGAGTTAACCAATTATCAATCAAATTGATTATTTATGATTCCTAATCACATTCAACCATCGGATCGGTTAATACCTCTAATGTGTGCGACCCCATAGGTTCTATTCTGTCTGGTAGTGAGATATATTGTGATCTCTATCACAATATCATTGAAAACTTCTTTCAATGGGTTGAAACAATTTTAACTCAACTCACCAGGGATCATCGACCATCAAGATGGTCCCTGTGAGTCTCACCATCCACCAGTAACACCTAGCAGCATATAGTGGCAACCCAGCAAAATAGAATGATGAACCTCTAGGTGCAGTTATCATATGATACAGTTCTTCTATCGTAGATCCCTACAGACCGGAGGTCATGGATAACTCGTCAAACCCCGTCGTCTGTCATATGTCAAGATTTATTCGACTTGAGTTCGATAATGGAAAAACTCTTTCTCCACTGTATTTACTGCCCCAGCCAAGGTCTTAGAACTCAATCTTATAAATCACATAGGATCGCTCCTCATCTATCAAGGTCGATAGATTCCATGTAGGTGCATACCCTACTCCTACAGTGAATTTACTGCAGCCAATCTACACTACAAGGACCCATATGACTAGAGACCATGTATATGTGTAGTCAAACTACAATAACCTCACTGTGAGTAGCCGAAGCACCGCAGGTCAAAGGACTAGTCATACTACTGCAACATCAAGCAAGTCACTGACGAGTGGATAGATATCCAAGTGACTTCTTATCTTGGTCACGCTCAGTACCCTTGTTCTCTAACAAGCACCTGCACTCTCACTTCAGTGTCCCTACACTGTGGACTCGAGTCTCATCCATCCATAAGAAAAATGATCTGTGCACTGATCGGATCGATCACCGTCCTCGTGATGATCTATTAATCAGGAGCATTTAGAAATTAATCACCAATGATACATAGCTCAAATTCTCAACTCTTGAGAATATGTATCATCATCTTATTAATTTCTTGGACGATTCATAGACACATAAACAATATGAATGAAAAGATGCCCATTTATTATTCAATAATAATAAAGTCAAGTATAAATTTATATTCCAGAATTAATAATGTGTCTGCCAGATTGGCTTCTAGGGCATACATCTAACACTTCTGACTCAGCTGCTTAGTGAATGGGTCCGCCACGTTTTCAGTGGAGTCTACTCTCTGCACCTCTACATACTTGATGCAGGAGCACGAGCCCAAATCATAATGGATGTACGTCGAGTTTGGATTCTTGCTTGGGAGTGCCCGAAAACACATTGGGTTCGTAATTTCTAGCATTTAATTGGATTGAGTCTATTTTATTTTGGTCACATTGAGTCCTTTTATTTTGGGTTTATTTGAGTTCTTATTTTGGGTTTGCAATTTGCTGATTTATGTTTGCAATTGAATGCCAAGTGGCATCAAAAGAGTCCATGTTATGCAAGGATTGAGTCAAGTCATATTGGGCCATGTGTGGAGAATTTAGTTTAGTCGTATGAGTGAAATTGAGTCCTTATATGAGAGGATTGAGTCCATGTGTTTAAGATTGAGTCGTTATAATTGAGTGCCATTAAGAAGGATTCCTAATGCCGTGAAGATCATCACTCATCACGTGGAGAAGTTCAACCATGAAGATCTCTCACATGTGGAAGAAATTCAGAGTTCAAATCCAGTTGAAATCCGTGACAGATTGAACACCATGTGGTATTTTGAAGATTTTGGAAGCTACAGAAGTCTGATTAAGTTGATTCAAATTTTGTTGGAAAGTAGACATCCGTAGCTTTCCAATGACTATAAGAACATGAAATTTGGAGATCAGATGAAATTTGAGGAGTCTCCCGAACTTCATGCTGATGTTGGTACCCGAGAAGGAGTTCCACCTAGATTCCAACTCGTGGCATGCGGCTGAATTTCTTTTGATGGGTTTCAATCCACACGCCATAAGGAATGGATTCCTAGGTGTCTAGGCTTAGGTGTCAAGGCCTTTGATTGGTGAATTAGAAAATTTAAATTTTGAATTGAGTCCTCATGTAATTAGGAGTCCAATTTAAAATTCTGTGCCAACCTTTCTTTCTATATAAAGAAGGGTATGATGAATGAAGTTAGTTTTCTTTTGGATTTCGAAATTATGATTTGTCTGCGTGAAGAGAGGCTACTCCTCTTGCTGGTGCGATGCCAAAGAGGCTGAGGGAAGGTGGGACGCCTCCCCTTCACGCCATTTGAAATTGGGTTGGTTTTGGATGAGATTTCCCTAACAAACTCAAGTTTATCCTTATCCCTTCTTTTGTTCTCACGCCTCCACCTCTTGTGTGCACCCTCCTTGAGTGCCACATCAGCATTTCAGCACCTCCCTCACGCCCAAGACTCCTTTCCCACGTCCTCCTCTAAGTCCTATTGCCATTAGGACTCCACACAACCCAATTCAGCCAAAAAAATTGGTCTAGCCAATTTCAGCCCCCACAAAAATTGGTGCCTAATTTTGGTCCATTGGCTGACCCTCCTTGAACCCAATCTCACCAACCAGCAACCCATCTTCTTCCTCCTTCCTTCCACCACAAAGAACCCTAGCCTCCATTGCCATTGCTTTGAAAAAAAAAAGAAGAGAAGAAAGATTCAGCCATCCTCAAGAAGAAAAAAATCTGCAGCCCACCCCGATTGCGTCAATTGGTATCAGAGCGAATCCTTGTCGCCATGAGTACCAGAAGTGGTCGCCCCTACAACAATGAACGACAACGTGCTGAGATGATGGCCGAGCTCATCCGGCAAGTGGCGGCCTTGAATCAGAAGGTGGAAGTTGTTTGGGATCGTCTCTTCCCCGAGCCAAACAATCTTGAAGATGAACATGCTGTCCCCGCGCAACCTGAAAATTCAGAAGTGCCATTTGGAAGAGACCCCGATGTTGAAGCATTCTCCCCCAGGGGTCTATCACCCCAAAGGCCACCTAGGGATCAGCGGATGCCCCCTCCAAACATTCCTCGTATGGGGAATAATTTCAGGAACCCCTATGTTCATCAAAATCAGCGGGAGCGCCATGATCTCGACGATGTCATGAAGCGGGTTCGTGTAGAAGTTGCTGATTACAGCGGAAGCATGGACCCAACCTACTTCCAGGATTGGTTGATGTCTCTCGAAGACTACTTCGAATGGTTCAGCATGCCCAATGAAACCAAGGTGCGATTCGTGAAGATGAAGCTCAAGGGCCAAGCACGCATATGGTGGCATAGCGTTGAAGAGAAGCTTCATCGACTCCGACAGCCCCCTATCAATGATTGGGAGGAGATGAAACTTCGTTTGAAGGAAAAGTATCTTTCCCTTGATTATGAGGAGACACTCTTTGAAGAACTTCTGAAACTTCGTCAAGGAAGCTCTTCCGTAGAGGAGTATACGGCACGATTCCATGAGTTGATGATCCGCAGCAACCTCACGGAGACGGATCGACAGTCCCTAACTCGGTACCGATCCGGGCTGAGGGATGACATCAAGAGGGAGCTAATGACAACGCGCATCTTCAGCCTAGAGGAGGCATACCAACTCGCCATTCGAGTTGAATCGCAGCTACGACAAAGACGCCCTGCGCAAGCACCAGTTGTACGACGATTTCCCGAGCGCAGCACCAACCGAGGAGTTCCATTTCCTCGAGGTAACGCCCCTGCTTTCAGATCTGAAACCTCTGTAAATAGAAGCACATATCAGGAAAGGGGTGCTCCAAGGGCTAATAAAAAGGGTAAAGGTCCTATGCCACAATCCACATCGCAAGGGAAGAATCCTGTTGAATGCTACAAGTGCGGCGGGCGAGGCCATTTCGCCGTTGTTTGTCCTACCCGAGACCAACGATTTGCATTGGTATGCGAGGAGGATGAGATCATAGGACCCTCTGAAGTCACTCCTCCCTCTCAGCCCGCTGATGAAGAGGGAAATGAAGGAAACGAAGAACATGATGAAGAAGCCCCTGCGGTGGAGCTAGAAGCTTCAGATCTACCTGTGTGCGTCGTGCGGCGGGTTCTTACGGGTTGCAAGCTGGAGGAGAACGTGGAGGAAGATTGGAGGCGCACCAATATCTTTCACACTCGCGTCGAGCATGCCAACAAGTCTCTAAACCTCATCATTGACAATGGAAGCTGCATGAATATCATTTCCAAAGAAGTACTGAAAAAGCTGAATCTGAAACCGGTACCGCATCCAAAGCCGTATCGGGTAAGTTGGATCGAAGACTCCTCCATCCCTGTTAAACAAAGATGCTTGATCTGTTTTTCACTTGGTAAGGACCTCCGAGATGAAGTATGGTGCGATGTTCTGCCCATGAAAGCGTGCCATCTTCTTCTAGGAAGACCTTGGTTGTATGATCGTAGTGTCGAGTATGATGGTCGATCCAATTGTTATTCTCTATATTGTGCCAACAAAAGAGTTGTGTTAAAGCCCCTTAGGATCACTGATTTTATCTCTGAAAATCTGATAATCCAACGGGTTTTAACCATGAGAAAGTTTGAAGCTTGTAGCCGAGAGATTGGGGTTATGTATGCACTAATGGCTAGGGAAGTTGGGGCTGAAATTTCAGAAGTTGTTCCTCCTGATTTCAAGTCTATATTGGATGATTTCTCTGATGTAACCCCTGAGAATCTTCCCAAGGAGCTTCCACCGATGAGGGACATCCAACATTCCATAGATTTGGTGCCCGGTTCAAGTCTACCGAATCTTTCTGCATACCGGCTGAATCCTAGAGAACATGAGGAGCTTCACCGCCAAGTCCTGAAGCATGGGCCGCATGCAGAAGATTTTATTGCTGATGCCCTCAGTCAAAATTCATATGTTCTAACTCTTTTGAATGTTGAGGTAATGGGGTTTGCCAATCTAAAATTTTTGTACCCCTCTGAAGTATATTTTCAGCCCATATATGCAGAAGTTTCAGGAGTGGATCAGTGGCAGCATTCAAAATTTTTGACCCATGATTGCTTTCTTTTATGTGTCCCGGAGACCTCACTTGGTGATCATATTGTTCGAGAGGTCCATGGTGGAGACCTTGGTGGTCACTTTGGCTACGTCAAAACAGTCACCATGGTGGAGGATAAGTTCTATTTGCCGACCCTGCGCAAGGAAGCAAACTTTGTGTTGATGTGGTTGAGTGTTGAATGCAGAAATTTTCAGAAGCTTCAACCTTGCCAAGTCGAATTCTTCAAGGTGCTGAAGTGGATGGGACCCAAGGCCTTTGTGCTCGAGTTACCAGATGATTTGCAGGTTAGCCCCATCTTCTATGTTGAAGAGTTGCAGCCCTATGAAGCTCACTATGTTGAAGATGAAGACATCCCATCTGTACCATCTTCACTTCTTCGACGATCAGCCCCGACGGACATCATTGAGGACATCCTAGTTGTTCAGATAGTGTCCACCCACCGAGGAGGATATCAGAAGTTTTTCATTGGAGGACCGACTAAATTCAGATCGCTCATGATTAAAGACGGAGGAAGTCCAACAGCTAAATCCAAACTTCCACAAGCTCTATCAGTTGTGAAACTCGACGGAGTCGAGTCTTTTTTCCAGAAGGGGGGAATTGATGCAGGAGCACGAGCCCAAATTATAATGGATGTACGTCGAGTTTGGATTCTTGCTTGGGAGTGCCCGAAAACACATTGGGTTCGTAATTTCTAGCATTTAATTGGATTGAGTCTATTTTATTTTGGTCACATTGAGTCCTTTTATTTTGGATTTATTTGAGTTCTTATTTTGGGTTTGCAATTTGCTGATTTATGTTTGCAATTGAATGCCAAGTGGCATCAAAAGAGTCCATGTTATGCAAGGATTGAGTCAAGTCATATTGGGTCATGTGTGGAGAATTTAGTTTAGTCGTATGAGTGAAATTGAGTCCTTATGTGAGAGGATTGAGTCCATGTGTTTAAGATTGAGTCCTTATAATTGAGTGCCATTAAGAAGGATTCCTAATGCCGTGAAGATCATCACTCATCACGTGGAGAAGTTCAACCATGAAGATCTCTCACATGTGGAAGAAATTCAGAGTTCAAATCCAGTTGAAATCCGTGACAGATTGAACACCATGTGGTATTTTGAAGATTTTGGAAGCTACAGAAGTCTGATTAAGTTGATTCAAATTTTGTTGGAATGTAGACATCCGTAGCTTTCCAATGACTATAAGAACATGAAATTTGGAGATCATATGAAATTTGAGGAGTCTCCCGAACTTCATGCTGATGTTGGTACCCGAGAAGGAGTTCCACCTAGATTCCAACTCGTGGCATGCGGCTGAATTTCTTTTGATGGGTTTCAATCCACACGCCATAAGGAATGGATTCCTAGGTGTCTAGGCTTAGGTGTCAAGGCCTTTGATTGGTCAATTAGAAAATTTAAATTTTGAATTGAGTCCTCATGTAATTAGGAGTCCAATTTAAAATTCTGTGCCAACCTTTCTTTCTATATAAAGAAGGGTATGATGAATGAAGTTAGTTTTCTTTTGGATTTCGAAATTATGATTTGTCTGCGTGAAGAGAGGCTACTCCTCTTGCTGGTGCGATGCCAAAGAGGCTGAGGGAAGGTGGGATGCCTCCCCTTCACGCCATTTGAAATTGGGTTGGTTTTGGATGAGATTTCCCTAACAAACTCAAGTTTATCCTTATCCCTTCTTTTGTTCTCACGCCTCCACCTCTTGTGTGCACCCTCCTTGAGTGCCACATCAGCATTTCAGCACCTCCCTCATGCCCAAGACTCCTTTCCCACGTCCTCCTCTAAGTCCTATTGCCATTAGGACTCCACACAACCCAATTCAGCCAAAAAAATTGGTCTAGCCAATTTCAGCCCCCACAAAAATTGGTGCCTAATTTTGGTCCATTGGCTGACCCTCCTTGAACCCAATCTCACCAACCAGCAACCCATCTTCTTCCTCCTTCCTTCCACCACAAAGAACCCTAGCCTCCATTGCCATTGCTTTGAAAAAAAAAAAAAGAGAAGAAAGATTCAGCCATCCTCAAGAAGAAAAAAATCTGCAGCCCACCCCGATTGCGTCAATACTTCTTTTCGAGGTAGTCGCGAATTAGATGAAATCGCCGCTCTATGTGCTTGGACTTCTGGTGAGACCTCGGCTTCTTAGCTAGTACTATGGTGCCGTTGTTGTCGCAGAAAAGGGTTATGGCATCTGATGACATGACTCCTAGCTCTTTGACAAACTTTTTATACCAGAATGCTTCTTTTGCAGCATCTGATGCAGCAATGTACTCTGCTTCCATGGTAGAATCTGCAATAATCAGTTGCTTGAAACTCTTCCAATTTACCGATCCTCCATTGCATAAGAATACATATCCTGATGTAGACTTTCTATCATCAGGGTCAGTCATGAAGTCTGAATCAATATATCCTTCTACCTTTAACTCTGTGCCTCCTCCAAAGATCAAAAACATATCCTTAGTCCTTCTCAAGTACTTAAGGATATTTTCACAGCTATCCAGCGCTCCTCGCCTGGATTTGACTGATATCTGTTCGTGACACTCACAGCATGTGCTATATCAGGTCGAGTATATAGCATGGCATACATGAGGCTCCCTATTGCCGATGCATAAGGAATCCTACTCATGCGCTGAATCTCTTCAGATGTTTTGGGGCACATCTTTTTGGAGAGATCTATCCCATGCCTTAGGAGTAACAATCCTCTCTAAGAGTTTTCCATGCTGAACCTCTTCAACACTTACTCTATGTACATTTTATGTGATAGGCCAAGCATCTTCTTAGATCTATCTCTATAGACCTTAATCTCCAAAATATAAGATGCTTCACCTAGGTCTTTCATGGAGAACTTCTTAGACAACCAAAATTTGACCGATGTGAGCCTGGGAATATCATTCCTAATTAGGAGTATATCATCCACGTACAATACAGAAAATACTATAGCCCTCCCACTGACCCTTTTGTACACACATGGTTTCTTTTCGTTCTTGATGAAATCAAACGATTTGATCACATCATCAAAACGAGTGTTCCAACTCCGAGATGCTTGCTTTAGTCCATAAATGGATCTTTGCAACTTGCAGACCTTGTGTCACCATCACTGGAAGTGAAACTCTGAGGCTGTTCCATACAGATATCTTCCTCAAGATATCCATTAAGGAATGCAGTTTTCACATCCATCTGCCATATTTCATACTCATGATAAGCTGCAATGGCAAGCAAAGTTCGAATGGACTTCAGCATGGCTACCGGTGAAAAGGTATTCTGATAGTCAATGCCTTCGCACTGACTATAACCTTTTGCCACCAACCTTGCCTTATAGGTCTCAACCTTGCCATCCGAACTTATTTTTCTTTAGTAGATCCAATAGGTACTATACCTTCAGGCAGATCTACTAAGGTCCATACTTGGTTGGAATGCATTGAGTCTATTTCTAACTTCATCGCATCCATCCATTTTTTGGAGTCGATGTCTTACATCGCTTGGTTGTAGGTCTTGGGATCATCATTATGATCTCTTTCTCCCATGAGGAACTCTTCCTCTATTTCCTCTGTAAGCATACCTAAGTATCTTTCAGGAGGATGAGAGATCCTACTGGATCTATGCAGTGGACGAGGTTCTTCATGTATTGGCTCAATGTGAATAGGTTCACTAGGCTCAATTGCTCGTTGCTCTTCAGAGACTTTCTCTTCAAGCTCAATTTTTCTTCCACTGTCTCTATGAAGGATAAACTGTTTTTCCAAGAAGATGGCATGTCGGCTCACAAACACTTTGGGGTCTTCTAGGATGTAAAAATTGTATCCTAACGACTCTTTAGGATATCCAATGAAATGAAAACTAATTATTCTAGACTCTAACTTGTCCACCTGTTGTCGCTTGATTTGGGCTGGACATCCCTAAATCTTGAGATAACTGAGACTTAGTTTCTTACCATGCCATATCTTATACGGTGTGGTAGGAACGAACTTAGAGAAAAATCTATTCGATATGTAGATAGCTGTAAGTAGGGCATCTCCCCACAAGAATAAAGGTAAGTCAGTGAAGCTCATCATGGACTTGACCATATCCAATAGGGTCTGATTCCTCCTTTCTGACACTCCGTTGAGTTGAGGTGTTCCAGAAGGTGTCTATTGTGAAACTATACCATTTTATTTGAGATAATCACGAAACTCTCTACTAAGATATTCTCCTCCTCGATCTGATCGAAGAACCTTAATAAATTTTTCTGTCTGTTTTTTGATCGGTTATTTCAATTTCAAAAATAAACCACGCAATAGCATGTATCCTGTAGGATAGTGATTACGGGTGTCGGTCCACAGGGATTGAAGAATAAGTTATTTTTTTTTTAAAAATAAATCAAAAAGAAGGATTTGCTAACTTGATTTAACTAAATTAAACTATGAGTATGGATTGGAATTTATCAGAGTAAATAGATCTAGGGTTTGGAATCCACCACATAGCATTGCATCAAGGATTGTGTTCTTAATTTTTATCTTTTGGAGAGGCATGCAATTTTGGCTACAAGCCTTTTAAAATAAAAACATAAAGAGTGTTAGGAAAATCCATCTTTGGTATAGCATGAAGTGTCTACCTAAGTATGCTAATCTAGGATGCAGCACACCTCATCTTCCTAGGCATGGATCATCTTAGACTACTTTAGCAAACATGAATAGTAAATGGCATGCTCAAAGTTTAAACATCATAAAAAGATATTTCATTGAAGATAAGAATTTAAACAAGCTCCAAAATAATAAAGAAAATAAGAACTACAATGCCCTGATACATTGCTAGGGCTTCATCCAGCCCTAGATTAGATGTTTAGCCGAGCATGGCTTCCGGACGACCTCCCATCTTCAAATGAAAGCCTTCACCTCCCATTCTTCCAAAAATAACACAAACTATTCTCTTTCCTCCCCTTTTTCTCTTTTTTTTTATTTCTTTTTCTCTCTTTTCTTTCGGCTGGTGTCTTCTTTTCTTCACCGAAACAGGGGTCTCCCCTGTTTCTTTCTTCTCCACCGAGCTCCCCCTTTCTTCCCCACCGTCCTCCTCTTATAGACCGCTGAAGACCAGCAATGGATCCCGAGAGAGGAGGAGGGCGTGATGCTGGGGGGGCAGATCGCGGACGAAGATGATGAAGGGCGTCAATGGGTGGATCTCGGGCTTGATTGCAGATGCTAGTGAATGCGGAAGGGAGAAGAGCAGCGGAGGCGGGGTCATCCGGGATTTGGGGATCCGGAGGAGACGCGGACGGTGATGATGAAGAACGAGATGCTGGGTCGCAGGAAGGAGGGACGCGAGCTGGAAGGAGCAGATCACGGCTTGGAGCTGGGAATCCGGACTCTTGGATGCGGAAGACGCTCGGCTGGCTGGAAGGAGCTGATCGGGTCGCGGGGTCTCGGCTGCTGGGAGGTGGAATGGGTTGCGTCACGGGCGGAAGAAGGGCCGGAGATGAAGACGATGCCGCGTAGGTGGATCTGGCATGCGGCTGATACGAGGTCCCGTTGTTTTGAAGCGAGGATGGAGGATCGGGTTGCTTTGGTGGGGGAGGATTTGAAGAGTCTCCCTATTTCAGCGCTGTGATTGGAGCCGGCTGGGGCGGGCTGATGGCAGAGGAGCTGGACGCGGTGGGCACGGGGGCGCTCTGTGAGGCGGGATCACGGGAAGGATAGATAGCGGGAGGAAGGAGATAAATCCGGAGATGTTGGCTGCCGCTGGAAAGGACTGATGCGGAAGAGCGGGATCTCAGCTGCGGATGAAGAGGCGGAGGAACTGGGAAGAGAGGCTGCACCGCGTGGAAGATTTTGTGGAAGATCTCTCAGGCTGGAACGGGTTGATCGGAGGAGTGGTCGCTGGCGGTTGGAGCGGCTCGTTGATTGCAGCGGAGGCATGGTCGCTGGCGGAACATCCGGGATGAAGACAATGCCACAGTTGGATGCGGAAGACGCCCGGCTGATTTCCCTCTTGGGTTTGGCACGCGGCTGAGGGAGGATCGGGTTGTGGATCTGGCTGGCGGGCTCGACGGGAGGAGCCGTGGACGGTCGGGATGCTTACGGGGAGGAAGAAGATGAACAGTAGGATTAGTTTTGTTATATATTTTTTTTGTAACACTGTTCATATGAACAGTGTTTTCACGGGACACTGTTCATATGAACAGTGAATCATGGATATTCAATTATTATTATTTTTGTTTTAAAATTATAAATTTTATATGAAGGCAGGTAAGGAATTGGTTGGGAATTGGCTTTGGATTTGAGGTGGGTCATGATCGTTGATTTGCTTGAAATTGTTCTCGAGCCCAATGTTATTTAAATTTAATTCTTGCTAAGCTGCTTTAGATCGAACTCGACCAGACAAGACTAAAAACCGGACCGTGACCTAATAAAAGGGTTCATCAAACCTTTGCCCCATACATAATTAATTATAACTTTCGATCGAATCAGGACCAAAACCTATTTAATCATAGCCTTAGCTTGATTACAACTCCATCAGGTTACTAAACCGGGTCAACACAATCTCCTCCTTATATGTTTTCATGAAAGATTACAACCAGGAGAGAGACAAGTTCAAAGTCTGTTTTAAGAAAAGAATTATTTACCTCTTACCATATTTTAAATTTGTTTCAATGTTTATTCAATTTTATGGTAGAGTATGTATTTATTAGTTTAAGAACATTGATAAGTACTATGAAAAGATAACTAAATTATAAATTATTCAGCACTTATCACACCCCCAAACCTATGTTTTGCTAGTCCTCGAGCAAAATAAAACTAGAAAAGAAGAATTTTAACTCACTTTCGCAGGCATCGCGGTTACATTTACCATATGTAACAAGGCTTTAAACCCCTAGGTTACCCTAGTGGACGAGTTGTAGTCTCGTGAGGATTTTCAGTGAAGATACCCACAAACTTCAATAAATCATTTATCATAATTGTTATTACTAATTTCTTTTTTTTTTTTAAATCAATTGATCTATGAGGTGAAAATCAAATTCCAAATGCATACTAGCTAAGAATTTCGAAAACTCTCTTCTTCTTTTTTTTTTAAAATCAAATTTAAGATACATAAATGATAAGAATTTCAAAGCACACATGGTTTTATTTACTAAGTCAGCCCAAATCCTAAGTCAAGATGCAATTCAAGTTGAAGTCATTAAGTTTCCGTTAGGGAGTTGTAAGACTTATTTATACTGGAGTGCTCGGTGAAATCTGGACCATACCCAAGCTAAGAGTTCGGATCTCCAAAATATTGCTAATACCAGTAGTTTCCAAGGATTGGTCGAAGGAACCTACTCACTGATTCAAAATCATTACTCTTGTGGTGATTTCTCCGTGTAACGAGCAATCGACAACTCTCACACCAGTTGGCATAAGGTGTCGGGCATCAAGACTCCCCTACGGACTTATGCTCGGAGTCCTCATCACAAGCCCACTTGACCTTTGACAATAGGTAGCCCTTTTCGATGTTCCTGACTAAATCCATTTTTATTGATTTTTTTTTTTTAATTGGATTAGATAAGTATGATTCATCAGGGTCCGAGGTTACTACTATACTATCAACATAATGTCGAGCCTAGACCTTAGAAGGGTCGGCCAGTGTGTAGTGAAATTTCGAAGTATTAATTAGCTTACAACTCCCTAAGAGAGACTTAATGAAACGAACTTAAATTTGTATTACTTCCGACTAGTCATTGGGCTTTTTAGATTTATATATCTTGTGTGTTTAGCATTCTCGCATTAATGTATAGAAATGAGGTTTTTTTAAAAAACAAATTTTTTTTTTAAATTTATTATTATTATTATTATTTTATAAGAAATGAAAATGAACACATTTTTTATTTAAAAGATATATATTTTTTTTATTTTTTATTTATTTTGATAAACCTGGTATTATAAAGTGAAAATGAATGCAAGAAAAAAAAATGATTAAAAATACTTAAAAATACCCCCAAACCTAAACCTAACATTGTCCTCAATGTTAAAGAGAATCTAAGAGAATTGGGTTACCTCCCAACAAGCGCTAAGTTTATTGTCTTCAGCCAGACACAGTGGGTCCTTAATTATTTTGATAAACAGGGTTCGTTAAATTAAGGGATTCGATCAATTGCCCGTCGGCAACACAGTCTACATAAGGTTTTAACCTTTGACCATTGACTTTTAAAATATGTCCACCATTGAGGTGTTGGATCTCTACTGCACCATAAGGAGAAACCTTTTTCACTACGAATGGTCCATCCCACCTAGAGCGAAGCTTACCCGGGAAGAGTCGCAACTTGGAATTGAACAGCCAAACCTTTTGACCAGGTTCGAAGGACTTACGGTTAATATTTTTATCATGAAAAGCCTTAGTCCTTGCTTTATAAATTTTAGCATTTTCATAAGCCTCATTACGCAATTCTTCAAGTTCACTTAGTTGGAGTTTTCGGTGAGGACCAGCTACTGCCATGTCTAAGTTAAATTTTTTAATAGCCCAGAAAGCTCTATGTTCAAGTTCTACCGGTAAGTGACAAGCTTTACCAAAAACTAATCGGTAGGGGGACATGCCAATAGGAGTTTTGTAGGCGGTACGGTAAGCCCAGAGTGCATCATTTATCCTTTGAGACCAATCTTTCCTATCGGGACGTACCATTTTCTCTAAGATGTGTTTTAACTCTCTATTGGACACCTCGACTTGTCCACTCATTTGGGGATGGTATGGGGTAGCAACTTTGTGGGTGATGTTATATTTGCGAACCAAAGCCTCGAAAGATCGGTTGCAAAAATGAGATCCCCCATCACTGATAATGGCTCGGGGTGTACCAAAACGACAAAAGATGTTTTCATGTAAAAATTTAATCACAACCTTGTGGTCATTAGTTTTAGTGGCGACAGCTTCTACCCATTTTGAAACATAATCAACCCCTACCAGAATATATTCGAAACCAAAGGATGGTGGGAAAGGGCCCATGAAGTCAATACCCCAAACATCAAAGATTTCTACAATTAAAATAGGATTGAGAGGCATCATATCTCTACGAGAGATGGTACCCATCCGTTGGCACCGTTCACAAGTTTGGCAAAAGTTATGGGCATCTTTGAAAAGTGTGGGCCAATAAAATCCACTTTGTAAAACTTTTGCTGCAGTTTTTCTACCCCCAAAATGTCCCCCACAAGCTTGTGAATGGCAGAATGAAAGAATACTTTGAAATTCGCATTCAGGGACACATCGACGGATGACTTGATCGGGACAATACTTGAATAAATCAGGATCATCCCAATAATAGAACTTTACTTGTGAAAAGAATCGGTTCTTATCTTGAGTTGACCAATCATCAGGAATTCGTCCTATGGCAAGGTAATTCACTATGTTTGCAAACCATGGCGTTTTTATTCTTTGTACCTCAAATAATTGTTCATCTGGAAAAGAATCGTGTAAGGGTGAGGTATTTTTACAAGAGGGCTCAAGAAGAATCCTAGATAAGTGGTCCGCTACGACATTTGCAGTTTCTTTCTTGTCACGAATTTCTAGGTCAAATTCTTGTAGTAAAAGAATCCATCGAATCAGACGGGGTTTGGTATCCTTCTTTGCAAGAAGGTGTCGAAGGGCAGCATGATCAGTGAATACGGTAACCTTGGATCCTAATAGGTAAGATCGAAACTTGTCTAGCGCGAATACTACAGCTAGCAATTCTTTCTCAGTGGTGGTGTAGTTCAATTGTGCATCTGAGAGTGCTTTACTAGCGTAGTAGATGACATGAGGTACCTTATCTAGCCGTTGTCCTAAAACTGCCCCAATGGCATAGTCGGATGCGTCACACATTAATTCAAATGGAAGGGTCCAATTAGGGAGCCGTATGATAGGTGCAGTGGTCAATTTCGAGCGAAGATTTTCAAATGCCTCCTCGCATGCTTTATCAAAGACAAAGGGAGTGTCCTTGGCCAGAAGATTGCACAAGGGTTTGGAAATCTTACTGAAATCCTGAATGAAGCGACGGTAGAAACCAGCATGGCCAAGGAATGATCGGATTTGTTTCACAGTTTTGGGTGGGGGAAGATTGGAAATAAGATCGACTTTGGCTTTATCTACTTCAATGCCCCTCTTGGACACGACGTGTCCTAAAACTATGCCTTCTTGAACCATGAAATGGCTCTTTTCCCAACTTAATACTAGGTTGGTCTCCTTACATCTTTTCAAAACTAAGGTCAAATTGTCTAGACAATCATCAAAAGATAGGCCAAAAACTGAGAAATCATCAATGAACACTTCTAGAAAGTTTTCCACCATATCTGAAAAGATGGCCATCATGCATCGTTGAAAAGTTGCGGGTGCATTACATAGTCCAAAAGGCATCCTCCTATATGCAAATGTCCCAAATGGGAAAGTAAAGGTGGTCTTCTCTTGATCGTCCGGGTAGACAGGTACTTGGTTATATCCAGAATAACCATCTAAGAAGCAGTAAAAACCTTGACCAGCCAACCGTTCCAAAATTTGATCTATGAAAGGTAGAGGGAAATGGTCCTTCCTAGTCATTGAATTAAGTTTTCTATAGTCAATGCACACGCGCCAACCCGTGGTTGTGCGTGTTTGTATTAATTCTCCTTCTGTATTCTCAATCACAGTGATACCTGATTTCTTGGGTACCACTTGTGTCGGACTCACCCACTTACTATCAGAAATTGGATAAATGATTCCGGCATCTAATAACTTCACCACTTCTTTCTTGACTACCTCCTTCATGTTAGGATTGAGTCTTCTTTGCATTTCTCGGGTAGGCTTTGCATCATCTTCGAGATGAATTCGATGCATGCAAACAGAGGGGTCAACCCCTTTCAAATCGGCTACAGACCATCCTATGGCATGTTTATTTTCTTCTAGCACCCTCAAAAGTTTACCCTCCTGTTCAGTAGATAAGTTGGCTGCGATAATTACAGGGAGGCTATCTTCTGGTCCTAGAAAGGCATACTTAAGATTTGTTGGAAGTAGCTTTAACTCAAGTTTAGGTGGTGAATCAATGGAAGGACAAAGTGGCGCACTAGCAATGGGAGGAAGAAGTTCAGGTCGGCTCTTCCAAGGAAGGGAACTCATGGGAGATTGATTGTCGAGTAAGATGTTGACTTCTTCTATGGCCTTGTCTATGTCAAAGTTGTCAATGTCAAAATGGGCCAAGCATGCCTCTAGGGGGTCATCTACTAAGATATAGGGAATGGCTTCCTCTACAAGATCATCCATTTCGTCAATTAGGCAACATTCGTCTTCCCTCACATGTTGGTCAGCGGCATGAAACACATTCAATTTAATTTTCATGTTTCCAAATGATATATCCATTGCCCCAGTTCTACAGTTGATGCATGCATTGGCTGTTGCTAAAAAAGGACGACCAAGAATCACAGGGATTTGTTTTTTTAGGTTGGGCACATGTTCCATGTCAAGGACGATAAAATCTACTGGAAAATAGAATTTGTCTACCTTAACAAGAACATCTTCAATCATCCCTCGTGGTATCTTCACAGATCGATCAGCCAATTGTAAGGACACCGAGGTAGGTTTTAATTCACCTAACTCAAATTTCTCATAGACTGAATAGGATAGAAGATTCACACTTGCCCCTAGATCTAAGAGCGCTCGGTCAATGGAGTTATCTCCTATGACACAGGAAATAGTGGGAGCGCCAGGATCTTTGAATTTTGGAGGGGTGTTGTATTGGAGAATGGAACTTACCTGTTCAGTAAGTAAGACCTTTTTAGGCACATGTGTCCTAGATTTTCGCTTTTGGGTGCAAAAGTCTTTGAGAAATTTGGCATAGGAGGGAACTTGTTTGATGGCATCAAGAAGTGGAAGGTTGATTTTAACTTGTTTGAACACCTCCATCATCTCTTCTAGTGAAGTTCCCTTCTTGCCAAAGGGAGTGGGTGCATTAAGTGCTTCAGGAAATGGAGCCTTTGGAGTATGGGTTGTGACAGATGGTGGACTAGCTGAAGAAGGTTTTGGGTTTTCATGTGAAACATTCCTCTCCTCTTCTTCATCTTCCTTATTGTGACTCTCCCCAACCTTATTATCTATTATACGACCACTCCTTAGGGTAGTCAAAGCATTGGCTTGCTCATGATTTAGTCGGGTTTCTTGAGCCACGTATTGTCCCCTTGGATTACTCATTGGTTGACTTGGAAGCTTACCTTCCTCTCGTTTATTTAATGCATTGGCTAGTTGACCCATTTGGGATTGTAGCTTAGCAATTGATTGTGTGTGAGAGTGCAATAGTTGTGTATTTGCCTCCAAACCTTGAAGGGCAGTCAACACCTTCTCCTCAAAGGCTGTATTTCTTTGGGTTGGAGGAGGAGGATGCTGAAATTGGGTTGAGGGACGGTAGGGATGAAAATTCTGAGGGTTTTGAAAATTTTGGGAGAAGGGTTGGGAGGTATTAGAAGCTTGCTGCCTCCAAGAAAAATTTGGATGATTCCGCCATCCCGGATTATATGTATTGGAAAATGGATCATTACCCGGTCTGGGCTGTGTTTGGGCAGGATTGATGTGTTCTTGCACGAGTTCGGGATATTGGGGTGCTGAGGGGCACTCATGGATTGGATGCGATGGGCTAGAACAGATAGCACACACTTGTGCTTGGGAAGAGCTAACGACATGTCCTCCTATCATTAGTTGGTCAATCTTATGGGATAATGCATCTACTTTGCTAGACAGGTCTATAGAATGACTTATTTCACAAATGGCCCCTTTTCTTTGAAAATTCGGGGATGCTTGACGAGAACATGAAGCATGGTGGAGGGAGTTTTCATTAAGGTTTTCAAATAGTTGCCATGCTTCATGCTCATTTCGAAGCATGAAAGTCCCCCCGCATGCGGCATCAATCATCTGACGGTTTCGTTCAGTCAATCCATTATAGAAACATTGCACTAGCTGCCACTTAGGTATTTGATGATGAGGGCATTTACGGATTAGGTCTCGAAATCTCTCCCAAGTTTCATGAAATTCTTCTCCCTCAGTTTGGGAGAAGCTTGTAATGGCACGTCTAAACTGGTTCGTTCTTCCTATGGGAAAGTATTTTTTAAGAAATTCTTGTTGCATTTGATCCCAAGAATGAATCGAGTTGGCTTCTAAAGAATTCAGCCATTGTTTGGCTCTATCTTTAAGGGAGAAGGGAAATAATCTAAGTTTCAGAGCATCATCAGTGAAGTTCTGAATCTTGACAGTGGTGCAAATCTCAAGGAATTCATCTAGGTGTTTATATGGGTCTTCATTGGTGAGCCCATAAAAAGATGGGAGCATTTGGATCACACTAGACTTTATTTCATATTGTACAGCTGCTACCTCAGGTAATCGAATGCAAGATGGGGAAGTGTAAATAGTGGGAGTAAAGTACTCCCTCAGAAGTTTGGGTTGTTCTTCAGCCATCTTAAAAGGTGGGGATGATCCTAATGTTTTGATCTTAGCTCGAATGTTCCTAAGGGTTCGTTCTATTTCAGGGTCAAAAGGTAATAGGTTTTGTACTCTAGAACGACTACCGTGCATACACTAGTACTCGATCAATCAAGCATGCAATAAAAGAGAAAAGCATATCAATCCTAGTCTTTGTCCTAAAATCACTAGACAGCTCCTAACTGGTTTGAAGAGAGCACCTAAGCCTCCAATCCGGTCTAATGAACCGAGTTGACCAGGTAAGCTCCCAGGTAAGTGGAGGGGTCACGATGCGTTCGCAAAGGTCCCACTTAAAACCCACTTGCCTCGAACAGATGAACTATCTCCTTTATAGGGACAAAGCTTGCCTAGACATCAACTAAGCCACAGAGCGAAATTGGTGCAACTTTCGGTGATCTTCGTCCTATTGAGCTCGAATGTCCCTAGGGGCTAACGTCTAATTGATTTTAATTAAAGATGACACTATGTGAGATTGAGTTCACCTAAGTTGGGCAAGAGTCCGGTGATGAAATCCGGCTCTTATCTTGTTGGGGTGATTGCCCTTACTATGTGCAAATTGATTTGTGTATGTATATCAGGCACGCATTCACAATTTTGCTATAATTAAAATCAAACAATCACCACAAAATTTCAAACCAATAATTAATTTAAATAAGAAAAGTTTAGAGGTTACCAAAGGAAATTTTCCCAGCAATTTAATTTTTTTTTTTTTTTTTTGCAAACCTCTACAGCATTTCTTTTCCGGCAGTTCTCCTTTTGATCATCCCAGATTCTTTTCCTCGATTCCTGATCAAATAATATAAATAAAAATTAGTAAGGGAGAAAAAGAAGATAAGAAAAGTAACAATAATAGAAATTTTTTTAAAGAATTTTTTTTTAATTTTTAAATAATTTTTTTTAGTAAGAAAAATAACTATGCTAGCAATCCCCGGCAACGGCGCCAAAAATTGATCGGTTATTTCAATTTCAAAAATAAACCACGCAATAGCACGTATCCTGTAGGATAGTGATTACGGGTGTCGGTCCACAGGGATTGAAGAATAAGTTATTTTTCTTTTAAAAATAAATCAAAAAGAAGGATTTGCTAACTTGATTTAACTAAATTAAACTATGAGTACGGATTGAAATTTATCAGAGTAAATAGATCTAGGGTTTGGAATCCACCACATAGCATTGCATCAAGGATTGTGTTCTTAATTTTTATCTTTTGGAGAGGCATGCAATTTTGGCTACAAGCCTTTTAAAATAAAAACATAAAGAGTGTTAGAAAAATCCATCTTTGGTATAGCATGAAGTGTCTACCTAAGTATGCTAATCTAGGATGCAGCACACCTCATCTTCCTAGGCATGGATCATCTTAGACTACTTTAGCAAACATGAATAGTAAATGGCATGCTCAAAGTTTAAACATCATAAAAAGATATTTCATTGAAGATAAGAATTTAAACAAGCTCCAAAATAATAAAGAAAATAAGAACTACAATGCCCTGATACATTGCTAGGGCTTCATCCAGCCCTAGATTAGATGTTTAGCCGAGCATGGCTTCCGGACGACCTCCCATCTTCAAATGAAAGCCTTCACCTCCCATTCTTCCAAAAATAACACAAACTATTCTCTTTCCTCCCCTTTTTCTCTTTTTTTTTATTTCTTTTTCTCTCTTTTCTTTCGGCTGGTGTCTTCTTTTCTTCACCGAAATAGGGGTCTCCCCTGTTTCTTTCTTCTCCACCGAGCTCCCCCTTTCTTCCCCACCGTCCTCCTCTTATAGACCGCTGAAGACCAGCAATGGATCCCGAGAGAGGAGGAGGGCGTGATGCTGGGGGGGCAGATCGCGGACGAAGATGATGAAGGGCGTCAATGGCTGGATCTCGGGCTTGATTGCAGATGCTAGTGAATGCGGAAGGGAGAAGAGCAGTGGAGGCGGGGTCATCTGGAATTTGGGGATCCGGAGGAGACGCGGACGGTGATGATGAAGAACGGGATGCTGGGTCGCAGGAAGGAGGGACGCGAGCTGGAAGGAGCAGATCACGGCTTGGAGCTGGGAATCCGGACTCTTGGATGCGGAAGACGCTCGGCTGGCTGGAAGGAGCTGATCGGGTCGCGGGGTCTCGGCTGCTGGGAGGTGGAATGGGCTGCGTCACGGGCGGAAGAAGGGCCGGAGATGAAGACGATGCCGCGTAGGTGGATCTGGCATGCGGCTGATACGAGGTCCCGTTGTTTTGAAGCGAGGATGGAGGATCGGGTTGCTTTGGTGGGGGAGGATTTGAATCATCGGCATCAAAGAGTCTCCCTGTTTCAGCGCTGTGATTGGAGCCGGCTGGGGCGGGCTGATGGCAGAGGAGCTGGACGCGGTGGGCACGGGGGCGCTCTATGAGGCGGGATCACGGGAAGGATAGATAGCGGGAGGAAGGAGATAAATCCGGAGATGTTGGCTGCCGCTGGAAAGGACTGATGCGGAAGAGCGGGATCTCAGCTGCGGATGAAGAGGCGGAGGAACTGGGAAGAGAGGCTGCACCGTGTGGAAGATTTTGTGGAAGATCTCTCAGGCTGGAACGGGTTGATCGGAGGAGTGGTCGCTGGTGGTTGGAGCGGCTCGTTGATTGCAGTGGAGGCGTGGTCGCTGGCGGAACATCCGGGATGAAGACAATGCCACAGTTGGATGCGGAAGACGCCCGGCTGATTTCCCTCTTGGGTTTGGCACGCGGCTGAGGGAGGATCGGGTTGTGGATCTGGCTGGCGGGCTCGACGGGAGGAGCCGTGGACGGTCGGGATGCTTACGGGGAGGAAGAAGATGAACAGTAGGATTAGTTTTGTTATATATTTTTTTTGTAACACTGTTCATATGAACAGTGTTTTCACGGGACACTGTTCATATGAACAGTGAATCATGGATATTCAATTATTATTATTATTATTTTTGTTTTAAAATTATAAATTTTATATGAAGGCAGGTGAATTGGTTGGGAATTGGCTTTGGATTTGAGGTGGGTCATGATCGTTGATTTGCTTGAAATTGTTCTCGAGCCCAATGTTATTTAAATTTAATTCTTGCTAAGCTGCTTTAGATCGAACTCGACTAGACAAGACTAAAAACCGGACCGTGACCTAATAAAAGGGTTCATCAAACCTTTGCCCCATACATAATTAATTATAACTTTCGATCGAATCAGGACCAAAACCTATTTAATCATAGCCTTAGCTTGATTACAACTCCATCAGGTTACTAAACCGGGTCAACACAATCTCCTCCTTATATGTTTTCATGAAAGATTACAACCAGGAGAGAGACAAGTTCAAAGTCTGTTTTAAGAAAAGAATTATTTATCTCTTACCATATTTTAAATTTGTTTCAATGTTTATTCAATTTTATGGTAGAGTATGTATTTATTAGTTTAAGAACATTGATAAGTACTATGAAAAGATAACTAAATTATAAATTATTCAGCACTTATCATTTTTCTACTTCAAATCTGAATTCTTTGAACCTTTCAAATGTTTCAAATTTATGTCTCATAAGATAGACATAACCATACCATGAGACATCATCGGTAAAAATAATAAAGTAGAAAAATTGACCCCTAGCCTGCACATCGAATGGGCCACACACATCAGTGTGTACTAGGACAAGTATTTTAGTGGACCTCTCCCCCATGTCCTACAAAGAGTAATTTGGCCATTTTTTCTTGAAGGTAGGATTCACAAATCGGATATGACTCGGAAGTCAATGAACTCAAAAGCCCATGTTTCTCCAATTTGTTAATTCTATCTTCTCCTATATGACCAAGTCTGAGGTGCCATAAATACTTTTGATTTATCTTATCTCTAGATCTTTTAGATCCTATGGTACTCACTGTATGCTCAGATACGTTCACAGATACATCCATATGTAAGTGATAGAGACCGTCAATCATAAAACCACGTCCAAACAGTTTATTTCGCAAATAAATAGAAACGTAGTCTTTATTAAAATTGAATTCATAATGTTTCTGTACTAGACAAGATACAGAAATTAGATTTCTGCTAACACTAGGTACAAAATAACAATCTCTAAGTATCAAACTAAATTCTGACGGTAAATGCAAAGGGAATGTGCCTACAGCAACAACAGCAACTCTTGCTCCATTACCAACCCGTAGGGTTACTGCACCTTCCGTAAGCCTTCTACTTTCTTTTAGACCCTGCATGGTAGTGCATAATTGAACACTAGAATCAGAGTCTGTAACCCAGCTGGAAATAGAAGAAACTGTTAGATTCGTTTCAATAATGAGCATATTAGACATATCTTTAGAAGGCGTGTCACCCTTCTTGCTCTTTATGTTTCCCATGTAGATAGGACAGTTCCTCTTCCAATGGTCGTTTTCATTGCAATGAAAACATTTTCCTTTGGGTTCAGCCTTCTTCTTAGGAACTTCTTTCTTCGGCTTTTTCTCGATCTTCTGCTTCTTCGCAGGCTTCATCTTCTTTCCAGTAAACTTTCTCTTGGAAGTAGAAGCTAGCTCGGCAGCGAGAACTGTGCTCCTTGAACCTTTCAAGGCTCCCTCAGTTGTCACCAACATATTCAACAATTCAAGTTTGGTGCATTCAATTTTATTCAAATGGTAGTTTACAATAAACTGCCCATATGAAGATGGCAACGATTGTAGGATCAAATCCGTTCGCAAATCCTTGTGCATGGTCATGCCAAGCTTCTCAAGCTCCTCAAGATTTTTGATCATGGTCAAACCATGTTCATGGACGGACTGCCTATCGCGCATCTTGGCTTTGAAGAGCCGCTTGGACACTTCAAACCTCGCTGCGCGACTCTGTTCACTATACAACTCTTGTAGATGATCAAGTATGTCCTTAGCAGTCTTCATACTCTCATGCTGTCATTGCAATTCGTTGGACATGGATGCCAAAATGTAGCACCTAACCTTATTGCCATCATCTAATCATTTTGTATGCGTCTTACGCTGCTCATTGGTTGCACGGGTTGGTAACACCGGAAGTTCATGGTCAAGAATATAAGCTATCTTTTTGCAACTTAAGACAATCTTCAAGTTGTGGAGCCAATCTTTATAGTTTGGTCCGGTCAACCTATTGTTATCTAGAATTCGTACTATCGGATTGGAAGCCATTGACATCTGCAGAGAGTAAAGATTCTAATTAGAAATTTGTATTTGACATTAATTTGTTTTAGGGACTTTTAAAATAAAATTGGATTAAATCCTCCCACTATTTGTCGGATCTCTCACACTCCTCTGGTAAAGATATGGAAACCTGCGACTTAAGATTTCGAGTGGGGTGCTGCGGTCCCACCAATCAACATATCACCTCACCTAACAGTTATTGGAGACACATAGACGATGAGTGTACAACTCTTGTACAATGCTTCGTAAGCTTATTGAGCTAACCTGGTCTTCAAGTCATAAGAACCTCACCTAGCAGTTATTGGACCTATTCCTTGGTTAAGTCAGACCCACCGTATATCCCACAAAAATAAAGTTGTGATTGGCTCCTCACCTAACAGTTATTGGAGCCCAACCCAACTTTACCCCACAACATCTCATGTTAATAGAGAAGTCCAATCTTCCGATGCAACTAGCCCACTGTATCCAATCGAGACTAATCAATGCCGGAAAGATCTTAGCAACTCTACTATGGTGGAAGACCAATCGACTTAATATTGAGTAATCAGATTTTAGTGATTCCAACTTTGAGCTTTCCATAGGAGGTAATCGATCAATTGGCCCGATAAGAAGGTGGGAGGCTCCCCTTACTCGGAGAGTAAGGTCCTAATTAAGTAACCATCTTTGAACTTTTCTAGACACCAATTAGATCAATTAATCAAATATGGCTAGCTCAATGTATCGTTCACTCTCGATTGATTTAGGAAGATTTTAGGTCTCTTGGGATTTACATCTAATGTAACCATCCAGCCCATACCATATGTCATTCGATTTACATCTTATGTAAATGTCACATTGGTTCAGGTTTACTTCCTATATAATTATGAAACCTTTTCATATATTATGTGATTACATTTTATGTAAATAACATAATTGTTTCAGTTTACATCTTATGTAAATGTCCTATTGTTTTAGGAGTTTATTTACATCTCATGCAAATAAATTTTGTTTAACTAATACATACATATCATGCATACATTATTTTAAACATAATTTTAAACAAGTATGAACATTATGATTACCACATGCATCTCATGTATATTTTCAGATCTGAAACTTTAAACCTATTATGCTATTCTCTGGATTTCAGATCATGCATTACTTGATTTAAAACATTTTAATCTAATTGCAATTTTAAAACAATTTGCAAGATCATAGCAAATAAAAATCTGCATGCTGAAAATTTCAGCAACCTGAAATTTTAGCACGCAGAAAATCCAACAAGCATAATTCCTTTTAAAAATCAGTTAAAAATGTGGTAATCATTCCTTATGTCCTAATCATGCTCGCTAGAACCATGGCTCTGATACCACTGATGAGTTATGCCCTGTTTGATGCGATGTTCGCAGCAGAATTCGAACGGGACGTCATTCATCGTATGAACGCACCTCAAATTGTAGAATTCAAAAATTTTTCTGGATCCAAATCCAGAAGATCTTTGAACTCATTAGGGAGGGGAGATTAGGATCTGAGGAGGGTTGATTAAAATTTATAAAACTGAAACAAAAATCAGAAGTTATAAATTTGAAGATCTCATCTTCAAAAATTCTGCAGGTATAGAACATCGCAGCCTGATGATCTTTATAGATTTCTGGTTAAGCCGCACATGTGTCCGACCTCTACAAGTATCCACACGAGGATCTAATCATCTGAGATAGGATCTTATCAGAGTGCTAGCTCCTTGCAAAGACCTCTCATGACTATCAAATAGATTGGAAGAAATCTGCAACATACCTCCTTGAAGAAGAACCCTTTCTTCTTTGATCTTACTCGCAATGGAGGAAGAGGAAGGAGGAAGCTTTGCCGCGTGGATCTTCCTTGCCTTGATGCTGTGGAAGAAGAGGATGCAGAGGACCCCCTTGCTGCCGTGGAGAAGGAGGAAGAATGGGCTTGGGCGTGGAGGAAAGAACTCCTTCTTTCCTTGGGCGAATTGATCTCTTACTAGGTTCTTCTTCTTTTTTTCTTTCCAAAACTTAGAAGAAGATGAACTTGATCTCCCTTGCTGCCGTGGGAAGAAGAGGGGAAGCCTCTTGCTGCCGTGGGAAGGGAGAAGAAAAGAGAAAGAAAGGCGTGGAGAGGAAGAGGAGAGAATTAATTCATAATGTCTCTCTTGTTATCCTTTTATAGATTGGGTTTAGGGCTTCTCCTAATCTTATTAGGAGTATGGGACTATAACCCACCCTTGGATTAATGCCAAGTGTCCAATCCTTATACTCATAGATGCATGACATGTGTCCACTTAATCAATTGATTAATTTTCTAGTCACATTAGGATTCCTAATCTCATTAGGAGAATTAATTGATTTGGAAGCATGTATCCTACGACGCCATGTGGACTTTAAAATTCGCATAGTGTGAACACGACTTAAGTTATATTCATCCTACGACGACATGTGGTCTTTAAAATCCGTACAATCCTTGGTTTAATCAAATTGACCCAATCATGAACCCAAATCAATTTGGATCGAACCCAATCTGATTTGGCTCATTAAATTAGCCCAATTGCAATCCAATTGCAATCAATTCCACTTAATTCTTTTTCTATTAACTCACTAACACTTAGTGGGTTAATTCAATCACCAATCATACTGATGATTGATTTCTATTGTGATTCTAAATCATAATTATGATAGTCTGACTAATTAAATTCTCTATGTGTATGACCCCGTAGGTTCTATTCTGACTGGTAGTGAGACATATTGAGATCTCCATCTCAATATCACTGAAACTTCTTTCAATGGACTGAAATGATTTCAATTCTACTCTCAGGGTTCACTGATCACCAAGTGAATGCCTTCGAGTCTCACAATCAACTACTGACACCTAGCAGTATGTGGTGGCAACCCAGCAGAATGGAATGTCTGAACCTCTAGGTGCAGTTAGCGTATGATACAGTCCCTCTATCATGGATCCCGACGTGATGGAGATTATTGATATCTCGTCAAACTCCATCGTCCATCATATGTCAAATTTATACGACTTCCAGTTCGAGATATGGAAAACACTTTTTCCAAAATACCTGGTCAGAAATTTATCGAACTCAGTCTTATAAATCACATAGGATCACTCCTAATCTATCAAGATCGATAGATCCCATCTAGATGCAATCCTATTCCAAAATGAATCTACGGTAGCCAATCCACACTACAAGGACCCGAATGGCTAGGGCCCAAGTTCACATGCTCGTCAAACTACAGCAACCTCACAGTGAACAGCTGAGGCATCGCAGGTCAAAGGACCAGTTATATAAATGCAGCATTGCAGCATAAGTAGTCACTCACGAGTGGATAGACATCCATGTGACATTATCTTTGGTCACGCTCAGTACCTTATTCTCTAACAAGTACTCGCATAATCACTCCAGTGTCTCTACACCGTAGACTCGAGACTCATCCATCTGACTAAGTGATCTGTGCACTAATCTTAGCGGATCGATCACCATCCCTCGTGATGGATCCATCGATCAAGAGCATTTAGAAATTAATTCCTAATGACACATATCTCAAATTCTCAACTCCTTGAGAATATGTGTCATCATCTATTAATTTTTTGGACGATTCATGGACACATACAAACATGAATGAAAAATAAATTGCCCAATCTTATTTATTAATAAGTATCAAATTACAAATTTATGCCCCGGATTACAAATATGCGCCAGCCACGTTGGCTTCTAGGGCATACTTCTAACAATCTTCCACTTGCACTAAAGTCAATCAGACATGTATTTAAGTCCCATTTTTTCAAGATGGACTTCTAATTTCTTCTGACTCAGCTGCTTAGTGAATGGGTCCGACACATTTTCAGTGGAGTCTACTCTCTGCACCTCTACATACTTCTTTTCGAGGTGGTCGCGAATTAAATGAAATCACCGCTCTATGTGCTTGGACTTCTGGTGAGACCTCGGCTCCTTAGCCAGTACTATGGCGCCGTTGTTGTCGCAGAAAAGGGTTATGGCTTCTGATGACATGACTCCTAGCTCTTCAACAAACTTTTTGTACCAGAATGCTTCTTTTGCAGCATCTGATGCAGCAATGTACTATGCTTTCATGGTAGAATCTGCAATAATTGGTTGCTTGAAAATCTTCCAATTTACCGATCCTCCATTGCATAAGAATACATATCCTGATGTAGACTTTCTATCATCAGGGTCAGTCATGAAGTCTGAATCAGTATATCCTTCTACCTTTAACTTTGTGCCTCCTCCAAAGACCAAAAACATATACTTAGTCCTTCTCAAGTACTTAAGGATATTTTCACAGCTCTCCAGCGCTCCTCGTCTGGATTTGACTGATATCTGCTCGTGACACTCACAGCATGTGCTATATCAGGTCGAGTACATAGCATGGCATACATGAGGCTCCCTACTGCCGATGCATAAGGGATCCTACTCATGCGCTGAATCTCTTCAAATATTTTGGGGCACATCTTTTTGGAGAGATTTATCCCATGCCTTAGGGGTAACAATCCCCTCTAAGAGTTTTTCATGCTGAACCTCTTTAGCACTTTCTCTAGGTACATTTTATGTGATAGGCCAAGCATCTTCTTAGATCTATTTTTATAGACCTTAATCTCCAAAATATAAGATGCTTCACCTAGGTCTTTCATGGAAAACATCTTAGACAACCATAATTTGATCGATGTGAGCATGGGAATATCATTTTCAATCAGGAGTATATCATCCACGTACAATATGAGGAATACTATAGCCCTCCCACTGACCCTTTTGTACACACATGGTTCCTCTTCGTTCTTGATGAAATCAAACGATTTGATCACATCATCGAAATGAGTGTTCCAACTCCGAGATGCTTGCTTTAGTCCATAATGGATCTTTGCAGCTTGCAGATCTTGTGTCACCATTACTGAAAGTGAAACCCTGAGGCTGTTCCATATAGATATCTTCCTCAAGATATCCATTAAGGAATGCAGTTTTCACATCCATCTGCCATATCTCATAATCATGATAAGCTGCAATGGCAAGCAAAGTTCGAATGAACTTCAGCATTGCTACCGGTGAAAAGGTATTCTGATAGTCAATGCCTTCGCACTGACTATAACCTTTTGCCACCAACCTTGCCTTATAGGTCTCTACCTTGCCATCCGAACCTATTTTCCTTTTGTAGATTCGTTTACACCCAATAGGTACTATACCTTCAGGCGGATCTACTAAGATCCATACTTGGTTGGAATGCATTAAGTCTGTTTCTAACTTCATCGCATCCATCCTTTTTTTGGAGTCGATGTCTAACATTGCTTCGTTGTAGGTCTTGGGATCATCACTATGATTTCTTTCTCCCATGAGGAACTCTTCCTCTATTTTCTCTACAAGCATACCTAAGTATCTTTCAGGAGGATGGGAGATCCTACTGGATCTACGAAGTGGATGAGGTTCTTTATGTATTGGCTCAATGTGAATAGGTTCACTAGGCTCAATTGCTCGTTGCCCTTCAGAGACTTTCTCTTCGAGCTCATTTTTTCTCCCACTGCCTCTATCAAGGATAAACTATTTTTTCAAGAAGATGGCATGTCGGCTCACAAACACTTTGTGGTCTTCTGGGATGTAAAAATTGTATCCTAACGACTTTTTAGGATATCCAATAAAATGAGCAGCAATTGTTCTAGACTCTAACTTGTCTACCTGTTGTCGCTTGACTTGGGCTGGACATCCCTAAATCTTGAGATAACCGAGACTTGGTTTCTTACCATGCCATATCTTATACGGTGTGGTAGGAACGAACTTAGAGGAAACTCTATTCGATATGTTGATAGCTGTAAGTAGGGCATCTTCCCACAAAAATAAGGGTAAGTCAGTGAAGATCATCATGGATCTGACCATATCCAATAGGATCCGATTCCTCCTTTCTGACACTCCGTTGAGTTGAGGTGTTGCAGGAGGTGTCTATTATGAAACTATACCATTTTGTTTGAGATAATCGCGAAACTCTCCACTAAGGTATTCTCCTTTTCGATCTGATCGAAGAATCTTAATGAGTTTTCCTGTCTATTTTTCTACTTCAAATCAGAATTCTTTGAACCTTTCAAATGCTTCAGATTTATGTCTCATAAGATAGACATAACCATACCATGAGAAATCATTGGTAAAAATAATAAAGTAGAAAAATTGACCCCTAGCCTGCACATCAAATGGGCCACACACATCAGTGTGTACTAGGGCAAGTATTTTAGTGGACCTCTCCCCATGTCCTGCAAAAGGGTAATTTGGCCATTTTTTCTTGAAGGCAGGATACACAAATCGGATATGACTCAGAAGTCAATGAACTCAAAAGCCCATGTTTCTCTAATTTGTTAATTCTGTCTTCTCCTATATGACCAAGTCTGAGGTACTATAAATACTTTTGATTTATCTCATCTCTAGATCTTTTAGATCCTATGGTACTCACTGTATGCTTAGATACGTTCACAGATACATCCATATGTAAGTGATAGAGACTGTCAATCATAAAACTATGTCCAAACAGTTTATTTTGCAAATAAATGGAAACGTAGTCTTTATTGAAATTGAATTCATAATGTTCCTGTGCTAGACAAGATACAGAAATTAGATTTCTGCTAGCACGAGGTACAAAATAATAATCTCTAAGTATCATACTAAATTCTGACGGTAAATGCAAAGAAAATGTGCCCACAGCAACAGCAGCAACTTTTGCTCCATTGCCAACCCGTAGGGTTATCGCACCTTTCGTAAGCCTTCTATTTTTCTTTACACCCTGCATGGTAGTGCACAAGTGAACACTAGAACCAGAGTCTATAACCCAGCTGAAAATAGAAGAAACCGTTAGATTAGTTTCAATAATAAGCATATTAGACATATCTTCAGAAGACGCGTCACCCTTCTTGCTCTTTATGTTTCCCATGTAGATAGGATAGTTCCCCTTCCAATGGCCGTCTTCATTGCAATGGAAATATTTTCCTTTAGGTTCGGCCTTCTTTTTAGGAACTTCCTTCTTCGGCTTTTTCTCGATCTTCTGCTTCTTCACAGGCTTCTTCTTCTTTCCAGTAGACTTTCTCTTGGAAGTAGAAGCTAGCTCAGCAGCGAGAACTGTGCCCCTTGAACCTTTCAAGGCTCCCTCAGTTGTCACCAACATATTCAACAATTCAAGTTTGGTGCATTCAATTTTATTCATATGGTAGTTTACAATAAACTGCCCATATGAAGATGAACGATTGTAGGATCAAATCCGTTTGCAAATCCTTGTGCATGGTCATGCCAAGCTTCTCAAGCTTCTTAAGATCCTTGATCATGGTCAAACCATGTTCATGGATGGACTGCCCATCGCGCATCTTGGCTTTGAAGAGCCGCTTGGACAATTCAAACCTCGCTGCGCGACTCTGTTCACCATACAAATCTTGTAGCAGTCTTTATGCTCTCATGCTGGCATTGCAATTTGTTGGACATGGATGCCAAAATGTAGCACCTAACCTTATTGCCGTCATTCAACAATTTTGCACGCATCTCACGCTGCTCATTGGTTGCACGGGTTGGTAACATCGGAAGTTCATGGTTAAGAATATAAGCTATCTTTTCGCAACTTAAGACAATCTTCAAGTTGTGGAGTCAATCTTTATAGTTTGGTCCGGTCAACCTATTGTTATCTAGAATTCGAACTATTGGATTGGAAGCCATTGACATCTGCAGAGAGTAAAGATTCTAATTAGAAATTTGTATTTGACATTAATTTGTTTTAGGGACTTTTAAAGCAAAATTGGATTAAATCCTCTCACTATTTCTCGAATCTCTCATACTTCCCTGGTAAAGATACGGAAACATGCGACCTAGAATTTCGAGTGGGATGCTGTGGTCCCACCAATCAACATGTCACCTCACCTAACAGTTATTGGAGACACATAGACGATGAGTGTACAACTCTTGTACAATGCTTTGTAAGCATATTGAGCTAACCTAGTCTCCAAGTCATAAGGACCTCACCTAGCAGTTATTGGACCTGTTCCTTGGTTAGTCAGACCCACCGTATATCCCGCGAAAATAAAGCTGTGATTGGGTCCTCACCTAACAGTTATTGGAGCCCAACCCTACCATTACCCCACAACATCTCATGTTAATAGAGAGGTCCAATCTTCCGATGCAACTAGCCCACTGTATCCAGCCGAGACTAATCAACGCCGAAAAGATCTTAGCAACTCTACTACGGTGGAAGACCAATCGACTTAATATTGAGTAATCAGATCTGAGTGATTTCAACTTTGAGCTTTTCATAGGAGGTAATCGATCAATTAGCCATGTAAGAAGGTGGGAGGCTCCCCTTACTTGAAGAGTAAGGTCCTAATTAAGTAACCACCTTTGAGCTTTTCTAGACACCAATTAGATCAATTAATCAAATATGGCAAGCTCAATGTATCGTTCACTCTCGATTGATTTAGGAAGGTTTTAGGTCTCTTGGGATTTACATCTAATGTAACCATCCAGCCCATACCATATGTCATTCGATTTACATCTTATGTAAATGTCACATTGGTTCAGGTTTACATCCTATGTAATTATGAAATCCTTTCATATATTATGTGATTACATTTGACGTAAATGACATAATTATTTCAGTTTACATCTTATGTAAATGTCCTATTGTTTAAGAATTTTATTTACATCTCATGCAAATAAAATTTTTTTAACTAATACATACATCTCATGCATACATTGTTTTAAACATAACTTTAAACAAGTATGAATATTATGATTATCACATGCATCTCATGTATATTTTCAGATCTGAAACTTTAAACCTATTATGCTATTCTCTGGATTTTAGATCATGCATTACTTGATTTAAAATATTGTAATCTAATTACAATTTTAAAACAATTTGCAAGATCATAGCAAATAAAAATCTGCATGCTGAAAATTTCAGCAACCTAAAATTTCAGCACGTAGAAAATCCAACAAGCATAATTTCTTTTAAAAATCAGATTAAAAACGTGGTAATCATGCTCCCTAGAAATATGGCTTTGATACCACTGATGAGTTACGCCCTATTCGATGCGACGTTCACAGCAGAATTCGAATGGGACGTCGTTCATCGTATGAACGCGCCTCGGATAGTAGAATTCAAAAAAATTTTCTGGATCTAAATCCAGAAGATCTTTGAAATCATTAGAGAGGGAAGATTAGGATATGAGGAGGGTTGATTAAGATTTATAAAACTGAAACAAAAATCAAAAGTTATAAATTTGAAGATCTCATCTTCAAAAATTCTGCAGGTGTAGAACACCGCAACTTGATTATCTTTCTAGATTTCTGGTTAAGCCGCACAAGTGTTCGGCCTTTACAGGTATCCATACGAGAATCTAATCATCTGAGATAGGATCTTACTGGAGTGCTAGCTCCTTGCAAAGAACTCTCATGACTATCAAATAGATTGAAAGAAATCTGCAACATACCTCCTTGAAGAAGAACCCTTTCTTCTTTGATCCTACTCGCAACGGAGGAAGAGGAAGGAGAAACCTTTGCCGCGTGGATCTTCCTTGCCTTGATGCCGTGCAAGAAGAGGATGCAGAGGACCCCCTTGCTGCCATGGAGAAGGAGGAAGAATGGGCTTGGGTATGGAGGAAAGAATTCCTTCTTTCCTTGGGCGAATTGATCTCTTACTAGGTTCTTCTTCTTTTTTTCTTTCCAACACTTAGAAGAAGATGAACTTGATCTCCCTTGCTGCCGTGGAAAGAAGAGGGAAAGCCTCTTGCTGCCGTGGGAAGGGAGAAGAAAAGAGAAAGTAAGGCATGGAGAGGAAGAGGAGAGAATTAATTCATAATGTCTCCCTTGCTATTCTTTTATAAATTGGGTTTAGGGCTTCTCCTAATCTTATTAGGAGTATGGGACTATAAACCACCCTTGGATTAATACCAAGTATCCAATCCTTGTGCTCATAGATGCATGACATGTGTCCACTTAATCAATTGATTATTTTTTCTAATCACATTAGGATTCCTAATCTCATTAGGAGAATTAATTGATTTGGGAGCATGTATCCTACGACGCCATGTGGACTTTAAAGTCCGCATAGTGTGAACATAACTTAAATCATATTCATCCTACGACGACATGTGGTCTTTAAAATCTGCACAATCCTTAGTTTAATCAAATTGACCCAATCATGAACCCAAATCAATTTGGGTCGAACCCAATTTGATTTGGCTCATTAAATCAGCCCAATTGCAATTCAATTGCAATCAATTCCACTTAATTCTTCTTCCATTAACTCACTAACACTTAGTGGGTTAATTCAATCACCAATCATATTGATGATTGATTTCTATTGTAATTCCAAATCATAATTATAATAGTCTGACTAATTAAATCCTCTATGTGTGTGATCTCGTAGGTTCTATTCTGACTGGTAGTGAGACATATTGAGATCTCCATCCCAATATCACTGAAACTCTTTTCAATGGACTGAAATGATTTCAGTTCTACTCTCAGGGTTCACTGATCCCCCAGTGAATGCCTTCGAGTCTCACAATCCACTAGTAACACCTAGCAGTATGTGGTAGCAACCCAGCAGAATAAAATGTCTGAACCACTAGGTGCAGTTAGTGTATGATACAGTCCCTCTATCATGGATCCCGACGTGACGGAGGTTATGAATATCTCCTCAAACCCCATCGTCCATCATATGTCAAATTTATACGACTTCCAGTTCGAGATATGGAAAACTTTTTTTTCCAAAATATCTGGCCAGAAATTTATCGAACACAGTCTCATAAATCACATAGGATCACTCCTAATCTATCAAGGTCAATGGATCTCATCTAAATGCAAACCTATTCCAAAATAAACCTACTGTAGCCAATCCGTACTACAAGGACCCGAATGGCTAGAACCCAAGTTCACATGCTTGTTAAACTACAGCAACCTCACAGTGAATAGCTGAGACATCGCAGGTCAAAGGACTAGTCATACAACTGCAGCATAAGTAGTCACTGACGAGTGGATAGACATCCATGTGACTACTATCTTTGGTCACGCTCAGTACCTTATTCTCTAACAAGTACTCGCATAATCACTCCAGTGTCTTTACACCATGGACTCGAGACTCATCCATCTGACTAAGTGATCTATGCACTAATCTCAGCGGATCGATCACCGTCCCTTGTGATGGATCCATCGATTAGGAGCATTTAGAAATTAATTTTTAATGACACATGTCTCAAATTTTTAACTCCTTGAGAATATGTGTCATCATCTATTAATTTCTTGGACGATTCATGGACACATACAAACATGAATGAAAAAATAAATTATTCAATCTTATTTATTAATAAGTATCAAATTACAAATTTATACCCCGGATTACAAATATGCATCAGCCACGTTGCCTTTTAGGGCATACTTCTAACAACAGTAACCCATACTCTCTATACGTTTTATCTTTAATTATTTTTTAAAGAAATCTTATTCACCCCTTCTCTTGGGCTGCACCTCTGGGCAACAAAATCTAATTCAACTTGGCTCAACCTAAGCTCAATCACTCAATCAAATTGAGTTAATTAGCAATCTAATTGCCAATCATTCCACCAATAATTTTTTAATTATTTTAATGCAACTTTTACTTAGGATAATTTGTCAATCAAATTGACCAAATTATCCTTGGATGATTCTTAATCATCCATCAGCCACTATGTGTTGGGAATTGTATCCTAAGAGTCAATCGTCAGCATATTGATGATTGAATTTTGTAAATGAATTGACAAATTAATAAATTGTTATTTGGCATTATTCATCATTTTATTGTACATCTTCAAATGAACTCTTAAATGATGAAGTCCTTAGGACTTATTTTATGATAAAGAAGGATTTATCTTCAATTCCGTAAAACTGTTCGCGATCAAATGATATGCTGCTACTAGGACGACAACATTATCGAGATTAGGTCATTGTGTGACATATACGTTGGATGTCCTCTTAACCAAGGAGTGTGGAGACACTGATATGTCACACAGGTGAAGTGTAGGAGTACATTTTACCGAACGTGACCAATTTCGGAACGCTTTACTGTCAAGAGATGTTCCGAGTGGATATGGGTATAGATATCCCTCAGATCTGAGATCACCATAGTGATTAGCAAACAACTCACTATACTTTGATACCGGTCTAGCAGAATTTCTAATTCTGGGACAGAAGGTTACTGGGTGCAGTCAAGTACTTACGAAATCAGTGCGTGAGTCAAGATGGAATTGACCCCTCCTGAAAACACGAGATAATGCTTTGTGTTCAATTTTGCAAAATCTTGGCCAGGGTAATTCTTGTGAGGAGTCACAGGATTTCTAAAGTTGATCACATAGAGGATGTACTTATTACCGAGTTGACAGTGAACTCTGAAGTCGTCTTGAGCATTTGGAGTCGTAGGGATGAATTATACAGTAACCATAGTCCAAGGATTCTTGAATGTTGCTTTGCAATCATTCGGCCTATCCAGACATCGGGTACCATTGCTAGATGGTCATTTCGATTAGTATAAGAAGTTGTTCTTGTACTACTAGCTTAGGTTCGAACCTATGGGGTCACACGTATAGAAATTTTTAGGTTGATTATATGGCTGATTGATGATTAAGAATCATTCAGGAATAATTTGGTCAATTCGATTGACAAATTATCCTAAGCAAAAGTTGCATTATAATAATTATTGAATTATTGAAGGATTAATTAGCAATTAGATTGCTAATGAACTCAATTTGATTGAGTAATTGGGCTTAGGTTGAGCCAAATTAAATAGGATTCAATTTAGGCTACATCCGGGTTTGATCTAATTAGATTGAGTTCAACCCAAGTAGATTGAGCTTGACCCAATTGATGGGACTTGATCTAATTGGATTGGGCTTGATCCAAATCAATTAGAAGATATTATTTGATGAGAATTATGAGTCCAAATAATCAGAATTGGATAAGGAGAAGAATCCCTAAATTTTATGAACACATCCTTATCTTCTTGGAGAAGAATGACACCTTGATTTATCCCCAAGATTTTCCATGCTTATCCTCTTTATTTTTGGCCAAAAATTAGCATGAAAGAGAGGAGGTGTGGGGCTATATTTTATATAAAAATGGAACCTCAAATCTTCCTAAAAAGATTTATATGAATTTCCTAATTTGTAGGGATTGCATGGCGCATGAAATAGGGTGGTCTGTGGCTGAACTTTGGATGCATGAATTCCTATCTTTTAGGAATCAAAAATGCATGAAATTTGGATATGTTTATCTACTCTTAGCTTACAAATCACCAAAATTTTTTGGGGATTTTATCAGCCAAATTAATTGGCTAAATTAGGTGTGAGGCGTGGGGGGGTCTTTTGGCTATAAAAGACCCCCACACCTAGGGATCAGTATATACAATATTTAGAGGTTTCAAAAAATTCTGTAAAAATTCTTTGAGGGCCTCCATCCCTTCTTCTCTTACTCACATCCATCCTCCATCATCTTGAAGAACAATCAAAGGTTGAGTATTTAGAACGAGGAAGCTTTAGCCATTACAGCGTTCCTACGCGAGCTAGCACTCCCGCAGAAGACGATCTACCTAGGGCTTCGCATGGACAATCTATAGAGGCCGGACATATGTGCGGCTGCAAAGCATGATCAAGGAGTCATCCAAGACGTCCAAGGAATCAGGTATGAGATTTGATCTTATTAAAGTTAAGATTAGATCTTAAACATGGTTGCTGAAATTTCAGGGTTGCTGAAATTTCAGAATTGTATGTTAGACATACAATCATTGTTTTATTCTTTACATAAATATTTAAATCATGGTTCTTATTTTTATTGTAGAGATCTGATCTATAGCATGCATGAAAATTAAATAGTTTAATTTTTAAATGCTTCTGCTGTAATTTTTGAAAATAAATGCATGCAGCCCATAAGGGTTCCTTTCAATGGTATCAGAGCCAAGTTTTATTGAATGTTTAAACTGTTTATGCTTAAAACAATTGTATTAATCTAAGTAGTTTAGTAATCTAATTGGATTAATCACTAGGCCGTCCGATCGTAGGAGAAAGAAAGGTTCGTTACCCTCTTTTTCCATTCGATGGGATCTTCTATGGCGTGTAGGGGTGCCACTATGATTGATCCTTAAAGATGAACAATGAAAGGTAGATTAAAATCTGCTTTAATCTTTTTAATTAAATCTGAGATTTATAAATATGTTTAGATCAGATATAAAGAGATTTATGAATGATTTAGTTACTGATTTTGCATGATTAATCAGATCTGAAAATCAGTTGCATGTGATGCATGAGATCTAGGTAAATTCATGTTGATGTATATGTGATATAAAGGACATGAATAAATCTGAAATCATAAACTTATTTAGATTAGATCTAAATAAAATTTATGATTCATTTATTTTTTGAATTTGTATAACAAATCAAATCTGAAAATAAATGCATATGATGTATGTTGTTTAAGTTAATTCATATTAGTTTGTATATGTGATATATGAACATAAATCATCTAAGATTTAAACATGAATTAAATCTGAAATAAACATGATTAATTGCAAATCTCAGATCTGAAAATAAGTTTTAAGAACTGAAACTTTGTAATTAATATGTAATTAAAAGAATATGCAATGATCTGAAATTTTCATAAGCTTATACTTAATTAAGAATTAAGTGATATGAAAACTTAGATCTAGAATTGTGAACTCAATTCAATGACATTGCATAATTCTTGGGGCATTTGGGTTAGCTCAAATCAAGTTTTTAAGATTGGGTTAGACCTAGGTTAGAATCAAACATGGTCTAATTAGAGTTAATTGATCAAATCTAATTAAGTAGTAACTAGATTAGGTCAAGAAAACTCTAGATCAAATACAATAGTTGTAGTTGATCAAATTTCATGTCTTTGATTAGACCAAAATGGAACTTGATTGAGGCTCAGAGGTTGAGCCCGAAATATTTGAGTAATCAAATCAAAATTGATTAACCAGTCGGTGTCTAAGGTAAGTTTGGCAGTTTTGATCGGTAGTTTTTAATTGGGAGCTACTCGCACTGATTCGTCTTTGTCGAATTAATGACATATCCCTTCCACCAATCTCACTTACCAGGCTGACATGGTCAATCACATTTTGATTGGATCGCTTAATAATTCGAGTTGACCCATGCCTTTAAGAAAAATCAGTATGACTGATTTAGATACCTCCTTAATTGGATTGAATCTAGTTCTTATTAATCTGACCGACGAAATCAGTGAGAGGATCTAGATTAACCGGTTCTTCTCATCTATTCTCAATTAAATCAAACCCTCTAAAATTATTAGGTCCTTAAAATAAAATAGTTATGGGGATAACTAGGTCATAGCCTCCTATTAAGTTAGGTGATAATGAGTCCAATGTTTCGATAATCATTGGAGATGCCACACGCCTGGTGCTTATCGAGCATTGGAATTATCATTCAATATATGATGAGTCGAGTGTACCTTCAATAGATGATCAGGTGGGTCGAGCCAGACTCGGGCTTGGTCATCTATTAGTAGATTACACGAAACCCTATCATTTAATAGTTGGATCTAACCAGAATTTTTGGTGGAGGCACCACATGCCTGCCAAAGAGATTGGGGCAAAATTATCACTAAAAATTGTTTGGTAAAATAATTGGTTCAAAACCTACCAATAGATGCATATAGGTTGGCCGAGCTACACTCGGGCCCTTATGCGATCTATAGGGTTCTAGTGCCCACTAAAGAGTTAAGTGTAATTCTTCGAATTTGAGGTAGAGGCTACAAATTTGTATAAAATAGCGGAAGGACCTTTAGACTAAAGTCCAAGTCTTTTGGATATTGTTAATTCATATACTGATAGCCGATTTTTGTTTATGCAGAAATGACCACTAGTTTGTCACTTCGTTCATTATTGGATAATGACAAGTTGACTGGACCCAATTCCAATAACTGGCTTAGAAAACTTAAGATAGTGCTAAAGAATGAACGGATCCTTTATGTGATAATGGATCCGGCACCTGAGCAGCCCGCTGTTAATGCACGGGGTACAGTCAGAGATACTTATCAGAAGTGGCTCAGTGACCGTATCACTGTCCGCTGCATTATGCTTGCTGCAATGAACGATGAGTTCAATCGTAGGTTTGAGAATGCCCAGCCTGAAGAGATCGTTCAAGTATTGAACGAATCTTTTGGCACTCCCGACGACGTTAAAAGGCACAAGACTAGTTGTGCTATTTTCAGCGCACGTATGAAGAATGGGGCTTCGGTGACCGATCATGTATTGTACATGATTGAGTTAATCGAGCGCCTAGGCACTCTCGGATTTTTCCTACATGATCAATTGGGGAAGGATACTATACTGAATTCTCTTCCTGGTTCGTACCGCCCATTTCTCACCAATTTTCGTATGATGAAACCGGTAGTAAATTATCACCAATTGTTGGGTTTACTACAAACTTTTGAGAAGGATCACCAACTCCTAAAATGGTCCGTGAATTTAGTGGGAGGCTCGTCCAGGGGTTGTGGTACCTTTAAGAAAGGAAAGAAGAAAAATAAGAATCAAGAAAAAAAGGTGCAACGTGCTAAGCTAAGTTAGACCAAAAAGATTAAGGCTGAAAAGAATCAGGCAGAATGCTTCTATTGTTAGAAGCCGGGGCATTAGAAGAGGAATTGTCCTCACTACCTTGCCTCACTTGATCCAAATAGGCCAAGCAAGAGAAAAGGGCAATCAATTGCTGATCAAGGTATTTATATGATAACACCTTGTAATACTTTCGACCTGGGTTTTAGATACTGGAAGTCCGTTTAATATATGCAATTCGTTGCAAGGACTTTAGGTCAATGAGAGATTTGGAAACAGTGAGAGATTTCTGAATGTTGGAGATGGAAGATCGGTTCCAGTTCTTGCTTTAGAAAATCTCAAACTTGTTTTCAATTCTCATGTAGTTATCTTGAGTGATTGTCACTATTATCCTACGTTCTTATTGAATATAATTTCTGTAGGCCTTTTGGCCATAAACGGTTATGAAAGTTCAATAAAGAAATGTTCTTATGATATTATTATGAATGGTGTTACTATAATGCATGGACAATTGAATAATGGCATTTACATATTGTCACAGCCTATTAATGTAATGTACAAGTCAAGTAAGCGCCCTAGAATAGATAATATCACTGATGTCTACCTTTAGCATCATAGGCTAGGTCATATTAACAAGAACAGGATGAACAGGTTAAGTAAAGAGGAAATCTTCAATGTTAATGATTGTGAATCATTGGCAACCTGTGAGTCATGTCTTTTTGGTAAAATAACTAAGTCACCTTTTATCGGAAAAGGTGAATGAGCCAGTGATTTATTGACTCTTGTACATACTGATGTATGTGGGCCAATTAACACAAATGCTAGAGGAGGATATTCTTATTTCATTACGTTCACAGACGATTTTTTGAGGTATGGTTATATCTATTTGATAAGACATAAATCTGAATCGTTTGAAATGTTCAAACTATATCGTAATGAAATAGAAAAACAAACTGAAAAGAGTATTAAAACTCTTCGGTTAGACCGAGGAGGAGAATATCTCTCCGGTGAGTTTTTGACATATCTAAAAGAGAATGGAATTCTCTCTCAGTGAACTCCTCCTGGTACACCGCAGTATAATGGTGTGTCAGAGAGAAGAAATCAAACTCTATTAGACATGGTTCGATCCATGATGGGCTATGCAAGTCTACCTATATCCATCTAGGTATATGCACTCGAGTCAGCCTGTTACATTCTTAATAAAGTTCCAAGTAAGTCTATGAATAAAACGCCACATGAGATGTGGACGGGACGGAAATTGGTACTTTCTCACCCTAGGGTTTGGGGGTTTCCAGCTTATGTCAAACATTTGAAAGCGGACAAACTTGAAGCTAGGTATGACAAATATTTCTTTGTTGGTTACCCTAAAAAGACTAAAGGATATTATTTCTACCTTACCGAAGAACAAAAGTTGTTCGTCAGCAATAGAGCTGTCTTCTTGGAGAAGAAATTTCTTGGAAAAGGAACTAATGGCTCTAATGTTGAACTTGAAGAAATTCAATATGCAGAAGAACCGACACAACCCACTGAACCTTTAAAGTTTAAAGTGATTAGATTAAATCCAGAACCCGTTATAGAGACATCCTTGAGGTGATTTGCTAGAGTACCACGTCAGCTGGACAGATACTATAGTTTCTTGATCGGAGATGGAGATCTTGTTGAGCTTGATGAAAGTGATGAGGATCCGATCACCTATATGGATGCAATGCAGAGGTACGACTCCGATTAATGGCTGGAAGTCATGAATTCCGAAATGGAATCCATGAAAGTCAACGATGTATGGACATTAGTTGACCCACCCGAAGGAATAAAATTCATAGGGTGTAAATGGATTTTCAAAAGGAAAAGGGGCACAGACGGAAAGGTGAAAACCTACAAAGCCCGTCTGGTTGTAAAGAGATATCATCAACATTATGGTATTGACTATGACGAGATGTTTTCTTCTGTGGCAATGCTCAAGTCCATTCGAATTATGCTTGTGATAGCAGCACATTTAGATTATAAGATCTAGCAGATGGATGTAAAAACTACATTTCTAAATGAATATTTAGAAGGGGAGGTGTATATGATATAATCTGAAGGTTTTACATCTACAGATGAATCTAAAGTGTGCAAGCTTCAGAGATCCATTTATGGATTAAAGCAATCTTTTCGGAGTTGGAACATATATTTTGATAAGGTGATCAAAACGTATAGCTTCATTAAGAATGAAGAAGAACGTTGCATTTATAAATGGGCAAAGGGTTCAGTGATTGTATTTCTTATTTTGTATGTGGATGATATTCTCTTAATCGGAAATGACATTCCTGCATTACAGGGAATAAAAGTTTGGCTTTCATCTCAATTTGCCATGAAGAATTTGGGAGAAGCATCTTACATCCTAGGGATGAAGATCTATAAAGATAGATCTAAAAGATTGCTTGGATTGTCCCAATCCACGTACATTGATACTATGCTGAAAAGGTTCAGCATGATTAATTCTGAGAAAGGCTATCTTTAGATGGGCCATGGAATTAACCTCTTTAAGAAGGATTGTCCGGCAACTCCTCAAGAAAGAGAGAGTATGGATAGAATTTCCGTATGCTTCGCCAGTGGGATCTATAATGTACGCCATGACATGCACTAGACTAGACGTGGCATATTCACTAGGGGTAGTGAGTAGATACCAGTCTGATCTAGGTAGCAACCACTGGAAGGTTATAAAAACCATCCTTAAGTATTTGAGAAATACTAAGGACCAATGTCATGTCTACGGTGATACTGACTTGAAACTAGTAGGATACATTAATTTCAGTTTTCAGTCAGATCAAGATGATAGCAAGAGCGTGTCGGGTTATATATTTATCCTGAAAGATGGTCATTTCGATTAGTACAAGAAGAAAATCTGGCTGACCCATTTACCAAAGTCCTTGGCATCAAACAGTTCAACGAATACAAGTCGATGATGGGTATTAGATACTATGCCGATTGGCTTTAGGCTAAGTGGGAGTTGTTGGGAATTATATCTTAAAAGTTAATCGTCAGCATATTGATGATTGATTTTGCGAAGAACTTAAGATTTTGCAGTGCTTCAATTTTTCTGATTTTTTTTGACTTATAGAACTTCACAATTAAGCCAATGTCATTAGTACACAACATCATCTCAAGTGTTTTGTAATCATCAGTATTCATCCATTAGGGTTGACAAGTACCAGACTAGCAGAATTTCTAATTCTGGAAAGGAAGGTTACTGGGTGCAGTCAAGTACTTGCGAAATCTGTGCGTGAGTCAAGATGGAATTGATCCCTCCTGAAAATAGGAGATAATGCTTTGTGTTCAATTTAGCAAAACCTTGGCCTGGGTAATCCTTGTGAGGAGCCATAGGATTTCTAAAGTTGATCACATAAAGGATGTACTTATTGTAGAGTTGACAGTGAACTCTGAAGTCGTCCTGAGCATTTGGAGTCATAGGGATGAATTATACGGTAACCATAGTCCAAGGATTCTTGAATGTTGCTTTGCAATCATTCGGCCTATCCGGATGTCGGGTACCATCGCTAGATGGTCAATTCGATTAGTACAAGAAGTTGTTCTTGTGCTACTGGCTTAGGCTCGAACCTATGGGGTCTTACGCATAGAAGTTTTTAGGTTGATCAAATGGCTGATTGATGATTAAGAATTATTCAGAGGTAAATTGATCAATTCGATTGACAAATTATCCTAAGCAAAAGTTGCATTAAAATAATTATTAAATTATTGGAGGATTAATTAGAAATTAGATTGCTAATGAACTCAATTTGATTGAGTAATTGGGCTTAGGTTGAGCCAAATTGAATAGAATTTAATTTAGGCAGCATCAGGGTTTGATCTAATTAGATTGGGTTCAACCCAAGCAGATTGAGCTTGACCCAATTGATGGAACTTGGCCCAATTGGATTGGGCTTGATCCAAATCAATTAGAAGACCTTATTTGATGAGGATTATGAGTCCAAATAACCAGAATTGGATAAGGAGAAGAATCTCTAAATTTTAGGAACCCATTCTTATCTTCTTGGAGAAGAATGACACCATGATTTATTCCCAAGATTTTTCATGCCTATCCTCTTTATTTTTAGCCAAAAATCGGCATGAGAAGAGAGGAGGCGTAGGGATATATTTTTTATAAAAATGGCGCCTCAAATCTTCCTAAAAAGATTTATATGAATTTCCTAATTTGTATGGATTACATGGCGCACGAAATAGGGTGGTCTGCGGCTGAACTTTGGATGCATGAATTTCTATCTTTTAGGGATCCAAAATGCACGAAATTTGGATATGTTTATCTCCTATTAGCTTCCAAATCACATATTTTTTTGGAGATTTTATCAGCTAAATTAATTGCCTAAATTAGGTGTGAGACGTGGGGGGATCTTTTGGCTATAAAAGACCCCCATGCCTAAGGTTCAGAATATACAATATTTAGAGATTTCAAAAAATTCTATAAAAATTTCTTGAGGGCCTCCATCCCTTCTTCTCCTTCTTCCTCACATCCATCCTCCATCTCCTTGAAGAAAAATAAAAGTTTGAGTGTTTAGAAGGAGAAAGCTTCAGCCATTGCAGCACTCCCACGGAAGACGATCTACCTAGGGCTTCGCGTGGACAATCTATAGAGGCCGGACACGTGTGCGGCTTCAAAGCATGATCAAGGAGTCATCCAAGACCTCCAAGAAATCAGGTATGAGATTTGATCTTATTAAAGTTAAGATTAGATCTTAAACAAGGTTGCTGAAATTTCAAAATTATATGTTAGACATACAATCATTGTTTCATGCTTTACATAAACATTTAAATCATGGTTCTTATTTTTGTTGTAAAGATCTGATCTCTAGAATGCATGAAAATTAAATAGTTTAATTTTTAAATGCTTTTGCTATAATTTTTGAAAATAAATGCATGCAGCCCACAAGGGTTCCTTTCACTATGATCAACCTAGAAAACTTATATGCATGTGACCCCATAGGTTCGAACCTAAGCCGGTAGCACAAGAACAACTTCCTGTAATAATTGATGTGACCATCTAGCAATGGTACCCAATGTCCGGATAGGTCGAATATATGCGAAGTAATATTCTAATCCTGAACTATGGTTACCGTATAATTCATCCCTATGACTCCTAATGCCTAGGATGACTTCAGAGTTCTGTCAACTCTGTAATCAGTGCATCCATGATGTCATTCAACTTTAGAAATTTTGTGACTCCTCACAAGGATTACCCTAGCCAACGTTCTGCTAAATTGAACACAAGAGCATTATCTCCTGTTACCAGGAGGGTCAAATTCCATCTCGACTCACGCACCGACTTCGCAAGTACTTGACTGCACCCAGTGGCCTTCCATCCCTGAATTAGAAATTTGCTAGTCTGGTACCAAAGTGTTGCTTGCTAATCACCTTGGTGATCTCAGGTACGAGGGACACTTATACCCATATCCACTCGGAACGTACAGTAGAGCATTTCAAAATTGGTCACATTCAGTGAAGTGTACTCCTATACTTCACCTGTGTGATATATCAGTGTCTCCACACTCCTTGGTTAAGAGGACAATCAACATATATGTCACACAATGACCTAATCTCGACAATGCTATCGTCCTAGTAACAGCATATCATTTGGTCGCGAGCAAGTTTAAGGACTCACAGATAAATCCTCCTTTATCACAAAAGGACTCCTAAGGACTTCATTATATAAGAGTTCATTTAAAGATGTACAATATTGATGAATAATACCAAATAACACTTTATTAATTTATCAATTTATTTACAAATTCAATCATCAATATGTTGACGATTGACTCTTAGGATACAAATCCTGACACGGCCCTCTCAGAAATTCCAGAGAGTTGCTTTTCTGTCTCTTTTGGCTACGGGTCGGCTCATGCTTTCTTGGTGTTAACTCAACCTGGGGTTGACTCATGGGTTTTTGGGGTCGACCCAAGCTCTATGCCATTTGTGCCCATTTTGTATCAAAATGTGCCAAATCGTGCCAGGGTCGACTCCATTTCTTCTGGGGTCGAATCCAACTCTGTGCCAAGTGTTCGAAGGTGTGCCAAGTTGTGCCAAATGTATTAGGGTCAACTCCAAACTACTTAGGGTCAACTCTAACCCTGTTGTTCTGCGCTTGAAGGTTAGTTTAGCACATTGAAGTAATAAAAAGATATTCCAGTTAAGTTAGGATGAATGACACATTCAAGTTTTATTTCTTAACTAACAAAAATACGGAAATACCCCTTTTGAAGAAAACTTCACTCTTAGTTTGGTCAAACTGAAAATTAAATTTTCTCTCAAGTTCTTCTAGTAGAATTTGTAGGGTTTTATCATGTCATTTAGGGGCAGCGGAAGCTAGAGATTTTAAAATTTCTTAATAAAATTCCTTTATATCAAACCATATTAAGCCAAGATCACATTAATGGTAACAATCAAATAATATAATATTAAATGCAGAAATAGAAGAATACCTCCAATGCTAATCCAATATTCAAAATTTTTTCTAGGTGCCCAAATGTTCACTCTGCAACGTTGATCCACACAGAAACTTGATTCAAGACTCTAACTTAAAAGAATTTGATCCTTGATGCTTGTTGCCCAGAGATGGTCACCCAAGAGGGGGGTGAATTGGGTGTTTTAAAACTTTTTGACTAATTAAAAAAAAATAAAACACGCAAATGTAAGAACTAAAGTAAAGATAGAGGGATGAGAACAGTCAATCGCAAACAAAAGGTTTTATAGTGGTTCGGAGCTTCCACTGCTCCTACATCCACTCCCCAAAGCACCTTTGGAAATTTCCACTATAATCCAAGATTACAATCCCGTAGTTTTGCGAGTGCACTACCCAACTCGTTGTTTTACACCGGGCTAACAACAAACCCTATAACCCCCAATTTCACCTAGGCTTGGGACGCCTTTCCCTTGTTCCAAGTCCCTTGACTGGAACAAGCACAATATTGAAAGAGTTTTACAAACGATTGGAAAGCTCTAAATAAGCAAATATAACAATGATAAACTTTAAAACCCGGAAGAATCCTTTTGCCGTTGGAAGCGTGGGAAATGATGATTCTTCCGATGTGGATCGCGTAGGCTTGAGTGTGAGCTTTGAATGCCGAGCGGAAGAGAGTAGTTGAGCTTGAAATCAGTTGGAAAACTTGAAAGCACTTGATTTCTTCACTTGAATGCACTAACTCCCTTGAACCTCTTTTTCTTTCTTCTCTCTTGAATGATCTTGCTTTGGGTTGGTGAGAAGTTATTGAGAAGCACTTAGGAGCTCCCTTTTATAGCCCAAAAAGCAAATATAGCCGTTAGAGATAAAGTAAAAGAGATTTGAAATTCAAACCAAACCTGCAAAAGTTGTCAGTCGCGTCCCAGGCGCTCCGGAGACGTCTCCGCTTCAACGCGAGACGTCTCGGCTGTATAAATTTACTTTTCACTTTGTTTGGGGTCGACTCGGCACTTTACGGGGACGACTCCGATGATGAACGGTTTGAATCCTTATTTTTCTATTTTTCTGAGAGGGTCGCCTCGGCGCTTTATAGGGACGTCTCGGCTTGTTTGCACTTTTTGCATGGGGACGACTCCGCTGCCTTGGGGACGACTCCGTCGTTATAACTCCGAAAAACATGTCCTCTGAAATTCTCTGAGAGAGTCGACTCCGCTCTTTCAGGGGACGTCTCCGCTGCCTTAACTCCGAAAAAGACATCCTCTGGAAAACCCTGAGAGAGCCGACTCCGCTACACTGGGGACGACTCGGAAACTCAACTTTTTAACTTGCGGGGACGACTCCGCGTACTGTGGGGACGGCTCGCGCGTATCACTTGAAATCTGCCTTTCTGCCGCCACTGAGAGAGTCGACTCCGCTACTGAGAGAGTCGACTCCGACCCTGCGAGACGCCTCGCCAGGTGTCGGGGACGTCTCCAAGTGTGCCAGTTCTTTCTGTTTGTGCCAGAGACGTCTCTGAGACTATCCGAAGACGTCTCGGCTGTCCCTGATCTGTTTTCTTCATCTCAAAATTCTTCAATAAATCCTTAAAAATTATGGGAACTTGCCTAGACATTTCTTAATAATATTCTTAATAAAACACATGAATTCCTCAATTAAATTGTTAAGATAAATGGAATTATACTTTAGTGTTTTGTATTCATCAAAATCCATTAGGGGGTCAACAATCTCCCCCTTTTTGATGATGACAAAACACTGAGTATATGCAAAATTCGAATTTTAAACATATACACAGTATTTGATCAGATGTACAAGTCTAATGTTTTGATTAGAGCTAGATACAATGTGCATAATTTAAAATAGTCAATTTTCAGTTCTATCCTTATGCATAAAATTAATCTTAATAGCTCTTGAGCAATTTTAGCATATCAACTGAATTTGAATCAAGTTAAAATGAAGTATTGATGCTAAAGATAATTAAAAGCTAAGTTCTTTTTGACTCCCCCTTTCTTTTCCAGAAGGGCAATTATCTTAAAGCCAATATTCTTCAATTTTATCTTTTCTAATTCAACTTTGGAGTATGAATTTTGTATTTTGCATTCCAATGTATCCAATATCCATATTGGTTCTACTCCCCCTTTTTGCATTTCATAATTAAGTTCTACTCCATATACTCCATATATATATATATCTACTTTATTTTCCCATAAATTTTGCATTCCAATGTATCTAATATCCATATTGGGTCTACTCAATATATAAGTTCTATAAGTTCTATTATATCTACTCCCCCTTTTTGTCATCAACAATGAAGGGGACAAATTATCCTTAGGTGCTTAAAGCATACTTCCTAGTAAAATTCAGCATATTTCCATGAACCACTCAAGGATATTCAAGTTGTGCTCCCCTTGTCCAAGTTATTTCTATTAATGAATTTAGTCATTCATATCACTCCCCCTTTGTTTTGGTATTCATTTCAGACTCCTCTTTTTGTTGATCATAGTTATCACAAGATGTGCTCCCCCTGTGTCATATGCATTGATAAGTTGTGTTAAATTTTACCACTTAAGGCATGCTATGAGATTTTTATGGCACATCACAATCACAGAATCACATACACAGAGTTAGCAATGTACACAAAGTTTCAAAAGAAATTGTATTCATGTATCATTGTAAACCTTTGAAGTCAGTACAAAGTTAAGAGAAGAAATCATTACAAGTATTGATTTTTAATACAAAAAGTGTTTCAAAATAGCCTAGGGTTTACAAAAAGAAGATCCCTAGATGTCTACAAAATGTCCCTCATCGGCGACGTTGCTCATAAGCCCTAGCAGCTGCATCTATGAAAGCATTGATGGAATCTAGCAGTGTTCTGAATTGATCTCCCTGTGACTGATGGAAGGCTGCCACTAGTGCTTCAAATTCTATGGTTGCCCTTTCAATTCTTCCTCTAAGTTGGGCAACCAAGGTGCCCACATTTCCTCCAGGGCTTGTCAACTCTTGAAGGCTATTTGAGATGCTCCTCAAGTCATCCTTTAGCTCGATGGATCTGAAGGTTTGGGTGGCACTCACACCAACTAGTTCTTGCACTGTAGCTTCTATTTGAGCTCTAATTTCCTTCAGCTCTTGTAGAATCCCTTCATGTGAAGCTCTGATGGGGGCCAACTCAGTAGAGATCATCGATCTCATTTCCTCCCTCATTTGCTGGCATATCACAGATGCTAAAGTGTGCATCTGGTCTTCGGATAGGGAGAAGGGCCCACTGACTGGAGGAGGTGGTGGCATGGATGTGGAAGGTCCAGCTGAGCTGGAGGGTACATCAGGATATTCCATGTGGCTATGTGGAGGAGAGTGATGGTCAAGCTCCTGAAGTGGGAGCTCAGGCTCTAGGGTTTGAGCTTTTCTCTTTGTTACCTTGACCCATGACCCATCTACCTTGTGAAACTCCATTCTACGCATTGTGCTCTCATTATAATAGTCGGTGTTTCTCAAGGGTTTTGCAGGCTCATTTTCTGGAATGGGTACTTTGAAATGTTTGAAGAGTAGGGTAAGGATCATCCCATAAGGTATGCTAAACCTAGAATACCTATGACATGTAGCAATGTAGTTCAACATGAGTCTAGGGAGGTTTAGAGGAATCCCTAGTAGGATATGGTGCATGATAACTAAATCTCGCTCCGAAACAAAATCGAAGCGACCGGTTTTAGGAAACAAGACCCGGTTGACAATACTTAGAAGTAGTCTCATTTCAGCATTTAGGTCTTGGGAGTTGACTACATCAAGAGGGCCGCAGTCCTCTCTTCCTAGAAGCAAGTTTAGGGCTATTTCCCTTTGGGGATGTGAGGTCGGAGCCTCACCATCTTTAGGAATTTGCAGAACAGTGGATAGAATATCCTCATTAATTTCTACCAATGTCCCCCGGATATATGCAGTGTACCCTAAGTCCCCTAAGGCCATATTGCTAAATAGTTCTCTAACTAGGCCGGGGTAGGTCGAGGTATTGAGGGTACAAAGGTATTCCCACCCTTGGGCACGGAGTCTCTCTCCAATAGAGAACCCCTCACTATCTAGAAATGCAAAGTCTATGTACCTACCGGTCGTCACTGTGCGATTTGCACAGGAAATGGTCGTGGTTGGCGGAGCAACCGGAGGAGACGGCGCGGAAGGTTCTTCCCTCCGTTCCTCACCGTCGGCCGCTGCCCTAGGACGCCTCCCACCGGTCCTCCTAGCTCTTTTAGGTGCCATTGAATGGAAAACCTTGGGAAATGAGGAGAAAGAGGCTAGGGTTTGTGTTGGAGAGAAAATGGAGGCTAGGGTTTTTATTTTTGTCGGGGATGAAAGGGATAGCTCGGGTCGGCTCGAGCTGTTTCGACCTATTTTAAAAACCCTCGTTCGGTCCCCGAGACGTCTCCGCGACTAAGGCGAGACGTCTCACCGGGGGGGACGTCTCTGCGATTTGCCAGAGACGTCTCCGGCACTGAAAAATTTCAGACTGATTTTTATCTTTTACCAATTTGTTTTATTTAATCACACTAATTATGATTTCTTTAGGTGAATACAGAATGAGTTTGTTTGTGATTCTCCCCCTTAATAATACATCCTATAGAGGTTTGATAATGATTTTTGAATTATTAATGTTGAAATGAGGAATGTTTGACCAAATTTCGAATACCTATGAAATAGGCTCTGAAAATATCTCTATGAAGAGTCCAAGGGAGGGTAACCATCCTCCGGAAAGTCAAACAGTTCGTCATTTAGCTTAGATGGATTCATGCTTTCACTTATGTTGACCTTGAGGTGGATTACTAGTTTTTTGAGTAGCAAGGCATTGCAATACAAGTTGAATTTATTTGCTAGGGTCATACAAGCTCAAAGCATTTCTTAAGAAGTTGAACCTATCTTTACAAAGGGGCTTTGTAAAGATATCGGCCAATTGATTTTCAGTACATACATATTCAATCATCACATCATTTTTCAGCACATGATCCCTAATAAAATGATGTCTAATCTCTATATGCTTTGATTTAGAGTGTTGGACAGGATTTTTTGTTAAATTAATTGCACTTGTATTATCACATTTAATTGGTATGTTGTCCATTTTGATGCCGAAGTCTTCAAGTTGTTGCTTAATCCAAAGAACTTGGGCACAACAGCTTCCAGCTGCAATGTACTCAGCCTCAGCTGTGGACAAGGCAACTGAATTCTGTTTCTTGCTAAACCAAGAAACCAAATTAGCACCCAAGAATTGACATGTGCCACTTGTGCTTTTTCTGTCGAGTTTGCACCCGGCAAAATCAGCATCGGAATAAGCAATTAAATTTATGTCAGATTGTTTAGAATACCATAAGCCTACATTAGATGTCCCTACTAGATATCTAAAAATTCTTTTAACAGCTTGCAAGTGTGATTCCTTAGGACATGCTTGGTATCTAGCACACATACAAACACTGAATAATATATCTGGTCTACTAGCAGTAAGGTAAAGTAAAGAGCCTATTATACCTCTGTACAATTTACAGTCTATACTTTTACCTTTTTCATCTTTGTCAAGCTTGCAACTTGAGCCCATGGGTGTGCTGATTTCCTTTGCATCCTTCATCTTGAATTTTTCCAACATTTCCTTAATATATTTGGATTGACTGATGAAGATGCCTTCCTCTGATTGTTTTATTTGTAGCCCAAGGAAGAAGTTGAGCTCACCCATCATGCTCATTTCAAATTCTCCCTGCATAAGCTTGGCAAACTCTTGACAAAGACTATCATTAGTAGCACCAAAAATTATATCATCCACATAAATTTGTACAAGCAATAAGTCATTTCCTTTTTTTTTAATGAAGAGGGTTTTGTCTACATTTCCTCTCTTAAATTTATTTTCAATTAGGAAATTACTTAATCTTTCATACCATGCCCTAGGGGCTTGCTTAAGTCCATACAATGCTTTATGCAATTTATACACATAATCTGGATGTAAGTGATTTTCAAAACCTGGAGGTTGTCCTACATAAACTTCCTCCATTATATAACCATTTAAAAAAGCACTTTTTACATCCATTTGATAGAGTTTAAAATTCATGAAGCATGCATATGCCAAAAGTAGTCTAATAGCTTCTAATCTAGCAACAGGAGCAAAAGTTTCATCAAAGTCTATTCCTTCCTCCTGATTATAACCTTTGGCAACTAGTCTAGCTTTGTTTCTTATGACTATTCCATCTTCATCTAGTTTATTTCTATACACCCACTTGGTGCCTATGATTGAAACATTAGGGGGTCTTTTCATTAGGGTCCAAACTTCATTTCTTTCAAATTGGTTTAATTCCTCTTGCATAGCATTCATCCAATTATCATCTTTTTCAGCTTCTTCTAGTGATTTAGGCTCGATTTGTGAAACGAATGCAAGATAATTACTAGTGTTTCTTAAAGAGGATCTAGTTCTTATTCCTTGTGAAGGATCACCAAGATTAGATCCTTTGGATGACCATGTGCATACCTCCATTCCTTAGGAAGATCTTGATTTCTTGATGGAGGTTGATCTTCTTCATCTTGCTGAATTGTATCTTCTTTGATCTCATCCTCATGTTGTTTGTCTTGTATGGAGAATTCCTTCATTCGGTCTTCAAGTATACCTGCATCACCATCTTCTTCTTTTCTAGAAGAATCTCCATTAGCTTCATCAAAAACAACATGAATGGATTCTTCAACAACGAGAGTTCTCTTGTTGAAGACCCTGTATGCTCTACTAGATGAGGAATAACCTAAGAAGATCCCCTCATCTGATTTAGCACTAAATTTACTTAGATTGTCCTTTCCATTGTTTAAAATAAAGCATCGACAACCGAAAACATGAAAATAGCTTATATTTGGTTTCTTACTTTTTATCAACTCATAAGGTGTCTTCTTTAAGATGGATCTAACTAAAGCACGATTTAAAATATGACATGAAGTATTTATTGCTTCAGCCCAAAAATACTTTGGTAGATCCGATTCGCACAACATGGTACGAGCCATATCTGCTAGTGTGCGATTCTTCCTTTCTACCACCCCATTTTGTTGGGGTGTCCTAGGTGCCGAGAAATTGTGATTGATACCATTTTCTTCACAAAATTTTTCAAAATACTGATTTTCAAACTCGGTACCATGATCACTCCTAATTGCTTTTAGTTTAAGATTGAGTTCATTCGAAACCCTATTATGAAACTTGATAAAAGCGGAAAAGGACTCATCTTTGTGTGCAAGAAATGAAACCCATGTAAAACGTGAAAAATCATCAACAATTACAAGACCAAATTTCTTACCCCCTAGACTAGCAGTTCTAGTGGGTCCAAACAAATCCATGTGAATTAGTTCTAAGGATTTTGATGTTGAGACTATGTTCTTAGACTTGAAAGAACTCTTGTTTGTTTTCCTAATTGACATGCAGCACAAATTTTATTCTTTTCAAAGTCTATTTTTGGTAGTCCTTTGACTAGATCCTTTGTAATTAATTTAGAGATTAAATCCATGCTAGCATGCCCTAACCTACGATGCCATAACCAACTAGTCTCATTAACTTTGGGATCCATGGCTACAAGACATTGGCCATCCTTCATGGTGAGATCATCAAGATCTACCATGTAAACATTTCTATGCCTATGTCCTGTGAGTATGATCTCATTGTCAATTGGACTACTAATTATGCATAGTGATGATTCAAATGACACTTTAAAGCCCTTGTCACAAAATTGACTTATACTTAATAAATTATATTTTAGTCCATTAACTAACAATACATTATCAATAAATGAGGAGGGTGATATGGAGATTTTACCAACACCAATGATTTGACCTTTAGCATTGTCTCCGAATGTGACTACTCCTCCTTCTTTTGATTTCAAGGTGACGAAGAGACTCTTGTCACCGGTCATATGCCTTGAGCAACCACTATCAAGATACCACATTCTCTTTTTATTCTCGGCTGCAAGGCATACCTGCAAAATGATCATGTGAAGCTCTTAGGTACCCAAGTTTTCTTGGGTCCTTCGTGGTTAGTGTAGTTGGTTCCCTTAGGCACCCATACTTTAGTTATGTTTTTAGCTTTTACAAATATACTCTTGTTGGTTTGGATCTTTCTTTGAATACAAGAGTAGGCTTTATGTCCATTCTTTCCACAATGAAAGCATGTAGGTTTTTCAGTTTTTACATCTTTTGCTTTTACAAAGAAATTCTTTAGATACTTTTGTTGTTTGTTAGTTTTATATCCTAATCCGGCTTTATTGAAAACAGCTCTTTGATTTGAAAGAATAAGATTTAATTTTTCAGAGCTTTGTGTAAATTTTTCAACAATTGGTTTGTACTTATGTACCTCATTCTTAAGATTCAAATTTTCTTTAATTAGTTCTTCCTTATCCTTTTTAAGGGATTCAACATTTTGTGCAAGTGAGGTATTATTATCGAGTAGGGATTTTACTTTTAGATTTAATTCCTTAATTAGTGTTTTTGCCGTTTCATTTTCAATGATAAGTTTTGAATTTTTATTTTCTAGAGCAATGGTGTTAACATTTTCAACGCTCTCTTTCTCAATCAATAGATTTTTAATATCATCCTTTAGTTTTAGATTGGAGGCTTTTAATTCTTTATTCTTTGCTCCTAACATACTACAATCACTCATAAGTTCTTGAAAAGCTTCATACAATTCTTCTAAAGTAAAATTTATAGTTGTGTTTTGACATACCTCATCGTCTTCGAACGCCATGAAGCACAAATTGGCGGTCTCTTCCTTCTCTTCCTCGGAGGATGATGTGTCACTATCATCCCATGTTGCCTTCAATGCCTTCTTCTTCTTCTTTCCAAAATACTTCTTTTGTTGAGGGCATTCGGAACGAATGTGTCCCGGTCTCTTGCAATCATAGCATATGATTGGGTCTCTTTCTTTTTCTTTTCTTTTTCCCAATCATTTCTCCCTCCAAACTTTTTCTTTGGGAAGGGTTTCTTTCTTCTCATGAATTTCTTAAACTTTCTTACTATCAAATCCAAATCCTCATCTTCGCTTTCTTCTTCGCTCTCACTACTTTCTTCTTCACACACACTCGAAGTAGCCTTGAGTGCGATTGTCTTTTTCTTCGGCAACTCTTCTTCATGTTGCTTCATTGTGAGCTCATGCGTCATCAATGAGCCCAGTAGTTGTTCTAATTCCAAAGTGCTGAGGTCTTTGGCTTCTACGATGGCCGTGACCTTTGCTTCCCATGCTTTTGGCAAAGACCTGAGAATTTTACTCACAAGTTCCGGATTAGTATAAGATTTACCCAAACTTTTTAGACCATTAATTATATCGGTAAAGCGTGTAAACATGCATGTGATGGTTTCATTGGGTTCCATCTTAAACAACTCATATTTGTGAACTAGAATGTTCACTTTAGACTCTTTGACTTGATTTGTACCCTCGTGGGTAACTTCAAGCCTATCCCATATTTCCTTAGCGGAACTACATGTGGAGACTCTGTTAAACTCATTTACATCTAGAGCACAAAATAATGAGTTCATGGTTCTAGAATTGAGTTGAACCATCCTACTATCATTCTCATCCCAATGCTCCTCAGGTTTGGGAACTTGAATGCCATTTACCATGTGTGATGGTTCTTGTGGTCCCTTGACTATAACCCTCCACAAGGCATAGTCTTGTGCTTGAATGAAGATCCTCATTCTAGTCTTCCAATAGGTATAATTTGTCCCATTGAAGAGTGGAGGTCTATTGGTTGCTTGCCCCTCAGCAGGAACATTGTTAAAGGGTGTTGCCATCTAGATCTTTGGCTAAGACGGTTAGGTCTTTCAAGAAATACACAGAGCACCCGCTCTGATACCACTTGTTGCCCAGAGATGGTCACCCAAGAGGAGGGTGAATTGGGTGTTTTAAAACTTTTTGACTAATTAAAAAAAATAAAACACGCAAATGTAAGAACTAAAGTAAAGATAGAGGGATGAGAACAGTCAATCGCAAACACAAGGTTTTATAGTGGTTCGGAGCTTCCACTGCTCCTACATCCACTCTCCAAAGCACCTTTGGAAATTTTCACTATAATCCAAGATTACAGTCCGGTAGTTTTGCGAGTGCACTACCCAACTCGTTGTTTTACACCGGGCTAACAACAAACCCTATAACCCCCAATTTTACCTAGGCTTGGGACGCCTTTCCCTTGTTCCAAGTCCCTTGACTGGAACAAGCACAATATTGAAAGAGTTTTACAAACGATTGGAAAGCTCTAAATAAGCAAATATAACAATGATAAACTTTAAAACCCGGAAGAATCCTTTTGCCGTTGGAAGCGTGGAAAATGATGATTCTTCCGATGTGGATCGCGTAGGCTTGAGTGTGAGCTTTGAATGCCGAGCGGAAGAGAGTAGTTGAGCTTGAAATCAGTTGGGAAACTTGAAAGCACTTGATTTCTTCACTTGAATGCACTAACTCCCTTGAACCTCTTTTTCTTTCTTCTCTCTTGAATGATCTTGCTTTGGGTTGGTGAGAAGTTATTGAGAAGCACTTAGGAGCTCCCTTTTATAGCCCAAAAAGCAAATATAGCCGTTAGAGATAAAGTAAAAGAGATTTGAAATTCAAACCAAACCTGCAAAAGTTGTCAGTCGCGTCCCAGGCGCTCCGGAGACGTCTCCGCTTCAACGCGAGACGTCTCGGCTGTATAAATTTACTTTTCACTTTGTTTGGGGTCGACTCGGCACTTTACGGGGACGACTCCGATGATGAACGGTTTGAATCCTTATTTTTCTATTTTTCTGAGAGGGTCGCCTCGGCGCTTTACAGGGACGTCTCGGCTTGTTTGCACTTTTTGCATGGGGACGACTCCGCTGCCTTGGGGACGACTCCGTCGTTATAACTCCGAAAAACATGTCTTCTGGAATTCTCTGAGAGAGTCGACTCCGCTCTTTCAGGGGACGTCTCCGCTGCCTTAACTCCGAAAAAGACATCCTCTGGAAAACCCTGAGAGAGCCGACTCCGCTACACTGGGGACGACTCGGAAACTCAGCTTTTTAACTTGCGGGGACGACTCCGCGTACTGTGGGGACGGCTCGCGCGTATCACTTGAAATCTGCCTTTCTGCCGCCACTGAGAGAGTCGACTCCGCTACTGAGAGAGTCGACTCCGACCCTGCGAGACGCCTCGCCAGGTGCCGGGGACGTCTCCAAGTGTGCCTGTTCTTTCTGTTTGTGCCAGAGACGTCTCTGAGACTATCCGGAGACGTCTCGGCTGTCCCTGATCTGTTTTCTTCATCTCAAAAATTCTTTAATAAATCCTTAAAAATTATGGAAACTTGCCTAGACATTTCTTAACAATATTCTTAATAAAACACATGAATTTCTCAATTAAATTGTTAAGATAAATGGAATTATACTCTAGTGTTTTGTATTCATCAAAATCCATTAGGGGGTCAACAATGCTGAATTCTTCTAAAGAACTCTAATGACTTGCTTTTCATCCTTTCTAATTTTCTTTCTTTTTCTAAATCTTGTTGACCCCCTAATGGATTTTGATGTATACAAAACACTAGAGCATAATTCCATTATATCTTAACAATTTAATTAAGGAATTCATGTGTTTTATCTAGAATATTGTTGAGAAATGTCTAGGCAAGTTCCCATAATTTTTATGAATTCATTGAAGAACATTTTGAGTTAATGAAAAAGTTCAGGGACAGCCGAGACGTCTCCTGATAGTTTCAGAGACGTCTCTGGCACAAACAGGAAGAACTGGCACACTTGGAGACGTCCCCGGCACCTGCCGAGTCGTCCCCGCATTAGCGGAGTCGACTCTCTCAGTAGCGGAGTCGACTCTCTCAGTGGCGGCAGAAAGGCAGTTTTCAAGAGATATGCGCGAGACGTCCCCACTGTACGCCGAGTCGTCCCCGCAGGTAAAAAGGAGAGTTCCCGAGTCGTCCCCAAGATAGCCGAGATGGCTCTCTCAGGGTTTTCCAGAGAATGGTTTTTTCGGTGATAAGGCAGCGGAGTCGACCCTGAGACAGCAGAGCCGTCCCCATGCATAAAGTGCAGACGAGCCGAGACGTCCCCTGAAAGAGCGGAGTCGACTCTCTCAGGAAATTCCAGAGGACATGTCTTTCGGAGATAAAGAAGCGGAGTCGTCCCCAAGGCAGCGGAGTCGTCCCCACTCAAAAAGTGCAGACAAGCCGAGACGTTCCCGTAAAGTGCCGAGTCGACCCCAGACAACATAAAAAGTAAAATCCTGTAGGCGAGACGTCCCTCGTTGTAGCGGAGACGTCCCCGGAGCGCCTGGGACGCGACTGACAGCTTTTCAGGTTTGGTTTGAATTTCAAATCCTTCTCTTTTTGTTTCTAACGGCTATATTTGCTTTTTGGGCTATAAAAAAGGGACCTCTTAAGTGGTTCTTAACAACTCTTCACCAACCAAAAAGCTAGATCATTCAAGAGAGAAGTTAGAAAGAAAAGCTCAAGGGAGTGAGTGCATTCAAGGAAGGAAATCAAGTATTCTCAAGTCTCCCAAGTGATTTCAAGCTCAACCACTCTTGTGCGCTCGGGATTCGAAGCTCACACTCAACCCTACGCGCTCCACCTCGGAAGAATCAACATTTCCCACGCTTCCAACGGCAAAAGGATTCTTCCGGGTTACATTATTCATAATTGTTATATTTGCTTCTTAGAGCTTTTATTTCCTTTTGTAAACTCTTTTATTGTGGTGCTTGTTCTAGTCAAGGGACTTGGAACAAGGGAAAGGCGTCCCAAGCCTAAGAGAAATTGGGGGTTTTAGGGTTTGTTGTGAGCCCGGTGTAAAACAACGAGTTGGGTAGTGAACTCGCAAAACTACCGTACTGTAATCTTGGATTATAGTGGAAATTCCCAAAGGCGCTTTGGGGAGTGGATGTAGGAGCGGTGAAGGCTCCGAACCACTATAAAACCGTGTGTTTGTGGTTGTCTCTTCTTATCTCTTTATCTTTATTTTAGTTCATATATTTGTGTGTTTTATTTTTAATTAGGTAAAAAGTTTTTAAAACACCCAATTCACCCCCCTCTTGGGTGACCATCTCTGGGCAACAAGTGGTATCAGAGCAGGTGCTCTGTATATTTCTTGAAAGACCTAACCGTCTTAACCAAAGATCTAGATGGCAACACCCTTTAACAATGTTCCTGCCGAGGGGCAAGCAACCAATAGACCTCCACTCTTCAATGGGACAAATTATACCTATTGGAAGACGAGAATGAGAATTTTCATTCAAGCACAAGACTATGCCTTGTGGAGGGTTATAGTTAAGGGACCACAAGAACCATCACACGTGGTGAATGGCATTCGAGTTCCCAAACCTGAGGAGGATTGGGATGAGAATGATGATAGGATGGCTCAACTCAATTCTAGAGCCATGAACTCATTATTTTGTTCTCTAGATGTAAATGAGTTCAATAGAGTCTCTACATGCAGTTCCGCTAAGGAAATATGGGATGGCGCAGGAGCCCGTCGCCGACGAGGAACCACGGCGCCCTACGCCCTCGTTCTCCGCCCCGACGTTTCAACCGGTACACTCCTCTCCTGACTCTCAGGGCCCAGATCCTCATGGAAATCAAGGGGCGGGAGGACCTCCCGGTCCCGAGACAGATGAAGAAGATTCCTGGGAGGAGGCCCTCTCGGGCGTACTGTGAGTACCACCGGGACCACGGCCACGACACCGAAGACTACTTCCAGCTTCGGGACGAGATCGAGGCTCTCATCCGCCGAGGGCGTCTCGGTCGATATGTGAACGACCGACGTCCCCCCGCAGACCCGCGTCCGGCCGATCCGGCCCCTCAGGAGCCTCGGGAGCAGAATCGACCCGTCGCGGGCGTGATCCACACTATCACTGGGGGCTGCCCCCGGCCCGAGAGGAACGCAGGGGGCTCGACTGAAGCGTCAGGGGCAGCCGTCGCAAAGAGGCAGAGGGTCGGTAATGTAATCACTTTTTGTGATGAAGATGTAAAGGGGGTTCAGACCCCCCACGATGACGCCATGGTGATCTCCCTCACTATGGCAAACTATGATGTAAGGCGTGTTCTTGTGGATAGTGGAAGCTCAGCTGATATTTTGTTTTACGAGGCCTTCCAAAAGATGAGCTTGTCCAGACAATTGTTGCACAAAACATCCACCCCCCTCATAGGATTCACTGGTGACGCTATCTCGGCCGAAGGTGTCGTTGAGCTGCCTGTGACTGCGGGCGTTGCACCCGCAGAAGCCACGGTGCGGCTCGGGTTCTTGGTCGTCCGTGTTCCCTCGGCCTACAACGCTATCCTCGGACGACCCGGACTGAACGCCCTTCGCGCGGTGGTCTCTACGTACCACTTGCTCATGCGGTTCCCCACGGCGGCCGGGATTGGAGAGGTCCGAGGTGACCAACCGACCGCAAGGCAATGTTTCCTAGCAACTCTCAAAGGGAAGAAGCCCGTAGAAGCCTTAAGCGTCGAGTCCCTCGACGCCAGAGACGAGGTGGCCTTGCGGCACGGGGAGCCGGCCGAGGGTGTGATCGAAGTTTCCCTCGAGGAAGGTCGCCCGGACAGGACGATCCGGGTCGGCGCCAATCTCGACCTGGGAGCTCGGGCCCGGTTGATGGAATTCCTCCGAGCCAATGTCGATGTGTTTGCCTGGTCGGCGGCCGATGTACCTGGGATCGACCCGGAGGTCATTTCTCACGCCCTCAACGTCGACCCGACCCACCGACCGGTAAAACAGAAGAAGAGACACTGTGCCCCAGATCGGATCCGAGTGGTCGACCAGGAGGTAGACAAACTCTTGGAGGCAGGATTCATAAGGGAGGTCAGCTACCCCGAATGGCTGGCAAATGTCGTACTTGTCCGGAAGGCGAGCGGAAAGTGGAGGATGTGCGTCGACTACACCGACCTGAACAAGGCATGCCCCAAGGATAGCTTTCCGCTTCCGCGGATAGACCAACTGGTCGACGCGACTTCCGGATATCAGCTGCTGTCTTTCATGGACACCTTCTCCGGCTACAACCAGATAATGATGGCTCCACGGGACGAGGAGAAAACTGCCTTTATAACAGACCGGGGGCTGTACTGTTACAAGGTAATGCCCTTCGGTCTGAAGAATGCTGGCGCCACTTACCAGCGCCTCGTTAACAAAATCTTCAAAGAGCAAATCGGCCGGAACATGGAGGTGTACGTGGACGATATGCTGGTGAAGAGCCGCCATGCAGACCAGCACATCGCGGATCTGGAGGAGACTTTCGCCACCTTGCGGAAGTTTCACATGAAGCTGAACCCAGCGAAGTGCACCTTTGGCGCTTCGGCCGGGAGGTTCCTCGGTTTCATTGTCAACCAGCGGGGGATCGAAGCCAACCCGGACAAAATCAAGGCCATCCAAGATATGTCCCCTCCGACCAAAGTGAAGGAGGTTCAGGAGCTCGCTGGGAGGGTCGCCGCGCTCGGACGATTTGTGGCAAAATCGGCCGAACGCTGCCAACCTTTCTTCAAGGTGTTGAAACGCCCGAAAGACTTCTGCTGGACGGCCGAATGTCAAGCAGCATTCGACCAGCTCAAGGAATACTTGGCGTCTCCTCCCCTGCTGTCCAAGCCGCAAGAAGGGGAGATGCTCTACCTCTATCTGGCGGTCTCCCCAACTGCAGTCAGTGCGGTACTGGTTCGGGAAGAGGCAAAGCTCCAGAAGCCTGTGTACTACATCAGCCGGGTCCTACGGGATGCCGAGACGCGGTATACGAAGGCTGAAAAGATCGCCTTCGCGCTGCTGACCGCGACCAGGAGGCTTCGCCCCTATTTCCAGGCCCATTCTGTCACCCTCTTAACCGATCAACCGCTGCGGCAGATCCTCAGCAATCCAGAGAATGCGGGACGGCTGGTGAAGTGGGCAATAGAACTTGGTGAGTTCGACATCCGCTACCAGCCCCGACCCGCCATCAAGGCCTAGGCGCTCGCGGATTTCCTCGCTGAGTGCACGGTGCAGGAGGCGGAACCTAGGTCGCCGGAAACACCCAGCCTCGACCTCCCGATTTGGACGCTTCACATCGATGGGTCGTCGAACCCCGAAGGTGGAGGGGCCGGGCTGGTCCTTACCAGTCCAGATGGAGTGATAGCCGAGTATGCCTTGAGGTTCGAATTTCCAGTGACCAACAACAAGGCGGAGTACGAGGCCCTAGTCACGGGACTCAAACTCACCAAGGAGCTCGGCATCCGGCGCCTGAAGGTCTTCACCGACTCCCAGCTGGTGGTCGGGCAGGTCCGTGGGGAGTTCGAGGCCCAGAACCCGACCATGCAGAATTACGTTCGGAAGGTGCAAGCACTCATTCCCGACCTCGGCAGTGTCGACATCCAGCAGGTCCCAAGAAGTGAAAATGCCAGGGCCGACAGGTTGTCCCGCTTAGTGAGCGCAGACGCGCACAACTTGTCGAGGGCGATCTACCTGGAGACCCTGGATACCCCGAGCATCGGCGAGGCTGGAGCGGTGATGGCGATTGATCCGGAGCCGTCTTGGATGGACCCGCTTGTCGCCTACCTCGCCGAAGGGATCCTCCCTGAAGACGAAGATCAAGCTCGGCGACTTGTTATGAAGTCCGCCCACTACGTACTCTATGAAGGGAGGCTGTATCGGACCTCGTTCACCGCCCCCCTCTTAAAGTGCCTCCGCCCCTCGGAAGCGGCCTACGTCCTCGGCGAAGTCCACGAAGGCGTTTGCGGATCACACTTGGGGGCTAGGTCCTTGGCGCACAAGATCATGAGGCAAGGCTATTATTGGCCTACCTTGTTGGAGGACTCAAAGGATCATGTACGGAAATGCGACGCCTGCCAGCGCCACGCCAACGTCCAGAGAGTCCCTTCTGTCCCCTTGGCACCAATCACTGCGCCCTGGCCCTTCGCCCAGTGGGGAATGGATATCCTCGGACCATTCCCCGTCGCTTCAGCTCAGCGGAAATTTTTGATTGTTGCAATCGACTACTTTACCAAGTGGGTGGAGGCAGAGCCGCTGGCCACTATCATGGAGGCGCAAGTCCGGAAGTTCGTGAAGAAGAACATCATTGTCCGATTTGGGGTACCTCGGGTCCTCATCTCGGATAATGGCCGACAGTTCGACAACAAGCATTTCCGTGACTTCTGCGAGGAGTTCGGGATCGAGCATCGGTTCACATCTGTGTCGCATCCCCAAACCAACGGCGAGGCCGAGGTCACAAATCGGACAATCCTCCAAGGAATCAAAGTGCGAATCGGTCGGACGGGGCAAGCTTGGGTCGAAGAACTCGAGAATGTCCTTTGGGCGTATCGGACCACGCATCGGACCCCTACCGGGGAGACGCCTTTCAGCCTAACCTATGGCACGGAAGCCGTTGACCCTGTGGAGCTCGGACTCCCCTCACCTCGGGTGGCCGCGCACCGACCCGAGGCCAATTCGGAGCAACTCCGAGGGAACCTGGATCTCTTGGAAGAAGCGAGGAAAATGGCGCAGGTTCGGATGGCGATGTATCAGCAGAGGGTAGCCCGATATTACAACTCCAAGGTCCGACCGAAGCTTTTCAGAATCGGAGATCTGGTGCTAAGGCGAGCTAAAGCATCTCAACCTGCGGAAGGTGGGAAGCTAGCGCCAAATTGGGAAGGCCCGTATAGGGTTCGCTGGGTAAACCAACCTGGCTCCTACCAGTTGGAGGCCCTAGATGGTCGAGAAATTCCAAGGAGCTGGAATTCCGCTAACCTGCGGATGTATTACCAGTAGAACGACAATGCCAGAAAGACAGTTCGAAAATGTGTAACACTTTTCATTTCAATAATTTCTGGTTACAATGGCGTGCTCGTGTGATTACAAGGAATTCCCAGAGGAGAATTAGGGTGTAAAGAAAGTAAAGAAGAGGTGGAGACTCCGAGGAGCTGAAGATCTGGGATCCCGAAACCTCCATCCGAAGCGGCTGCGATCCCGCCGGGAGTGGGTACTTCCAACCGGAGGCGCCATCGGCGTCTCACGAAGAAGACGAAGAGCCGGCACGGATGAAGAAGAACTGGACGAAGGAGAAGTCCACACTGCTCCTACCCAGAGGCGCCATCCACGCCTCACGAAAAAGACGAGGAGCCGCCGCAGACGAAGCTCCCGCTGCCTCCAGGGGAACGCCACCTCCAAGGGATATTCCGGTCCTCCCCAGTGTTAGGGGAGAGAAGGAATACAAGGGAGAAGAGCATATGGAGGCGCGGTCCCGGATCAAGCGCCTGGTGCGGAGCTCAATCGGGAGGCCGAACTTCAAGGAGGGGAGACGTGATCCCGGATGAAACGCCTAGGGCGGAGTTCCGCCGGGGAGAACCTCCTTGTTGATCCCAGATGAAACGGCTAGTTGGCGGAAGTCGCGAAGGACGCGCCTCCCGTTCCTTCGATAGGGGTCTCTCAACCATGCGCCGGAGAGGAGGCCCACGATCCATGGCAACCTGAACAGCACCGGCTTTGCAGGCTCCATCGCACCTGCACCTATATTTATAGCCAAACTGCGGCCCCCCGGTCGTTCCGCTGCGGGTGGCTCCAATAAATGCGGGCGCATTGAATCCGGAGCCGATCCGGCTCTCGAGGCGTATCTTCCCGCGATTTCCTAAGCGTTATTCTCCTTAATCGCATTCTTTGTGCAAGACACTCCGGGTGGCCTGTACCCCTAGGTCCACATATCTCCGCTCGCGCCTAGGCCGCATCCGCCTCGAAGAACGCGCGTATCGCGGCCGCTTAACTGACACTCCTCGCAAGCAGCAACTGGCGATCCGATTTCCCAGGTAACCCCTCAATTAGCATTTAATGCTCATCTGGTGTTCCCCAGGCGACGCTTGGAGAGGAGGAGAAACACGATCGCAGCTGGCCACGGAGAAATCCCGTCGGGCGGCAAGCGCCAGGCGCACGACCAGCGAACGGAATTTTCCGAGGCTCGGCCCTCGGATGCCAGGCTAACCCGATGATCATCCCGGGAGCAGACTAGCCTGAAGCCCCGACCGGTCGCCTCGGCTTGCGCCAGCCTTGGCCGACCAATGAGCGGAATTTCCCGAGGCTCGGCCCTCGGATGCCAGGCTAACCCGATGATCATCCCGGGAGCAGACTAGCCTGAAGCCCCGACCGGTCGCCTCGGCTTGCGCCAGCCTTGGCCGACCAACGAGCGGAATTTCCCGAGGCTCGGCCCTCGGATGCCAGGCTAACCCGATGATCATCCCGGGAGCAGACTAGCCTGAAGCCCCGACCGGTCGCCTCGGCTTGCGCCAGCCTTGGCCGACCAACAAGCGGAATTTCCCGAGGCTCGGTCCTCGGATGCCAGGCTAACCCGATGATCATCCCGGGAGCAGACTAGCCTGAAGCCCCGACCGGTCGCCTCGGCTTGCGCCAGCCTTGGCCGACCAACGAGCGGAATTTCCCGAGGCTCGGCCCTCGGATGCCAGGCTAACCCGATGATCATCCTGGGAGCAGACTAGCCTGAAGCCCCGACCGGTCGCCTCGGCTTGCGCCAGCCTTGGCCGACCAACGAGCGGAATTTTCCGAGGCTCGGCCCTCGGATGCCAGGCTAACCCGATGATCATCCCGGGAGCAGACTAGCCTGAAGCCCCGACCGGTCGCCTCGGCTTGCGCCAGCCTTGGCCGACCAACGAGCAAAATTTTCCGAGGCTCGGCCCTCGGATGCCAGGCTAACCCGATGATCATCCCGGGAGCAGACTAGCCTGAAGCCCCGACCGGTCGCCTCGGCTTGCGCCAGCCTTGCCCGACCAACGAGCGGAATTTCCCGAGGCTCGGTCCTCGGATGCCAGGCTAACCCGATGGTCATCCCGGGAGCAGACTAGCCTGAAGCCCCGACCGGTCGCCTCGGCTTGCGCCAGCCTTGGCCGACCAACGAGCGGAATTTCCCGAGGCTCGGCCCTCGGATGCCAGGCTAACCCGATGGTCATCCCGGGAGCAGACTAGCCTGAAGCCCCGACCGGTCGCCTCGGCTTGCGCCAGCCTTGGCCGACCAACGAGCGGAATCTCCCGAGGTACGGCCCTCGGATGCCAGGCTAACCCGATGATCGTCCCGGGAGCAGACTAGCCTGAAGCCCCGACCGGTCGCCTCGGCTTGCGCCAGCCTTGGCCGACCAACGAGCGGAAGTTCCTGAGGCCTAACCCTCGGATGCCTGGCTTAGCGCCGGAAGAAGTTCCTGAGGCCTAACCCTCGGATGCCTGGCTTAGCGCCGGAAGAAGTTCCTGAGGCCTAACCCTCGGATGCCTGGCTTAGCGCCGGAAGAAGTTCCTGAGGCCTAACCCTCGGATGCCTGGCTTAGCGCCGGAAGAAGTTCCTGAGGCCTAACCCTCGGATGCCTGGCTTAGCGCCGGAAGAAGTTCCTGAGGTATAACCCTCGGATGCCTGGCTTAGCGCCGGAAGAAGTTCCTGAGGCCTAACCCTCGGATGCCTGGCTTAGCGCCGGAAGAAGTTCCAGAGGCCTAACCCTCGGATGCCTGGCTTAGCGCCGGAAGAAGTTCCTGAGGCCAAACCCTTGGATGCCTGGCTTAGCGCCGGAAGAAGTTCCTGAGGCCTAACCCTCGGATGCCTGGCTTAGCGCCAGAAGAATTTCAAGAGTCGGGAGTCAGCGAGACGCTACCAAGAGTTAAAAAGAAGAAGGACGAAAGTGAAATGAAGAAACTCTATTTGCATTAACTTTCATTGTTTCAGGGCCGAGACCCATACAACTTGGCAAAACGCCAATACACAAAGAAAAGAACGAAAATACAGAAGGTCAGCTTGGAGGAACCCCCGGGTCGGGAACGCCGGCCACGTCCGCAGGGGGTAGGGAGACGGTTGGAGAAGCAGCAGGCAATGGCGCCGGAGGGGAGTCGAGAAGGGAGATCCCACTCAGGTCAATTTCGGGGTACTTAGCCGACACCCTTGCCAGGCCTTCCTCGAAGCCTAAGACAAAGGAGTCGGACCCCGCGTCCGACATGTCGCGGACGAACTCGTCAGACTGACGATAGGCCTGTACCGCCTCCGACATATCACGGGTGAACTCGGCGGACTGACGATAAGCCTGTACCGCCTGACGCCCGATCTCCGCACTCTTCTCGGCCAGCGCCGCCTCTGCCCGCTCCATAATCTGAGCCTTCGCCTCCAAGACCTTCGCCACAATCCGGTCGTCCGCCTCGGAGGAGATCCTCAGCAGATCAGCCTGAGCCTCCTTATGCTTCGCCTCGGCAGCAATGCGAGCAGCCTCAGCCTCCTCCAGGCGCGACTGAAGCTCCTGGTCGCTCGCGCGGGACTTCTCCAAGGCCGACTCCAATTCGCCCAGCTTGGCTTCAAGAGACCGGGTTCAGTTGCGGGCGTTGTCGGCTGACCGCTGGGCCTTCTCCCACCTCTCCCGGTAGTCGGCAGCCTTCCGGGACTGCTTCTCGGCCCGCTCCTCCGCCTTCTTGATCTCGCCCTCGAGACCCGAGGCAACCTTGAGTTGCTCCTGAGCCTCCAACAGTTGCTTCTCGAGGGTGACGAAGCCGAGTGCCCGCTCTTTGGCCACCTGGAGCCTCATCTCGAGGTCCCTGGTCGTCCTCCCCGCCGCAGCCTGACCTCCCTCCTCTACTGCCTTCAGTTGGCTCTCGGCCCTCGCCAGAAGCCTCGCCTGTTCCTCGTAGCACTCCTCCAGGCGGATCATGTACTGGGCGAGCTAAGAGATAGGAAAAACGAGGGCGTCAGGCGGGGATCAACAGAGCCTATAAATGATGAAAGCGACCAAAAGAACACTCACCGATATGAGACAGACGCAGCTGGCAGCCCCAACGTCAGGGACCCTCATCCCCCGGACCTGCCTGCGGTCCTTCTCCAGCAGTACCGTCTCGATGAGAATTCGGGCGCCGGCGAAAGTGAAGGCCGACCCCGACTTCTCCCCGGAGTCGGACGGTGGTTCCGCAGCCTTACCCTTACCCATCGCTTGGGGAAGAGTCATGCTGACCATGCTCGGGGCGGGGACCGCCCCTGGAGTTGACAGGGTCCCGCTCGGCCGGGGCCTCGGCGCGTCCCTCCTCGTATCATCCGGAGCCGACCGAGTCAAAGGCTGGGCTGGGGACCGATCACGTCCGACCCGTCCATCTCGGTCGCGCCCGGGTGATGCCTCCGGAGAAACGGTAGTCTCGGCATCGAAGGGCTGATACAGCGTCAACTCCCGGTCCGCGCCCGCGGCGTCCCCCTGATCGGTGGGTCCGGACCCGTCTGTCGGCGTCGGAGTCGCCTGCCGGCGGGACTTCTTCGCCGGTGGGGCCCCGCTCGGAGGAGCTCGTTTCTTCCTCCGGACTGCTTCCAGTAGGGACGTCCTACCAACAGCCGTTGCCTTGTCCGACCGCATGACGTCGTCGATCTCTGCAAAAAGGACGAGGTGGTCGGAGGTTGAGAAACTGAAGGAAAGAACGAGACGAAAGAGGAGAAAAGAGCTAAAAAAGAAATGGTGGCGGGCTCACGGTCAGTGGGGACCGAGCTCAGACCAACGTTCACCAAGGTATCCTCGGAAATAAGGCAAGCCACCGAGGGGAGCCGGCCCTCGGCAACCAACCCCTTCAAGACGGCGACGCCATCGGATTCCTCCCTCGACAACCTCGATAGGCCAATCGGGGACTTCATCGGCGTCTCCCAGGTTGCCCTGATTCCCCAAGAGGGATCTACGTCAATGAAAAAGAAACGCTCCTTCCAGCCGTGAATGGAGGAAGGAGCCTCCTTGACGAGGCCGCACCCTCGCCGCGCCGCAAAGCACCACCACCCTTTGTCCTGGGGGTGGCCGCTCAGGCCGTAGCATTCCCAAAAGACATTCAGGGTGGCGGGAACCTCGTGCATGCGGCAGAGAACCTGGAAGGCCGTCAGGGCGCGCCATGAGTTCGGCACCAGTTGCGTCGGCGCCACTCTTAAACCCCGAAGCACCTGCACAACTAAGTCCGAGGGGGGAAAGCGAAACCCAGCCTGAAGAATGCCCTCATTGATGGCGACCTTCCCTGGAGGAGGATGGGACATCCTCTCCTCAGGCCCCGGGAGCGTAACATTGCAGGCCTCGGGAAGGTGGTATCGAGCCACGAACCTATCTAGGTCTTCAGCGACCAGCTCCGTCTTAATGCGGTCTGCTCTCACTTCGCCCATCCCTAATGGCCAGTGAATCTACGGTCAGGACGGGGTCAAGAAGGGGGAAAGGACCGGAACGACTGGAGTACCCTAATACAAAAGGAGAAAGTATGGAGAGCCTTAAATTGAAGATGGGGCAACTCACCGGAAGAAAAGGAAGAACGGCTCCGAGAGCGTCAAAGGAGGAGCAAGCGAACAGTCCGACGGCAATGGCGGCAGCGCAAAGGAGAAACTCGAAGATGTCTGTAAAGAGAAAGGCGGACGGAGGAAGGCCCCCGGTTAAATAGGCGGAAAGGTGGGTGACGCCTCGGTGACGCCAGAGGACGCCTGGCTGCCGAAGGGTCGCTCGCGCCCCAAAGGCGAATCGACGCCATAAAGGAGGGATGTCCGCCGAAATCCTCAGACTGCCAGGTCAGCAACAACCGCCGTATGCCATAAAGAAGGCGGGGAGCTCGAAGCGCGCGCGCCTCTCCGAGGGATGGCGGCAATCTCGAAGCATCACTCCCTTCACCCGTTCCCCTTCTGGTTTCAGGCTCGGAAGTGGGGGGCTACTGTTACGGGGGAACTTAGCCACCATGCCCCACGTGACCGGCACGCACGCCCAGGGAGACTACGGCAGCCCCTTGATCCAGCAATCCGACCCCGAGTCGGACATCTTCGGCTCCGCAGCCCGACCCCGAGTCGGCTGCCCCTTGATCCAGCAATCCGACCCCGAGTCGGACATCTTCGGCTCCGCAGCCCGACCCCGAGTCGGCTGCCCCTTGATCCAGCAATCCGACCCCGAGTCGGACATCTTCGTCTCCGCAGCCCGACCCCGAGTCGGACATCTCTCGACAACGACAGGCTATTTCCCAGAGGCACGCCGCGGCCCTCTGCTCCACTACTCCCTGCAACGGTCGTATCCGGCGCTGCTCCACGATCCCCTGTAACAGCCGTACAAAGCGGAGCTCCACTACGCCCTGTCATGGCCGTACCCAGCGCTGCCCCACGACGCCCTGTAACGGCCATGTCAGTGGTAGCTCCATCGTGCTACACGATGACCAACCCCCCAAAAGGGCCCCCCAGCCTGGTATATATGCGGCTGGGGGGACAAGGGGGAGGGTAAGCAAGAACTTCCAGAGCATTCTCTTACTTGCTACTATTATCTCTCCCTCTCCTCCAATCTCCTCTGACTTGATCGTCGAAGGGCCCCCACTACCCCAGTGGTGGTGCGAGGCTTGCTTGCAGGTTTCCCAGTGGAAGGTGGAGCGCGATCAACACCAAACAAGGCAACTCAAACGGATCTCCGTTCACACCACTGTGCCAATCGTTCTCGGTTTGGACCACCAGCAACAGAACCTAATGAAACCATCACATGCATGTTTACACGTTTTACCGAAATTATTAATGGTCTAAAAAGCTTGGGCAAATCTTACACTAACCCCGAACTTGTGAGTAAAATTCTCAGGTCACTGCCAAAAGCATGGGAAGCAAAGGTCACGGCGATTGTAGAAGCCAAAGACCTCAACACCTTGGGGCTAGAACAACTCTTGGGCTCATTGATGACGCATGAGCTCACGATGAAGCAGCATGAAGAAGAGTTGCCAAAGAAAAAGACAATCGCACTCAAGGCTACCTCAAGTGTATGTGAAGAAGAGAGCAGTGAGAGTGAAGAAGAAAGTCAAGATGAGGACTTGGGTTTGATAGTAAGGAAATTTAAAAAGTTCATGAGAAGAAAGAAACCATTCCCAAGAAAGAAATTTGGAGGGAGAAATGATTGGGAAAAAGAAAAAGAAAAAGAAAGAGACCCAATCGTATGCTATGACTGCAAGAGACCGGGACATATTCGTTCCGAATGCCCACAACAAAAGAAGCATTTTGGAAAGAAGAAGAAAAAGGCATTGAAGGCAACATGGGATGACAGTGACACATCATCCTCCGAGGAAGAGAAGGAAGAGACCGCCAATCTATGCTTCATGGCGCTCGAAGATGACGAGGTATGTCAAAACCCAACTATAAATTTTACTTTAGAAGAATTATATGATGCTTTTCAAGAACTTATGGGTGATTGTAGTATGTTAGGAGCAAAGAATAAAGAATTAAAAGCCTTAAATCAAAAACTAAAGGAAAATATTGAAAACCTATTAATTGAAAAGGAGAGCGTTAAAAATATGAACACTACTAACCTAAAAATCGAAAATTCAAGACTTAGCACTGAAAATGAAAAGGCAAAAACACTAATCAAGGAATTAAATCTAAAAGTAAATTTCCTACTCAATAGTAATACCTCACTTGCGCAAACTGTTGAATCTCTTAAAAAAGATATGAAAGAACTAGTTAAAGAAAATTTGAATCTTAAGAATGAGGTACATAAGTACAAGCCAATTGTTGAAAAATTCACACAAAGCTCTGAAAAATTAAATCTTATTCTTTCAAATCAAAGAGCTGTTTTCAATAAAGCTGGATTAGGATATAAAACTAATAAGCAACAAAAGTATCTAAAGAATTTCTTTGTAAAAGCAAAAGACGTAAAAACTGAAAAACCAACATGCTTTCTTTGTGGAAAGAACGGACATAAAGCCTACTCTTGTATTCAAAGAAAAATCCAAACTAACAAGGGTACATTTGTAAAAGTTAAAAACATAACTAAAGTATGGGTGCCTAAGGGAGTCAACTACACTAACCACGAAGGACCCAAGAAAACTTGGGTACCTAAGAGCTTCACATGATCATTTTGCAGATATGCCTTGCAGCCGGAAATAAAAAGAGAATGTGGTATCTTGATAGTGGTTGCTCAAGGCATATGACCGGTGACAAGAGTCTCTTCGTCACCTTGGAATCAAAAGAAGGAGGAGTAGTCACATTTGGAGACAATGCTAAAGGTCGAATTATTGGTGTTGGTAAAATCTCCATATCACCCTCCTCATTTATAGATAATGTATTGTTAGTTAATGGACTAAAACATAATTTATTAAGTATAAGTCAATTTTGTGACAAGAGCTTTAAAGTGTCATTTGAATCATCACTATGCATAATTAATAGTCCAATTGATAATGAGATCATACTCACAGGACATAGGCATGGAAACGTTTACATGGTAGATCTTGATGATCTCACCATGAGAGATGGCCAATGTCTTGTAGCCATGAATCCCAAAGTCAATGAGACTAGTTGGTTATGGCATCGTAGGTTAGGGCATGCTAGCATAGATTTAATCTCTAAATTGATCACAAAGGATCTAGTCAAAGGACTACCAAAAATAGACTTTGAAAAGAATAAAATTTGTGCGGCATGTCAATTAGGGAAACAAACAAGAAGTTCTTTCAAGTCTAAGAACATAGTCTCAACATCAAAACCCTTAGAACTAATTCACATGGATTTGTTTGGACCCACTAGAACTGCTAGTCTAGGGGGTAAGAAATTTGGTCTTGTCATTGTTGATGATTTTTCACGTTTTACATGGGTTTCATTTCTTGCACACAAAGATGAGTCCTTTCTCGCTTTTGTCAAGTTTCATAATAAGGTTTCGAATGAACTCAATCTTAGACTAAAAGCAATTAGGAGTGATCATGGTACCGAGTTTGAAAATCAACACTTTGAAAAGTTTTGTGACAAAAATGGTATCAATCACAATTTCTCGGCATCTAGGACACCCCAACAAAATGGGGTGGTAGAAAGGAAGAATCGCACACTAGCAGATATGGGTCGTACCATGTTGTGCGAATCGGATCTACCAAAGTATTTCTGGGCTGAAGCAATAAATACCTCATGTTATATCTTAAATCGTGCTTTAGTTAGATCCATCTTAAAGAAAACACCGTATGAATTGATAAAAGGTAAGAAACCAAATATAAGTTATTTTCATGTTTTCGGTGGTCGATGCTTTATTTTGAATAATGGAAAGGACAATCTCAGTAAATTTAGTGCTAAATCAGATGAGGGGATCTTCTTAGGTTATTTCTCATCTAGTAGAGCATACAGGGTCTTCAACAAGAGAACTCTCGTTGTTGAAGAATCCATTCATGTTGTTTTTGATGAAACTAATGGAGATTCTTCTAGAAAAGAAGAAGATGGTGATGCAGGTATACTTGAAGACCGAATAAAGGAATTCTCCATACAAGACAAACAACATGAGGATGAGGTCAAGGAAGATACAAATCAGCAAGATGAAGAAGGTCAACCTCCATCAAAAATTCAAGATTTTCCTAAAGAATGGAGGTATGCACATGGTCATCCAAAGGATCTAATCCTTGGTGATCCTTCACAAGGTATAAGAACTAGATCCTCTTTAAGAAACACTAGTAATTACCTTGCTTTCGTATCACAAATAGAGCCTAAATCACTAGAAGAAGCTGAAAAAGATGATAATTGGATGAATGCTATGCAAGAGGAATTAAATCAATTCGAAAGAAATGAAGTTTGGACTCTAATGAAAAGACCCCCTAATGTTTCAATTATAGGTACCAAGTGGGTGTATAGAAATAAACTAGATGAAGATGGAATAGTAATAAGAAACAAAGCTAGGCTAGTGGCCAAAGGATATAATCAGGAGGAAGGAATAGATTTTGACGAAACTTTTGCTCCTGTTGCTAGATTAGAGGCTATTAGACTACTTTTAGCATATGCATGCTTCATGGATTTTAAACTTTATCAAATGGATGTAAAAAGTGCATTTTTAAATGGCTATATAATGGAGGAAGTTTATGTAGGACAACCTCCAGGTTTTGAAAATCACTTACATCCAGATTATGTTTATAAATTGCATAAAGCATTGTATGGACTTAAGCAAGCCCCTAGGGCATGGTATGAAAGGTTAAGTAATTTCCTAATTGAGAACAAATTCAAGAGAGGAAATGTAGACAAAACCCTCTTTATTAAAAGAAAAGGAAATGACTTATTGCTTGTACAAATTTATGTGGATGATATAATTTTTGGTGCTACTAATGATAGTCTTTGTCAAGAGTTTGCCAAGCTTATGCAGGGAGAATTTGAAATGAGCATGATGGGTGAGCTCAACTTCTTCCTTGGGTTACAAATAAAACAATCAGAGGAAGGCATCTTCATCAGTCAGTCCAAATACATCAAGGAAATGCTGGAAAAATTCAAGATGAAGGATGCAAAGGAAATCAGCACACCCATGGGCTCAAGTTGCAAGCTAGACAAAGATGAAAAAGGTAAAAGTATAGACTGCAAATTATACAGAGGTATGATAGGCTCTCTACTTTATCTTACTGCTAGTAGACCAGATATATTATTCAGTGTTTGTATGTGTGCTAGATACCAAGCATGTCCTAAGGAATCACACTTGCAAGCTGTTAAGAGAATTTTTAGATATCTAGTAGGGACATCTAATGTAGGCTTATGGTATTCTAAACAATCTGACATAAACTTAATTGCTTATTCCGATGCTGATTTTGCCGGGTGCAAACTCGACAGAAAAAGCACAAGTGGCACATGTCAATTCTTGGGTGCCAATTTGGTTTCTTGGTTTAGCAAGAAACAAAATTCAGTTGCTTTGTCCACAGCTGAGGCTGAGTACATTGCAGCTGGAAGCTGTTGTGCCCAAGTTCTTTGGATTAAGCAACAACTTGAAGACTTCGGTATCAAAATGGATAATATACCAATTAAATGTGATAATACAAGTGCAATTAATTTAACAAAAAATCCTGTCCAACACTCTAAGTCAAAGCATATAGAGATTAGGCATCATTTTATTAGGGATCATGTGCTGAAAAATGATGTGATGATTGAATATGTATGTACAGAAAATCAATTAGCTGATATCTTTACAAAGCCCCTTTGTAAAGAAAGATTCAATTTCTTAAGGAATGCCTTGAGCTTGTATGATCCTAGCAAATGAGTTGAATTTGTATTGGATTACTTTGCTACTCAAACTAGTAATCAACCTCAAGGTAGACATAAGTGAAAACATGAATTCATCTAAGCTAAATGACGAACTGTTTGACTTTCCGGAGGATGGTTACCCTCCCTTGGACTCTTCATGGAGATATTTTCAGAACCTATTTCATAGGTATTCGAAATTTGGTCAAACATTCCTCATTTCAATATTAATAATTCAAAAAAAAAAAATATCAAATTATTATAGGTTGTATCATTAAGGGGGAGGATCACAAACAAATTCACTCTAAGTTTATCAAAAGAGATCATATTGATTAGGGTAATTAAACAAAATTGGGAGAAGATAGAATACAGTCTGAAATTTTTCAGTGCCGGAGACGTCTCTGGCAAATCGCAGAGACGTCCCCCCAAGGGGAGACGTCTCGCCTTAGTCGCGGAGACGTCTCGGGGACCGAATGAGGGCTTTTTAAATAGGTCGAAATCGCTCGAGCCGACTCGAGCTTTCTCCCTCATTCCCGACCAAAACGGAAAACCCTAGCCTCCATTTGCTCTCCACCTCAAATCCCAGCCTCCGTTTGCTCTAAATCACAAACCCTAGCATCCATGGCACCAAAGAAAGCTAGGACAACCCGTGGGAGGCGACCTAGAGTAGCGGCCGACGGTGAGGAACGGCGGGAAGAACCCTCCGCGCCTTCTCCTCCGGTTGCTTCGCCGACCACGACGATTTCCTGTGCAAATCGCACAGTCACGACTGGTAGGTACATCGATTTCTCCTTTTTAGATCATGAGGGGTTCTCTATTGGAGAGAGACTCCGAGCTCAAGGGTGGGAGCACTTTTGCACACTAAATACCTCGACCTATCCCGGCCTAGTTAGAGAGTTTTTTAGCAATATGGCATTAGGAGACCAAGGGTACACTGGATGTGTCCGGGGGACATTAGTGGAAGTAAATGAAGATGTCCTATCCACTGTCCTACAAATCCCTAAGGACGGTGAGGCTCCAACCTCACTTCCCCAAAGGGAATTAGCCCTAAATCTGCTGTTAGGACAAGAGGACTGCGGCCCTCTTGATGTTATCAACTCCCAAGACCTAAACGCCGAAATGAGATTACTTTTAAGTATTGTCAACCGGGTCTTGTTTCCCAAAATCGGTCGCTTCGATTTTGTTTCGGAGCGAGACTTAGCTATTATGCATCATATCCTACAAGGGATCCCTCTAAACCTTCCTAGACTCATGCTAAATTACATTGCCCTATGTCATAGGTATTCTAGGTTTAGTATACCCTATGGCATGATCTTTACCTTAATCTTTAAACACTTCAAGGTTTCCATTCCAACAAATGAACCTGCAAAGGCCTTGAGAAATACCGACTACTATAATGAGGGCACAATGAGAAGAATGGAGTTTCATAAGATAGATGGGTCGTGGGTCAAGGTTCCAAAAAGAAAAGCACAAACCGTAGAGCCTGAAATCCCACATCATGAGTCTGACCATCACTCTCCTCCACCTAGCCACATGAACATCCCTGATATTCCCTCCAGCTCAGCTGGACCTTCCACGTCCATGCCACCACCTCCTCCAGTCAGTGGGCCCTCCTTTCTATCAGAGGATCAGATGCACACCTTAGCATCTGCCATTTGCCAGCAGATAAGGGAGGAGATGAGATCCATGATCTCCACAGAGTTGGCCCCCATCAGAGCTTCACATGAAGGGCTTCTACAAGAGATGAAGGATATTAGAAGTCAAATTGAAGCTACAATACAAGAAATAATTGGTGTGGGTGCTACCCAAACCATCAGATCATTAGAGCTCAAGGACAGCTTGAAGAGCATTTCCAAGAGTCTTAAAGAGCTAACAAAGCCAGATGGCAATGTGAGCACCTTAGTTGCCCAACTCAGAGGAAGAATTGAAATGGCAACTATAGAGTTTGAGGCACTTGTGGCAGGTTTCCACAAGTCACAGGGAGATTAATTTAAGACCCTCATGGATTCTATCAATGCATTCATAGATGCAGCTTGTAAGGCTTATGCACAAAGTACATCTAGTAGGCCCCATGAGCAACGTCGCCGATGATGGATATCTTGTAGGATCTTCTTTTTGTAAATCCTAGGCTATTTTGAAACACCTTTTGTATTAGAAATCAATACTTATAATGATTTCTTCTTTTGACTATGTACTGACTTCAAAGGTTTATGATGACATATGAATGAATACAATCTCTTTTGAACACTTTGTGTACATTGCCAATTCTGCGTATGTGTTTCTGTGATTGTGTATGTGATTGTATGATATGCCATAAAAATCTTACCACATACCTTGAGTGTTCAAATTTGATACAAAGAAACAATGCACATAAAACAGGGGGAGCACATCTTGTGATAACTATGTTAAACTAAAAGATAAGTCTGAAATGAATTCCAAAACAAAGGGGGAGTGATATGAATACATTAATAGAAATGACTTGGACAGGGGGAGCACAACTTGAATATCCTTGAGTAAAATGAATGCTGAATTCCACTATAAATTGAGTCTTAAGCACCTAAGGATAATTTGTCCCCTTCATGTTGCTGACAAAAAGGGGGAGTAGATAGTATATGGAATGCAAAATTTATAATAGATATTGAATATGGAGATATTGAAAGGGGGAGTATGAAAGGGGGAGTAGACATGGATATTGAATATGGAATGCAAAATTTTTTAATCATACTCCAAAGTTGAATTAGGAAAGATAAAATTGAAGAATATTGATTTTAAGATAATTGCCCTTCTGGAAAAGAAAGGGGGAGTCAAAAAGAATCTAGCTTTCAATTATCTTCAGCATCAATATTTCATTTTAACTTGATTCAAACTCAGTTCATATGCCAAAATCATTTAAGAACTATAAAGATCAATCTTATGCACAAGGAAAGAACTGAATTGAGTGATGCACATTGTATCTAGGCCAAAATATTATACTTGTACATCCGATCAAATACTGTGTATATGTTTAAATTTCAAATTTTGCATATACTCAGTGTTTTGTCATCATCAAAAAGGGGGAGATTGTTGACCCCCTAATGAATTTTGATGTATACAAAATACTAGAGCATAATTCCATTATATCTTAACAATTTAATTAAGGAATTCATGTGTTTTATCTAGAATATTGTTGAGAAATGTCTAGGCAAGTTTCCATAATTTTTATGAATTCATTGAAGAACATTTTGAGTTAATGAAAAAGTTCAGGGACAGCCGAGACGTCTCCTGATAGTTTCAGAGACGTCTCTGGCACAAACAGGAAGAACTGGCACACTTGGAGACGTCCCCGGCACCTGCCGAGTCGTCCCCGCGTTAGCGGAGTCGACTCTCTCAGTAGCGGAGTCGACTCTCTCAGTGGCGGCAGAAAGGCAGTTTTCAAGAGATATGCGCGAGACGTCCCCACTGTACGCCGAGTCGTCCCCGCAGGTAAAAAGGAGAGTTCCCGAGTCGTCCCCAAGATAGCCGAGACGGCTCTCTCAGGGTTTTCCAGAGAATGGTTTTTTCGGTGATAAGGCAGCGGAGTCGACCCTGAGACAGCGGAGCCGTCCCCATGCATAAAGTGCAGACGAGCCGAGACGTCCCCTGAAAGAGCGGAGTCGACTCTCTCAGGGAATTCCAGAGGACATGTCTTTCGGAGATAAAGAAGCGAAGTCGTCCCCAAGGCAGCGGAGTCGTCCCCACTCAAAAAGTGCAGACAAGCCGAGACGTCCCCGTAAAGTGCCGAGTCGACCCCAGACAACATAAAAAGTAAAATCCTGTAGGCGAGACGTCCCTCGTTGTAGCGGAGACGTCCCCGGAGCGCCTGGGACGCGACTGACAGCTTTTCAGGTTTGGTTTGAATTTCAAATCCTTCTCTTTTTGTTTCTAACGGCTATATTTGCTTTTTGGGCTATAAAAAAGGGACCTCTTAAGTGGTTCTTAACAACTCTTCACCAACCAAAAAGCTAGATCATTCAAGAGAGAAGTTAGAAAGAAAAGCTCAAGGGAGTGAGTGCATTCAAGGAAGAAAATCAAGTATTCTCAAGTCTCCCAAGCGATTTCAAGCTCAACCACTCTTGTGCGCTCGGGATTCGAAGCTCACACTCAACCCTACGCGCTCCACCTCGGAAGAATCAACATTTCCCATGCTTCCAACGGCAAAAGGATTCTTCCGGGTTACATTATTCATAATTGTTATATTTGCTTCTTAGAGCTTTTATTTCCTTTTGTAAACTCTTTTATTGTGGTGCTTGTTCCAGTCAAGGGACTTGGAACAAGGGAAAGGCGTCCCAAGCCTAAGAAAAATTGGGGGTTTTAGGGTTTGTTGTGAGCCCGGTGTAAAACAACGAGTTGGGTAGTGAACTCGCAAAACTACCGTACTGTAATCTTGGATTATAGTGGAAATTCCCAAAGGCGCTTTGGGAAGTGGATGTAGGAGTGGTGAAGGCTCCGAACCACTATAAAACCGTGTGTTTGTGGTTGTCTCTTCTTATCTCTTTATCTTTATTTTAGTTCATATATTTGTGTGTTTTATTTTTAATTAGGTAAAAAGTTTTTAAAATACCCAATTCACCCCTCTCTTGGGTGACCATCTCTGGGCAACAAATCTCTTTCTAAGCTATTTGTCCTAAAGAAGACCTCCATGTCTTGGCTTAGGACAACCTAAGAGAGAAATGTTAGAAAGAAAGAAGTCTTGTAAGAAAGAAGGGATAAGAGAGAGAGTTGGAATTCTAGAGTTCCAATGAATTAGAATTCACCGGGAGCGCACTCCCTTTTATAGATGGCGTAGGGATGCATCCTTGCCATCCATCCATGCATCAAGAGATGTGTGATCCAAAAGGGAGCGCCTCCTGATGAGAAGGCATATGATGATAGGGCATGATGAGGAGAGATAAGGTGAGATCCTTATTTGATAAGAAGATAAGGATGTTTCATCCTTATCCAAACCATGAGGCGCCTCTTCATGGGGCGCCATTCCATTTCCACCGTATTCCCTTCTCACGCCATCTGATGTTGACCAAATCAACATCACTTGCTAATCTAACACGCCTCCTATGTTGATCCTTCATCATCTCATGACAAAGATCCAAGGGCTCCAATGCAAGGCGCCATGCACTTGACTTATTATGTGTTCCTCCAATGGTGGGATGAAGATCCAATGGTCCCAATGCAAGGCGCCATGCACTTGACTCATTATGTCTTCATCCAACAGTGGGATGAAGATTCAATGGTCAAAGGTGATAGCCCTTCTCTAACCCAATCTAATTAAGCTCAAACCAAATCACTATTATATCTTCATCCAACGGTAGATGAAGATCTAAATGTCAAAAATGAATATGTCATTAAATCTAATCCAATTATATTCAAACCAAGCCAACTAGGTACCAACTTTTGGCTAACCCATATGTTAGATGTATGCCCTAGAAGCCAATCTGGCTGATACATTGTTGATTCTAGGATATAATTTTGTACTTGACTATTTATTATTGAATAAATAAAAGACATCTTTTTCATTCATATTATTCATGTGCCTATAAAATATCCAAGAAATTAATAAGATGATGATGCATATTCTCAAGAGTTGAGAATTTGAGCCATGTATCATTGGTGATTAATTTCTAAATATTCCTGATCGATGGATCATCACGAGGACGGTGATCAATCCGATGAGATCAGTGCACACATTGCTTTTCTTGTAGATGGACGAGACTCGAGTCCACGGTGTGGCGACACTGAAGTAATAGTGCAGGTGCTTGTTAAAAAATAAGGGTACTGAGCGTGACCAAAACAAAAAGCCACTTGGATGTCTATCCACTCATCAATAACTTGCTTGATGTTGCAGTAATATGACTGGTCCTTTGACCTGCGGTGCTTCGGCTACTCACAATGGGGTTATTGTAGTTTGACTACACGTATATATGGTCTCTAGACATACGGGTCCATGCAGTGTAGATTGGCTATAATAAGTTCACTGTAGGAGTAGGGTATGCACCTATATGGAATCTATCGACCTTGCTAGATAAGGAGAGATCCTATGTGATTTATAAGACTGAGTTCGTAAGACCTCGGCCGGGGCAGTATACATAGTAGAGAAAGAGTTTTCTACTCTCGAACTTAAGTCGAATGAATCTTGACATATGACAGACGATGGGGTTTGACGAGTTGTCCATGACCTCCGTCCTATAGGGATCTACGAAAGAAGGACTGTATCATACGATAACTGCACCTAGAGGTTCATCATTTTATTTTGTTGGGTGGCCACTACATGCTGCTAGGTGTCACTGATGGATGGTGAGACTCACAATGAATATCTTGATGATCGATAAACCCTGATGAGTTGAGTTAGAATTGTTCCAACCCATTGAAAGAAGTTTTCAGTGATATTGTGATAGAGATCGCAATATATCTCACTACCAGTCAGAATAGAACCTATGGGGTTATACATACTAGAGGTATTGACCGATCCGATGGTTGAAATGTGATTATAAATCACGAGTAATCAATTTGATTGATAATCAGTTGAAGAAGGAATAATGGGAATTGATTAATTGGACTTAAACACGAATCCTACTTGGAGTAGGATTCCTAGAATCCTAATTGGATTAGGACTGGGAGTCCTACTTGGAGTAGGATTCCTACAATCCTAATTAGATTAGGATTTTGAATTCAATATGGATTCCTACTTAGAATAGGATTCCTAGAAGTCCTAATTAGATTAGGACTTCAGATTCAAATAAAAGTCCTAATTGAATTAGGACTAAAATTGAATAAATTCTTATTGGATTAGGATTTCTTAAGTCCTAATTAATTATTAATATAATGAATTATGATGACTCCTAATTTGATTAGGATTGAAGGATTCAATTGAGTCATGGTTCAATCAAATCCTACTTGGATTAGGATTTGAAGGAAAACAAGTGCACCCAATCCTCTTTGGAAGAGGATTGAACCAACTAGGCTTAGGCCCCATGCCCCACTTGATTAGATCAAGTGGGGGCGTGCGTGATGAAGGGTTAGGAGGGAGGGGTTGGCCGAAATCAAAGAGAAAAGAAGAGGGGCATGCGCCCCTCCTCTTGGTTCCTAAAAGGAAAATAATGAAGCTCCTAAAAGGTAGGAGCTCCATATGCCTTTATAAGGAGTAAAAGGCCAAACCCTAGGCATTATTCTTCCTCTCCTCTCCCTTGTGCCGTGGCCCCTTCCTCCTCTTGGTCTTCAGCTGCCATCAGCAAGGAAGAGAAAGGAGGAGGCGTGCATCACCTATTCCATCTTCTTCCCTGGTTCTAGCGCAGGAAAAAGAAAAGGCTGCGAAGAGCCTTGTGTTCTTCATCCTTCATCCCTTCTTCTTCCTCCTCCTTCCTAAGGAAATCAAAGGTTAATTCAAAGGAAGAATCTCAACCATCAAGAGTTGTCTCTGCAAGGGAGCTAGCACCCTGGAGAGACAAGAGAGATTTGATCGGTTCTCTACTTCATGTGGATACCCGTAGAGGACGGATGCGTATGCGGCTTCAAGCGAACCTTCTTCCAAAACTACGAACTTCAGTTTGCGGTGATCATTTACCCGCACAAGGTGAAGATCTGATCTTTCTAATGTTATTAAAAGTTTTAATCCTAATCTAACTACGAATGGTTTTTGAACAACGTTCATGAGATGAACGTTGATCCCGCGCATTGCACTTCCGCTGCATCTAAATTTTTTTTAATTTTCTACGGCATGGGCGGGTTCCCAACAGTGGTATCAGAGCCTAGGCTTCATAGATTACGATTAGAATTAAAAGGATTAAGGCATATTAGATCTGAAAATTAAAGGATTAAGCCTGCTGATTTTTATGCATGCAGAATTTCAGGTTGCAGAATTTTTCTGCATGCTGAATTTAGTATGCATTGATTAATGATTCTGGTACGTAATTAATATGATTACAATTATTTAGAATCATCCCTTGCATGATTAGCGACTCATGAGATGAGGTAATCAATTAAGTTTCAGATCTGTAAATTATATTTATGCATGTGATGCGTACGGTGATGATCATGGATAACCCTTTGTGAATGTGCTGAAATGTTCTGCGATGTAATCTGTGATGTTATGTGATAACATGTAAATTATTTTTCAGATTCCTGTGAGCATCTTAAATTCATGTATTAGAGACCTGCGTGTCTCATCAGAAAGGGGTTGTAATTATTCTTTTATTTTTGAATTTTATCTGGGATGTAATCTGTGATGTATGATGCACGTCGATGGTTGATCGATGCACGCCTCCTACAAGCAAGCTTTGCACGGATCAAGATCATAGGTTGATTGAAGATGGATCAAGGAGTTGATTACAATTGAACTTAAGGGATCAAGATCGAGTCAAGAGTTGAAGATGATCAAACCAATTGACATGCATGTGCTTGTACTATGACCCATCCTGGATCCATGATCATCACCAGTTACATTTACTTTCTTATATATATGCCTGGATGTTTAATGTTTATGCCTATGCATAGCTGGTAGATGGATGTGTGCATGAGATGCAAATAGTCAATCGAAAGAGACCTAAACTAAAACCTCTTCAATCAAGTCGAGAGCGAACCAACATGAGCGAGTCATATTAGATTAATTGATCTAATTGGTGTCTAGGAAAGCATGAAAGGTGGTTACTTAACTAGGACCTTACTCTCTGAGTAAGGGGAGCCTCCCACCTGCTTATCTGGCCAATTATTCGATTACCTCTTATGAAGAGCTCAAGTTGCAAATACTAAGACATGATTAACCAATATTAAGTCCATAGGTCTTCCACCGTAGTAGAGCTGCTAAGGTCTTTTTGGTGTTGACTTGTCTCGGCTGGACACAATGGGCAAGTTGCATCGGGGGGCTGGACCTCTCTATAGACATGAGATGTTGTAGGGGTAAAGGTGGGGTTGGGCACTGTTGCGGAATTTTCACCCCGGCAACAGCCTTAGTCCCAACCGAGCCGAGCAGAAAGAGACCGCGTCCCCCACGAGGTATTGTCCGCTTTGGGCGCTCCGGTCTGCGCGTCCAGCGCTGACGGAGGGAGACGTTTCCGGCCCGCGCGTCCAGCGCTGACGGGGGGATTGCCCTCACGGTTTTGTCCCACAAAAGGGCCCTCGTGAGGAAAAGGCTTCGCCCTCCTCATTATAAGGCACGGAACCTTTCCGCTTTAGCCGATGTGGGACTAAATTCAAGGCCCCCTCCCCCCCCCACAACATAGCCCCCCCCAGCGGGAAGGTTCCGGCCAGATTTTACCCCAACGGGCCCCCACAGTCCTGGAGGGTAGTCAATGGAGAGAGGAGGCTGGCCCTTCCTCTAGCGCCATCTGTTGCGGAATTTTCACCCCGGCAACAGCCTTAGTCCCAACCGAGCCGAGCAGAAAGAGACCGCGTCCCCCACGAGGTATTGTCCGCTTTGGGCGCTCCGGTCCGCGCGTCCAGCGCTGACGGAGGGAGACATTTCCGGCCCGCGCGTCCAGCGCTGACGGGGGGATTGCCCTCACGGTTTTGTCCCACAAAAGGGCCCTCGTGAGGAAAAGGCTTCGCCCTCCTCATTATAAGGCACGGAACCTTTCCGCTCTAGCCGATGTGGGACTAAATTCAAGGCCCCCTCCCCCCCCCACAACATAGCCCCCCAGCGGGAAGGTTCCGGCCAGGTTTTACCCCAACGGGCCCCCACAGTCCTGGAGGGTAGTCAATGGAGAGAGGAGGCTGGCCCTTCCTCTAGCGCCAACTGTTGCTGGTGGTCCAAACCGAGAACGATTGGCACAGCGGTGTGAACGGAGTTCCGTTTGAGTTGCCTTGGTTGGTGTTGATTGCGCTCCACCTTCCACCGGGAAACCTGCAAGCAAGCCTCGCACCACCACTGGGGTAGTGGGGGCCCTCCGACGATCAAGTCAGAGGAGATTGGAGGAGAAGGAGAGATAATAGTAGCAAGTAAGAGAATGCACTGGAAGTTCTTGCTTACCCCCGCTCCTCCCCCCAGCCGCATATATACCAGGCTGGGGGGTCTTTCAGGGGGGTTCGTCATCGTGGGGCACGATGGAGCTGCCACTGACACGGCCGTTACAGGGCGTCGTGGGGCAGCGCTGGGTACGGCCATGACAGGGCGTAGTGGAGCTCCGCCTTGTACGGCTGTTACAGGGGATCGTGGAGCAGCGCCAGATACAACCGTTGCAGGGAGTAGTGGAGCAGGAGGCTGCGGCGTGCCTCTGGGGAATAGCCTGTCGTTATCGAGAGATGTCCGACTCGGGGTCGGGCTGCGGAGATGAAGATATCCGACTCGGGGTCGGATTGCTGGATCAAGGGGCTGCCGACTCGGGGTCGGGCTGTGGAGACGAAGATGTCCGACTCGGGGTCGGATTGCTGGATCAAGGGGCTGCCGACTCGGGGTCGGGCTGCGGAGACGAAGATGTCCGACTCGGGGTCGGATTGCTGGATCAAGGGGCAGCCGACTCGGGGTCGGGCTGCGGAGCCGAAGATGTCCGACTCGGGGTCGGATTGCTGGATCAAGGGGCAGCCGACTCGGGGTCGGGCTGCGGAGACGAAGATGTCCGACTCGGGGTCGGATTGCTGGATCAAGGGGCTGCCGTAGTCTTCCTGGGCGCGCGTGCCGGTCACGTGGGGCATGGTGGCTAAGTTCCCCCGTAACAGTAGCCCCCCACTTCCGAGCCCGGAACCAGAAGGGGAACGGGTGAAGGGAGTGATGCTTCGAGATTGCCGCCATCCCTCGGAGAGGCGCGCGCGCTTCGAGCTCCCCGCCTTCTTTATGGCGTATGGCGGTTGTTGCTGACCTGGCAGTCTGAGGATTTCGGCGGACATCCTTCCTTAATGGCGTCGATTCGCCTTTGGGGCGCGAGCGACCCTTCGGCAGCCAGGCGTCCTCTGGCGTCACCCACCTTTCCGCCTATTTAACCGGGGGCCCTCCTCCGTCCGCCTTTCTCTTTACAGACATCTTCGAGTTTCTCCTTTGCGCTGCCGTCATTGCCGTCGGACTGTTCGCTTGCTCCTCCTTTGACGCTCTCGGAGCCGTTCTTCCTTCTCTTCCGGTGAGTTGCCCCATTCTTCAATTTAAGGCTCTCCATACTTTCTCCTTCTGTATTAGTGTACTCCAGTCGTTCCGGTCCTTTCCCCCTTCTTGACCCCGTCCTGACCGTAGATTCACTGGCCATTAGGGATAGGCGAAGTGAGAGCAGACCGCATTAAGTCGGAGCTGGTCGCCGAAGACCTAGATAGGTTCGTGGCTCGATACCACCTTCCTGAGGCCTGCAATGTTACGCTCCCGGGGCCTGAGGAGAGGATGTCCCATCCTCCTCCAGGGAAGGTTGCCATCAATGAGGGCATTCTTCAGGCCGGGTTCCGCTTTCCCCCCTCGGACTTAGTCGTTCAGGTGCTTCGGGGTTTAAGAGTGGCGCCGACGCAACTGGTGCCGAACTCATGGCGCGCCCTGACGGCCTTTCAGGTTCTCTGCCGCATGCACGAGGTTCCCGCCACCCTGAATGTCTTTTGGGAATGCTACGGCCTGAGCGGCCACCCCCAGGACAAAGGGTGGTGGTGCTTTGCGGCGCGGCGAGGGTGCGGCCTCGTCAAGGAGGCTCCTACCTCCATTCACGGCTGGAAGGGGCGCTTCTTTTTCGTTGACGCAGATCCCTCTTGGGGAATCAGGGCAACCTGGGAGACGCCGATGAAGTCCCCGATTGGCCTATCGAGGTTGTCGAGGGAGGAATCCGATGGCGTCGCCGTCTTGAAGGGGTTGGTTGCCGAGGGCCGGCTCCCCCCGGTGGCTCGCCTTATTTCCGAGGATACCTTGGTGAACGTCGGTCTGAGCTCGGTCCCCGCTGACCGTGAGCCCGCCACCATTTCTTTTTTAGCTCTTTTCTCCTCTTTCGTCTCGTTCTCTCCTTCAGTTTCTCAACCTCCGACCACCTCGTCCTTTTTGCAGAGATCGACGACGTCATGCGGTCGGACAAGGCAACGGCTGTTGGTAGGACGTCCCTACTGGAAGCAGTCCGGAGGAAGAAACGAGCTCCTCCGAGTGGGGCCCCACCGGCGAAGAAGTCCCGCCGGCAGGTGACTCCGACGCCGACAGACGGGTCCGGACCCACCGATCAGGGGGACGCCGCGGGTGCGGACCGGCAGTTGACGCTGTATCAGCCCTCCGATGCCGAGACTACCGTTTCTCCGGAGGCATCACCCGGGCGCCACCGAGATGGACGGGTCGGACGTGATCGGTCACCAGCCCAGCCTTCGACTCGGTCGGCTCCGGATGATACGAGGAGGGACGCGCCGAGGCCCCGGCCGAGCGGGACCCTGTCAATTCCAGGGGCGGTCCCCGCCCCGAGCATGGTCAGCATGACTCTTCCCCAAGCGATGGGTAAGGGTAAGGCTGCGGAACCACCGTCCGACTCCGGAGAGAAGTCGGGGTCGGCCTTCACTTTCCCCAATAACTGTTAGGTGAGGACCCAATGATAACTTTATTTCTATAGTTATACGGTAGGTTTGACTTAACTAAGGAATGAGACCAATAACTATTAGGTGAGGTCTTCATGACTTAGAGACCAAGTAGCACTGCAACATGCTTGAGAAGCATTGTACAAGAGTTGTACACTCATCCATTTATGTGTCATCAATAACCGTTAGGTGAGGTGGCATGTAAATCGGTGGGACCGCAGTACCCACTAGAAATCCTAGTCGTGTAGAATTTTCATTTTCCTACCAGGGGAGTGTGAGGAATTCGAGAAAATAGTGGAAGGTATATTTATTCTAAAAGATCTTATAACAAATTAGGATCAAGTGCAAAAATCTAATTGGAATCTTTACTCTCTGCAAATCATAATGTCAGCCTCAAATCCTTTGACCCGTATTCTTGAGACCAACCAATTGACCGGTACCTGTGGAGTGATTGATTAAACCTCTATTTGATTTTGATGAGCTCAAAGCATTTGAGTATATCTTATGTTATACTAAAGAATTCAATCTAGTATTTCAGGCATATATTTGTATATTTTTAATTAAATGCCTCAAGCTTTGGTTCAAAATAAGTTGGACAAGTATTGAACCCTATTTGAACCAAGGGCTGATTCTCGAGTCGACTCTAGAAGATTACAAGTCGACTCCAAATGGTTTAGAGTTTCTGGCACGAGCTCGAGTCGACTCCGATACTCTACGAGTCGACTCCGACTGAGAATAGAAAGAAAGATAGAAAGATGGTTTTCAGACCCTGTCAGCGAGCTGACTCCAAAAGGCTTCGAGTTGACTCCGATGCTTGACAAGTCGACTCTCGACGGTTTCGAGTCGACTCCAAAGGGTAACAGACAGAAAGATAGAACGATGGTTTTTAGACCCTGTTACCGAGTCGACTCCAGAAGGTTATGAGTCGACTCCGATATTTGGCGAGTCAACTCCCAGTTATGTCCGAGTCGACTCCCAGAGAAAAGCAAGTCCAAAAGGTAGAGAACCATTTTCAGAGATCCTGTGAACGAGTCGACTCCAAGTGTTCCAGAGTCGACTCCCAAGTCAGCCGAGTCGACCCCAACAAAGTGCGAGTCGACTCCGAGGCAGCTCAGATCAACAGATAGAGGATCGGTTTTTTGGGCTCTGAGAGCTGAGTCGACTCGAGAGGATCCGAGTCGACTCGAGAGAGAAATGCAGAAAAATAGATCTCTGAAATCTGGAGAACAAGCCGTCTCCAAAATGCCGAGTCATCTCCAGATCTTGGCGAGTCGACTCTAGGCTTGGACCGAGTCGATTTCAGGTTGGGACGGCACTTTAATTCAAATTCTAAATAGTGGGTGAGTCATCTCCAGTAAAGCATGAGTCGACTCCAGCAACAGCCGAGTCGACTCCAGATCGAGCGAGTCGACTCCAACCCCAACGGATACATTGTTAGGATGTGCAGACTGTGCAGAACGGCTACAAATCAGTGTCTAACGGCTATTTTTCAAAAGGGACTGTTTAAATAGCCAGAGTAAATAGTAGTAGACAACAAGAGAGTTACTCCATCTGTACATTAAGGCATTTTCAACTACCAAGAGTCCATTGAGAGAAAAGACAAGCAAAAGAAGGAAGAAACGCATTCAATTCATTCCTAGAAGTTTTTTCTTCGCATTCAAGGCTCTTCTTCTGATATCAAATCTTCTGTGCACTCAAAGAGAAGACTCAGAGTTCGAGAAGCCCTTTCTTCCTCTTCCAAAATCTGTTTGAGGGCTTCTAACTTTACTCTATTCATATTGATTCATATTTGCTTTTTAAGAAGCTTTTCTTGTATCTTTTCCCAAACTATTTTTCTTACTTGGTTCAATCAGGGGATTGAATCAAGGATTGTGTTGCCCAGATAGACAACCCAAGAGGGGGGGGGGGGGGGTGAATTGGGTTTTAAAATAATTTTGCAATTAAAACGTTGTGGATGACTAATTAATGCTTTACCAAGATGATTAATTAATTGCTATGTGCTGTGAATGAAATGAGAGTAAGAGAAAGAGACACACAATCACAAACACAAGGCTTTTATAGTGGTTCGGAGCTAACCCTTGCTCCTACGTCCACTCCCCAAGTCTCACTTGGGAATTCACTATAACCCCTCGGATTACAGCCGGTTGTTTTACAACCTCACAACCAAACTTGTTGTTTTACGAGCTCACAACGAACTCGGTCGGTTTTCCCCGGCTCACCGACTAGAACCACCCCGATTGTTTTCCCGGGATCACAATCGAACCCTTACACGTTGGTTTTACACTCAGCTCACCAACCAACCTCTACACCCTTGATTCAATCCCCCGATTGAACCAAGCAAAGATAATATGGAAAGAATAAGAAACAAACAGAAAAACTGAGCTTCTTAAAAAGCAGATTTGCTACAATATAAACTAGAGAGAAGTTAAGAGCCCTCAAACACTTTTGAGTTGGAGTAGAGTAGGGCTTCTTGAACTTTGAGTCTCCTCTAGAATGTCTGGTCGACTTGAATGCAGGAGGAGGCTTCTTTAAAATGCTGGGAAGAGGAAGTTGGATGGAGTTAATGGCGCTCTTCCTTCTTTTCGTTGAAGACAAGTATGCAGAGAATGAATGCTTGATTTCTCTGAATGGAATGGTGCTTCCCTGCCTTGCTACAGTCCTCTGTGGCTATTTAAGCCATCCCCCATGGAAACTAGCCGTTAGACACTTTTCTCTGCCCGTTCTGCACACTCTGCACAACCTGACAATATGTCCGTTGGGGGTCGGAGTCGACTCGCGCGATCAGGAGTCGACTCGGCTGTAGCGGGAGTCGACTCATGCTTTTCTGGAGTCGACTCGGCAACTGTTCTGAATTTGAATTAAAGTGGCCTCTTCGACTGGGAGTCGACTCGACTTGACCCGAAGTCGACTCGCCAACTTCTGGAGCTGACTTGGCATTTTCGGAGTCGGCTCATCCCATGAAGTCCACGGAGCCAATTTTCAACCTGGCCCACTCGAGTCGACTCGACAATCCTGGGAGTCGACTCGGCGCTCAGAGCCCGAACTCCCGATCTTCTGTCTTTTGGCTCGTCCAGTCTTGGAGTCGACTCGGACTGTTCTGGAGTCGACTCGGCTCTCAGTTTTCGAAACATGGCCTTCTGCCTTTTTGGTGTAGCGCTGCCTTGGGGTCGACTCGAGCTGTCTGGGAGTCGACTCGGCTCTCAGAGACAATAATTCGGTCTTCTGTCTTTTTGGGGTCGCGCTGTCTCGGAGTCGACTCGCGCATTGCGGGAGTCGACTCGAATCTCAGAGTCCGAAAACTGCTCTCTGACTTTTGCCTTGTGAACCACTGAGAGTCGACTCTCGCTTTCTTTGGAGTCGACCTACCAACCATCGGAGTCGACTCGCGTTCCACAGGAGTCGACTCGAATCTCAGGGTCGAAATTCGCTCTCTGACTTTTCTGTCTGTAACTCCTTGGAGTCGACTCATACTACTCCGGAGTCGACTCGGTAAACATCGGAGTCGACTCGCGCACTTCAGGAGTCGACTCGCTGACAGGTTTTGAGTTGATGCTTTCTGCTCGTCTGTCTGTTCTCAGTTGGAGTCGACTCGTAATGATCCGGAGTCGACTCGAGCCCGTGCCAGTGATTCTGATACGCTTGGAGTCGACTCGTAATACTCCGGAGTCGACTCGAGTCTCAGACTTTGGTTCAAACTGACTTCTTAACTTATCCAAAATATTATGAACCAAGTCTAGAAACACTTTAGACAAGATTTTCACTGAAACACTTAATTGAATTCATTAGTAAACAAGAGATATACTCAGATGCTTTGAGCTCATCAAAATCAAATAGGGTTATGATCAATCACTCCACAATCTCCCCCTTTTTGATGATGACAAAACATTGAGTATATGTAAAGTGAATTGCTCAATAAACAAGGAAATAAAATCCATAAATGAATTCAAGTGTCTGGTTATTTAATTTATCCAAGCTTGAAAGGTGTGAAACAATAAATTTTGGAATTAAAGCTCCCCCTTTCATTTGGAATTATATAAGCCTTCATATCATGCAATCAATTGTTTGGCTTATATATATTTAATGATTTAGCTTTCTTAAAAATTCAGATTCTCCTCCTCAACATATGCATTCAACTTTGTTTTGATTCTCTGAATTTCCTTTTAATGCATTGAAGTTTTTAACTGAAATTTTTGGTTTTTAGAGGGAAAATCTGTCAATTTGTTCTTGAGTAGGATTCAGCTAATCTCCGAATATTCCTTGATTAGATTCTGGAGATTACTCCATTAGGAGCCCCAACAGAGAGATAATGAGCCTCGAGGTACCAAATCCACTAAGAACAAATTATGTTTTAATTTTTGATTCTCATTTTGAGTTCTTTTATGTTGATTCCATTTACATATCTACTAAATATTTCTCTCCCTTTTTGTCATCATATCAAAAAGGAGGTAAGCAGAACAAATAATCACTTAGAGATCAAATTGCACACAATTGAAGAGAATATGTCTACTCATTGTATTGATGTGTATGTAAATACATTTTAGAATACAATAAGTAAAGCAAAAAAGTACATGTCAAAATAACACAAAATGATCTAAGGCTTCCTCGAGGAGGATGCGGGTCCCCGGGGCATGCGCTCTGCAAGTAGTGTGACTGCATTGGTGACGTGCTCGAACTGTCGGATAATGGCCGAGGTGGCCCTGCTATGTATCGTATCGAGCTCGGTCACCGACTTCTGAAGTGTGTCCAGCTTGTCGATGAGCACATTCGCCAAGCGCTCGGCCCCCTGGATAGTGGTGCCCATATCCTGTCGGACGTTATCGCGCATCTTCCGAGTGGTGCTCGAGACTTCGCTCATGCTATGGAACTAGGCTTGGACCAGGAACCGTACATTGTCGATCTCTTCCCGCACATGGGCCGTCATCTCAGTTACGGCTGTCAAGGAAGGGACCAACGCTGAAGATGGTGCAGGAGAGGGAGCAGGCACTGAACCTCGGAGCTCCCGAAGTAGATCATCCCGCAGGTCTCTAACTATCTCCTGGCGCAACTCCCGGAGCTGCTCAGGAGCGATCCGGACCTCCATGGGCTGAGGAGCTGAGGAGGAGGGTCCGGCTGAGGTGGTAGGAGCAGAAGTGGAGGGAAAGTCAGGATAATCTGAGTCTGGCTCAGGACTAGGGGAATGTCTGGTGGTATGTGTGGAGGTGAAAGACTTCCTAACCCAAGTTCCCTCTACCTTCCAAAACCCCATCCTGTGTAGGGTCCCCGGACGCATGCGATCTGTCCATCGCAATGCGCGAGAGGGTTCCCCCTCAGGAATAGGGATCTCGGCCTCCCTAAAGATAAGGGTGAACATCATGCCATAGGGGAGGGTGAGCCTAGGTCTATCTAGTGGCTCACATAGGTATCTATATATCATCTTGGAAAAGTTTATGGGGGTATCCTGAAGAATGTAGTACATGAGGGCTAGGTCCCTCTCAGACACAAAATCAAACCGTCCGGTCTTTGGGAACAAAGACCGAGAAATGATGCTCAAGAGGAGCCGCATCTCAACTGAAAGTGAGCTGGCGGACACCTCATCTAAAGGGGACTGGGGTGGATGCCCTAGAATGGCCGTAAGGGCCTCAGTCCTATCTTTGGGGTTTGTGGGAGCCACCCCTAACTGTGGAAGGTGGAGGATTTGGGCTATGAAATCCTCGGAAATAAACAATGGGACACCGGCTACGGTTCCCTCTATTCCCCCATTCCCCCTATGGACAGTACCATAGAACTCTCTAATTAGGCCAGGGTATGTGGGGAGGTCTAGGGAACAAAAGTACTCTAAACCTTGGGCCCTAAGTCTATCTCCTATAGTGAAGCCCTCCCGGGAGAGATAGTCGAAATCGACGTATCTCCCGATGGAGACCGCCTTCCCGGCACACGGCCTCGAGGGAACGGCCCTCGGCGGGGAACGAGCCGGAGGTTGTGGCCTCACGGGGTCGTTCCGAGCCTTGGAACGCCGCTCGGCACCGGTCGCGGACTGGGGCCTCTTCCGGCTTGGGACAGTGGCTTTGCGAGGCATGGTTGACCTAGAATGGTATGAAATCCTAATGGATGATGAAGGATCAACTGGAAAAGGACCTAGGGGCGGCCGGAGACGTTCTAGGAGTCGGCTCTAGGGTTTTGAACAGTGGCGGCGGTGAAAATAAGTGTTTTCTAAACGATGGAGTTAAGGTTAAAAAGTCGGATCCCGACTGCGAGTCGACTCCACTGAGTCGCAAGTCGACTCGACCTCGAGTCGACTCCAAAATATGCGCGAGTCGACTCTCCTTAGGCGCCTGTTGACCTCGAGTCGACTCCTTACTGTATGCGAGTCGACTCCCCCTCTGCTGCCATTGTTTTCGAGTCGACTCCCGTAAATGTGCGAGTCGACTCCCCCTTACGAGCCGACTCTGAAACTTACTCGAGTCGTCTCGAACTCTGGCACGCACCTAAAAATCATGCTATGTTCGTGCCGAATGAGGGAAAATCACTAAGTTATGATCTGATTTGATGATCATTGTAAAGAAACTCTAAATTAACCACAATCTAATCATCAAAATCAATGAACTAGTGGAAAACACCACTAGCATGGATCAATCACTCCTAATCCCCTCCTAAGCACACTAAATCTCTCTTCACTTAGGGGTTTTGTAAAAATGTCAGCTAATTGATCATCAGTACAAACAAATTGTAGTGTCACATCACCATTCAGTACATGATCTCTTATGAAGTGATGTCTTATCTCAATATGTTTAGTTCTTGAATGCTGAATTGGATTCTTAGTTAGATTAATGGCACTTGTATTATCACAATTAATGGATATTTTATCTTGTTTAATGCCATAATCTTCTAATTGTTGTTTGATCCATAAGATTTGAGCACAACAACTCCCGGCTGCAACATATTCAGCTTCAGCAGTAGATAATGCAACCGAGTTTTGTTTCTTGCTAAACCATGAGATTAAGTTTTCTCCTAGAAATTGACAAGACCCGCTGGTACTTTTTCTATCAAGTTTACATCCAGCAAAGTCTGAATCTGTGTATCCTATTAATTTTAGGCTAGATTCTTTAGAATACCATAAACCTATATTCTTAGTTCCTATTAGGTATTTAAAGATTCTCTTAACTGCAATTAGATGTGATTCCTTAGGATTAGACTGATATCTAGCACACATGCAAACACTAAACATGATATCAGGTCTACTTGCAGTAAGATACAATAAAGATCCTATCATACCTCTATATAGTTTCTGATCTACAGATTTACCTGATTCATCTTGGTCTAATTTGCATGATGAGCTCATGGGGGTGCTGATTGACTTGTTCCCCTCCATATCAAACTTTTTAAGCATCTCCTTGATATATTTGGCTTGATTGATGAAGATGCCTCCTTCAGACTGTTTGATTTGAAGCCCGAGGAAGTAGTTCAGCTCTCCCATCATGCTCATCTCAAATTCACTCTGCATCAAATCAGCAAATTCTTCGCAGAGGCGATTGTTAGTAGCACCGAAAATAATATCATCAACGTAAATCTGCACTAATAACATATCTTTGTTTTGCTTTTTCAGAAATAGTGTTGTATCTACATTACCCCTAGAGAACTCATGTTCTAATAGGAATTTGCTAAGCCTCTCATACCATGCTCTAGGTGCTTGTTTCAAACCATAAAGTGCTTTGTTCAATTTATATACATGATTAGGGTATTGATGATTTTCAAAACCAGGAGGTTGTTCTACATATACCTCCTCATTAATATACCCATTTAAAAATGCACTTTTTACATCCATTTGAAATAGTTTGAAGTCCTTAGAGCATGCATATGCTAATAATAATCTAATAGCCTCAAGTCTAGCTACAGGAGCAAAGGTTTCATCAAAATCTATACCTTCTTCTTGATTATAGCCCTTTGCTACTAGTCTAGCCTTATTCCTTATGACAATTCCATTTTCATCAAGTTTATTTTTATAAATCCATTTGGTACCTATAATTGGATATTCTGAAGGTCTTTCGACTAGATTCCATACCTTGTTTCTAGTAAATTGGTTTAATTCTTCTTGCATTGCATTTATCCAATTTACATCTTTTTCAGCTTCTTCTATGTGTTTGGGCTCAAAATGTGAAACGAAAGCTAGATGAGTGTTTAAGTTCCTAAGGGATGCTCTTGTCCTAACGGGTTGAGATGGATCATCTAGAATTAATTCCTTAGGATGCCCGTGAGCAAACCTCCACGCCTTAGTTAGCCCATGATCTACTATAATCTCTTGGCTTGATGATGCATCTCCAATTAATTTTTGATTATTATCTTGTAATGTCATCTCGTCAATCTTTTCTTCAAGAATTTCCGTATCATCATCAAAATTAACTCTCTTACTAGAAGAGATATCACTAGAATCATCGAAGACAACATGTATGGATTCTTCTATAACTAGAGTTCTTTTATTAAAGACTCTATATGCTTTACTAGTTGTAGAGTACCCCAAGAATATGCCCTCATCAGATTTAGAATCAAATTTTCCTAGATTATCTTTTCCATTATTATGAACAAAACACCTACATCCAAAGATATGAAAATAGTTTACCTTTGGTTTTCTGTTTTTCCAAAGTTCATAAGGTATTTTCTTTATAATAGGTCTCAATAAAACTCTATTTAATATATGACAAGAAGTATTAATGGCTTCTCCCCAAAAGTACTTAGGGAGGTTACTTTCACATAACATGGTTCTAGCCATTTCCTCTAGAGTTCTATTTTTTCTCTCCACAACTCCATTTTGTTGTGGTGTCCTAGGTGCAGAAAAATTGTGTGTTATCCCCTTTTTACTACAAAACTCATCAAATAAATGATTTTCGAATTCGGTACCATGGTCACTTCTAATAGCTATTACTGAAGTATCTCTAGCATTGGTTACTTCTTTATGAAATTTCTTGAAAACTGAAAAAGCTTGATCCTTATGAGCTAAGAACATGACCCAAGTGTATCTAGAATAATCATCTACAATAACTAGACCATATTTATTTCCACCTAGGCTTGTGGTTCTAGTTGGTCCGAATAGGTCCATGTGTAGTAGTTCTAGAGGTCTAGAGGTTGAGACACTATTTATAGATTTAAAGGAGTTCTTTGATTGTTTGCCAAATTGACATGCTTCACATATTTTATTCTTTTCAAACTTTAATTTTGGCAAACCTATCACCGAATCTCTTTTAACTAGTTTAGATATTGTGTCCATGCTTGCATGACCTAACTTACGGTGCCATAACCAACTAGCATCATTGTCCTTAGTTTCATTAACAACTAAACATGGATTGTGTTTGGCAAGATCCTCAAGGTCTACAACGTACACATTTCCACGTCTTATTCCTTTAAAAACTAAACTATTGTCATTTGGGTTTGTTATGATGCATAGTGATGGTTTAAACATAACATTATAACCTCTATCACATAATTGACTAATGCTTAATAAATTATGCTTAAGACCATCAACATAGCGAACATTATCAATAAAAGTAGAAGGGGTAATTTGAACTTTACCTATACCAATGATGTGACCCTGGTTATTGTCTCCAAAAGTCACAGCATCTCCCTTCTTAGCTTCAAGGGTGAAGAATTGATCCTTGTCACCCGTCATGTGTCTTGAGCAGCCACTATCCAAGTACCAGCAATTTTTGTTGACCTTGGCTGCAAGACACTCCTACACAAGCAGATCATATAATCTTAGGTACCCAAGTTTTCTTGGGTCCTTCATGGTTAGTCATATTGGTTCCTTTTGGAACCCATACCCTTTTAATTTTTCTTTTAGTTTTCCCTTTCCTATAGTCACATACATTTGCTTTATGTCCTACAGTTCCACAACAAAAGCAGGTTACTTTCTTAGTTTTGCTTTCTCCAGCTTTAACAAAGAAGTTACTCAGAAGTTTTTGCTTATTTTTAGGTTTATATCCTAAACCTGCTCTATTGAATACTGCTCGTTGACTATTAAGTATCATATTCAGTTTTTCTGAACTATATGTAAATTTTTCAACCAAGAATTTGTATTTTTCAAGTTCTTTAGTTAGTGTTTGTTTTTCTGCTTTTAAATCATTCAGTTCTTTTGTGATACTCTCATTTATATGTTTATTGTTTTTGGGTTCTAATGTTTCTTTGTTCAGCCTTTCATTTTCTTTAGTTAAGGTATTATTCTTTTGTATCAAGATTTGGTTGCTTGTTTTAAGTTCTGCATTTTCTTTGGTGATACAATCCTTATCCTTAACTAACTTATCGTATTTATGTAGGTAAGATTGATTAGCTATTTTTAGTTCTTTATTCTTAAGATTTATGGCCTTATATTCAATCATTAATTCATTAAATGCATCATACAATTCATCAAAGGTAAAATCGAGATGCGTGTTGGATGTTACCTCATTTTCATTGGCCATGAAACAGAAATTGGCCTTTTCTTCTTGTTCCTCATCCGATGATGAAGATGATGCGTCGGAGTCCGATAAGGTGGTGACAAGGGCTTTCTTCTTCTTGTACTTGCTGCCCTTCTTTAGTAAGGGACACTCAGCTCTGATGTGCCCCGGCTTCTTGCACTCATAACACCCAATCCCCTCATTTTCCCTTTCCTTACCTTTATCCTTGCGATAGGAATTTGAGGGGCCTCTCCTTTGATGATAGGACTTCTTGTGGTTGATGAATTTTCTGAACTTGCGCACAAGAAGAGCCTCATCATCATCTCCCTCATGATCTTCTTCTTCACTGCTGCTACTGCAAGACAAATCTTTGTTAGATGATGTAGATTTGAGAGCTATTACATTTTTCTTATGGGAGGACTCTTCTTCGCTGTGCTGCTTCATTGTTAGCTCGTGAGTCATTAGGGATCCAAGGAGCTCTTCAAGTGGAAGCTTGTTCAAGTCCTTAGCTTCTTGGATTGCCGTCACCTTGGCTTCCCATGATCTTGGTAGACAGCGAAGAATTTTCCTGACAAGATCACTATTAGTATAGTTTTTGCCAAGGCTTTTTAGGCCATTGACAATGTCAGTAAACCTAGTGAACATGCTAGTGATTGTCTCATTAGAATCCATCTTAAATAGTTCATACTTATGAACTAATATATTTATTTTGGATTCTTTGACTTAATTCGTGCCCTCATGGGTCACTTCAAGTCTGTCCCAAATTTTTTTTGCAGAATTGCAAGTAGAGACTCTATTAAATTCATTCCTATCTAATGCACAGTAAAGCACATTCATTGCTTTAGAATTGAGTTGTGCCTTTCTCATGTCATGTTCATCCCAATCCTTTTCTAGTTTAGGTACAGTGACACCCTCTACATAGATGGATGGGATGTATGGTCCATTTATACAATGGTCCACATCTCATAGTCTTGGGCTTGGATGAATATTCTCATCCTAGCCTTCCAATATGAGTAGTCGGATCCATTAAAGAATGGGGGTCTTTGGGTGGACTGACCCTCAATGTGGGAAGATCCAAATGGGGTTGTCATTTTGATCTTTTACTCTTAGGGTAGAAGAGTTTAGGCTCTGATACCACTTGTTGCCCAGATAGACAACCCAAGAGGGGGGGTGAATTGGGTTTTAAAATAATTTTGCAATTAAACGTTGTGGATGACTAATTAATGCTTTACCAAGATGATTAATTAATTGCTATGTGCTGTGAATGAAATGAGAGTAAAAGAAAGAGACACACAATCACAAACACAAGGCTTTTATAGTGGTTCGGAGCTAACCCTTGCTCCTACGTCCACTCCCCAAGTCTCACTTGGGAATTCACTATAACCCCTCGGATTACAGCCGGTTGTTTTACAAGCTCACAACCAAACTTGTTGTTTTACGAGCTCACAACGAACTCGGTCGCTTTTCCCTGGCTCACCGACTAGAACCACCCCGATTGTTTTTCCGGGATCACAATCGAACCCTTACACGTTGGTTTTACACTCGGCTCACCAACCAACCTCTACACCCTTGATTCAATCCCCCGATTGAACCAAGCAAAGATAATATGGAAAGAATAAGAAACAAACAGAAAAACTGAGCTTCTTAAAAAGCAGATTTGCTGCAATATAAACTAGAGAGAAGTTAAGAGCCCTCAAACACTTTTGAGTTGGAGTAGAGTAGGGCTTCTTGAACTTTGAGTCTCCTCTGGAATGTCTGGTCGACTTGAATGCAGGAGGAGGCTTCTTTAAAATGCTGGGAAGAGGAAGTTGGATGGAGTTAATGGCGCTCTTCCTTCTCGTTGAAGACAAGTATGCAGAGAATGAATGCTTGATTTCTCTGAATGGAATGGTGCTTCTCTGCCTTGCTACAGTCCTCTGTGGCTATTTAAGCCATCCCCCATGGAAACTAGCCGTTAGACACCTTTTTCTGCCCGTTCTGCACACTCTGCACAACCTGACAATATGTCCGTTGGGGGTCGGAGTCGACTCGCGCAATCAGGAGTCGACTCGGCTGTAGCGGGAGTCGACTCATGCTTTTCTGGAGTCGACTCGGCAACTGTTCTGGATTTGAATTAAAGTGGCCTCTTCGACTGGGAGTCGACTCGACTTGACCCGGAGTCGACTCGCCAACTTCTGGAGCTGACTTGGCATTTTCGGAGTCGGCTCATCCCATGAAGTCCACGGAGCCAATTTTCAACCTGGCCCACTCGAGTCGACTCGACAATCCTGGGAGTCGACTCGGCGCTCAGAGCCCGAACTTCCGATCTTCTGTCTTTTGGCTCGTCCAGTCTTGGAGTCGACTCGGACTGTTCTGGAGTCGACTCGGCTCTCAGTTTCTGAAACATGGCCTTCTGCCTTTTTGGTGTAGCGCTGCCTTGGGGTCGACTCGAGCTGTCTGGGAGTCGACTCGGCTCTCAGAGACAATAATTCGGTCTTCTGTCTTTTTGGGGTCGCGCTGTCTCGGAGTCGACTCGCGCATTGCGGGAGTCGACTCGAATCTCAGAGTCCGAAAACTGCTCTCTGACTTTTGCCTTGTGAACCACTGAGAGTCGACTCTCGCTTTCTTTGGAGTCGACCTACCAACCATCGGAGTCGACTGGCGTTCCACAGGAGTCGACTCGAATCTCAGGGTCGAAATTCGCTCTCTGACTTTTCTGTCTGTAACTCCTTGGAGTCGACTCATACTACTCCGGAGTCGACTCGGTAAACATCGGAGTCGACTCGCGCACTTCAGGAGTCAACTCGCTGACAGGTTTTGAGTTGATGCTTTCTGCTCGTCTGTCTGTTCTCAGTCGGAGTCGACTCGTAATGATCCGGAGTCGACTCGAGCCCGTGCCAGTGATTTTGATACGCTTGGAGTCGACTCGTAATACTCCGGAGTCGACTCGAGTCTCAGACTTTGGTTCAAACTGACTTCTTAACTTATCCAAAATATTATGAACCAAGTCTAGAAACACTTTAGACAAGATTTTCACTGAAACACTCAATTGAATTCATTAGTAAACAAGAGATATACTCAGATGCTTTGAGCTCATCAAAATCAAATAGGGTTATGATCAATCACTCCACAGATTGTAAGGTTTGTTGGTGAGCCAAAGTTAAAACCAACGGTGTAAGGGTTTGATTGTGATCCCGGGAAAATAATCGGGTGGTTCTAGTCGGTGAGCCTGTGAAAACCGACCGAGTTCGTTGTGAACTCGCAAAAACAATAAGTTGGGTTGTGAACTTGTAAAACAACCGGCTGTAATCCAAGGGATTATAGTGAACTTCCAAGTGAAGCTTGGGGAGTGGACGTAGGAGCAAGGGTTGGCTCCGAACCACTATAAAATTTTCTTGTGTTTGCATTAGTTATTTGTCTCTTCCAATCTCCTCGTCAAGTAGCTTAATTAACCTGCCTGCATTAGATTTAATTATCTACTAATCAAGTTTTAATTTGTCAATAATTAATCCAAACCCAATTCACCCCCCCCTCTTGGGTTGTCTCCTTGGGCAACAAGTGGTATCAGAGCAGGTGCTCTTATATCGATTGGTGTTCCAATTCTCAAAAGAGTAAAAGATTAAAATGACAACCCCTTTTGGATCTTCCCTTAGTGAGGGGCAATCCACCAATAGGCCTCCATTGTTCAATGGAACTAACTACACCTATTGGAAGGATAGGATGAGAATATTTATCCAAGCCCAAGACTATGATATTTGGAGCATCATAGTTAATGGACCATATACTCCTTCTATCTATGTAGATAACATCGCCATACCCAAGCTAGAAAAAGATTGGGATGATAACGATAGAAGGAAGGAACAACTAAAGGCCAAAGCAATGAATGTACTTTATTGTGCCTTGGATCCTAATGAATTCAATAGAATCTCTACTTGCAATTCTGCAAAAGAGATATGGAATAGACTTGAAGTGATCCACGAGAAACAAATCAAGTCAAGAAATCTAAAATAAACATGCTAGTTCATAAATATGAACTATTTAAAATGGAGTCTAATGAAACCATCTCTTCCATGTTTACTCGATTTACTAATATTGTCAACGAACTAAAATGCCTTGGCAAAAGTTATACTAATAGTGATCTTGTCAGAAAAATTCTTCGTTCTTTACCAAGGTCATGGAAAGCCAAAGTTACGGCAATCCAAGAAGCAAGGGACTTGAACAAGCTGCCACTCGAGGAGCTTCTTGGATCCCTAATGACGCATGAACTCACAATGAAACAACACAGCGAAGAAGAATCCTCTCATAAGAAAAAGGTAATGGCCCTCAAATCTACTTCTTCTAACAAGGATCTATCTTGCAGTAGCAGCAGCGAAGAAGAAGACAATGAGGGAGATGAAGATGAGGCTCTTCTCGTGCGAAAGTTCAAAAGATTCATCAACCGAAAGAAGTCCTTTCAACAAAAGAGAGGTTCCTCAAGTTCCTACAACAAGGATAAAGGTAAGAAAAGGGAAAGTAAGGGAATCAGATGCTATGAATGCAAGAAGCCGGGATATTTCAGAGTTGACTGTTCCTTGCTGAAGAAGGGCAGCAAATACAAGAAGAAGAAAGCTCTTGTCTCCACTTTGACAGACTCCGATCAATCATCATCATCATCGGATGAGGACAAGAAGAAAAGGCCAATCTTTGCTTTATGGCAAATGAAAATGAGGT